>NC_134089.1:30018491-30618491 GCF_000715075.1 Nicotiana tabacum | reverse complement strand
TTTTTCTATTTTTCCTTTGCTTTTAGTAAAACAAACTATTAAAAATAAAATATATTTTTTTAAAAAAAAAAATTCGGCAGAGTTTCGACACTATTTGGACATTGTTATTTTCAAAACAGAAGATTGACCCTATGCACTGCTATTTTTCTTTCTTTCTCTTTTTTTTTCAATATTCAAAACCGGTCAGCATGCGAGTCCAAAGCAAATAACATGCACAAGCAGTAAGTAGGATGCATCAGGATGGTCTTTTCTGTTTCAGGTTGCTATTCCTAGACGGACCCAACCCCTGTGTTGAGTCCCCTAAGTCAAAAATGCACATGATGCAGATAAGCGTTCCTACTAGGGATCCGGCATGAAGTTGAGTTATTTTAGGTTCAGAACCTAGGTGTTTGTTCTAGACCTGGCTTACCCGAGCGGACAGCTCGAGCCGAGGGGGAGGCAGCAATCTGGGAATACAGAAGCTTCGCCGGCTTTGCAACTTATCCAAACCTCGTTCTAAATTGGGATTTGATACTATATAGAAAAGAAGTCGTACGAAGTACACCCTTCTTCATGATTTAGAAGACTTAGAGAGGAGATGGGTTTCGGCACAGTTTATATACAGTTCACAAAATATCAAAACGGTAAAAGCAGTTAGTTAGCACATTATGCACAGATCATGTAACAAAATAAGATAAAACCAAATATAACAATTTATCTAAGCTCGAATTTCTAACCCTGAACCAGTGGTTCTGGGAAGCCATATCCCCAGCAGAGTCGCCAGAGCTGTCACACCTCCTTTTTCCGCCCCCGCGAGGGGTGAAGGGGTTTTTACAATTAAAAGACAATCGAAACGGGATTTGTTTATTTATTTCAGATACTAAAATCGCACATTATCGATGTTTTTCCAATTAAAGGACAATCGAAACGAGATTTGTTTATTTATTTCAGAGTCGCCACTTGGGAGATTTAGGGTGTCCCAAGTCACCAATTTAATCCCGTATCGAGGAAAAGAATGACTCTATATTATAGTCTGCGAACCAGAAATCCGGATAAGGAATTCTATTAACCCGGGAGAAGGTGTTAGGCATTCCCGAGTTCCGTGGTTCTAGCACGGTCGCTCAACTATCATATTCGTCTTGTTTATATGATTTTATACAATTATGAGCTCATGTGCTAATTTTAACTCTTTACCGCTTTTATTATTATATTTTAAAAGAATGTAAACATCGTTTAAAAACATGTGTTTGGATTGCGTCACATGAAATGCACCCGCGATCCGGAACGTATTTTTATTCAATGTTTTGGGATTTGGATTTGGGTCGCATGAAATGCACACCCGAGTTTAAGAAGGTAGTATTATTAAAATCGTGCCTAAAGAATCTAACGCTTTATTACTTTGGAGAAGGCCGTGAAATTTGCTAAACGGCCCATCTCGAAATCTAAGTATTCAATCAAACATTTATTGAGGGCCCCGCAATTGGTGCATTTTATTGGGCGAGACTCATCTCATTTATTTTAAAAGGACAATCCTAAAATGCCTACATTTTTCTCTATTAAATTTGTCTCTACAAAATGAAAGAGAAAATGTCTTAATTTATTTACATGCTTGAGTTGTTATAGTTGGGTTTCGAATATGATTCATAAAATCTGAAAATGATTCAAACAGGACAGTCCGTTGCCAATGCGGGCCCAGGCCCAACGTGTATGGCATAAAACTAGACCTGGGCCATCTTATTCACATGTTACTACCTAGTTACATTATACTAGGCATGTTTACAGTTTGTCAAATTAGAAAAAAACTTAGCAATCTAATTTTAATTCTAGACCATTTACATGCTGAAATTAACCAATAGTATTTAACTAAACAATATTTCTATAAGTTCCGAAATGATTTATTCGTTTGATGAACTAACGTGCTTTTTGAGACATGGTAATTATCCAACAATAACGAATTAACTAGACGGAGTTACTACACCATTTATTTATTTTTTAGGCAATATATAGATAGTTCGTTCGTTAAGCTATCGTCAGATGTTCGACTATATATATTAAATAGCTACATGATTCTGATTAGAGTAAGCTAAATAATTTATATATACAAATAAAATTTAGAATATAATTAAAATAAATTTAGAACTTCAACTCTTCATTTTCGTATTCATGCTTCATGTTTCAGTTTACACTAACCAGCGTGTCAGTTGTGTACCTGATATTGGAAGCAAAAGAAAAAGGAGATCAACAGAAATTCAATAGCATTCAACAACAGCAACACCCAGCAACCAGTAACAACCAGCAACGAGAAACCAGTGACAGATTTTAGAATCAAGATAAAAATCCAGAAACACCGACAACAATCAACGGATAGAAGCCAAGGGAATCTTTTCAGATTTGAAAGACTAATTAATGTTCAACCCTTAATTTCTGAATCCGTATATCGGAATATTTAAATTGTATATCAGGTGTATACTACTCTCTCTTTTAATTTCCAGTGTTTTTATTTGTATTTTTGGAAGTCTCAATATTTTCGGAATTTTTCTCTCTCTTAAATATTCAGCTCCCTTTTTTTTTCTTTTTCCTTATCTATTTTTCTGTCCTCTTTTTTGAACCCCCTTCTTCCTAAATTTTCTCTTCTATTTATACAAAAATTTTCGAAATTTTCAGATTTGTTTTTTTATTTTTTTTATTTTTTAATTAAAAAATAAATCCCACTTACAAATTGCTTTTATTTTTTTAGAAAAGAAATCCCACCTTTATTTACTTTTATTTTTAAAATTCCAACTTTAATTACTTTTATCTTATTTAAAATACTACTTTTTATTTTTTTAAAAGAGAATCTCACTTTATTTAACTTTTCTTTAAAAAAACAAACCACTATCTTTTCTTTTTCTTTTAAAAATGCTACTTTTAATTACTTTAAATTTTTTAAATTTTCAGATACCTTTATATTTATTTTTTAATTCCAACCTTCTTTTACTTTTTAATTTTTTTAAAATTTCCACAAAACTTTTTAGTTTTTTAAATTTTCTACATTCTTTTACTTTTTTTAAAAGAGAATTCCACATATTTTTACTTTTATATTTTTTTATTCAATACTTCCCTTTTTCTTATTTTTTAAATCATTCCCGAAACTATTATTTTTTTTTAAAAAAAAACAAATATTTTCAGATTTTTTTATATATAAAAAAAAAACAAAAAATAATAATATATTAATAGTGATAATTCACCTTTTAATTTTTTTGGTATTTTTATCCTATAATAGAAAGTGTAATAAAGCTAAAATAATAGTAGGTTAAAACCCCCTAAAATATTTACATAAAAGAAGTGATAAAAAATTAAATGTTGTCAAAAATTAGGTGTTCACAGTAATCAATACAAATTCTCTAACGTATCCAGTATTTAATGCCTATCGAATTTTGTATCTGCGCTCTTTATTATGGTCAAATCAGTTTCTTTTGATAAATGATCTAAATAGGTATGTCTTTCTTTTTTTTGTAACAAAAAATTAATTTATTTTTCTATAAAAGGATGAGTTTAAATAGAAATTGTCTACATAAGAACTTTATTTATATTTTTAGTCTTTAGTTGAAATTCGTTCATATTTTTCTTTTGGCGTTATCTAATCAACCTTAATAAGTGCTCGGCTTACCACTTAAATTAAAAAATTGAAGAATGTGTAATTTATATATAATATGTGTATAATCGTGTGTTGCCAGTATATCATCTATGGATATTAGCTATAAAAAGTAAACAATAAATCTAGCCATATATTTATGTAAATATTCCATAAGATTTCGATTTTTTGATTTTATCATTGATTTGACTTCTATTAAAATAATTTAACAACTCTACTAAAATTCAAAAATATCTTATCCTTTTATTTTTAAAATTACATTATATTTTAAAAAATAATCCCATTTTGAAATAATTTGTTTACATTTTAAAAAAAATTTCATGTCATACCAATTTTATTTTTTAAATATACTCTTTGTTACACTTGAAAATTGCTATAGAAACTATCAATTAGAAACCAATGTCTCTCTTGTTGAATTCGAGAAAAATAACTTTTCACATAATCTAGTGATTCAAAACTGATATTCTTCAACAATAAAATATTAAACACTTGCAATGCTGGCTTGACTGCAGTTAAATGAAGAGGTTTCAGCTTATACTCTTCAATTCCTAGTAGGTGCTAAATTAAAATTAATGATAGCAAATGTATAACCAAAATTTTGTTATTTGGTTGATGTCCATTTATACAAATTGACTCTTTAAACAAACGTTTTTCAAAAAGGAAAAAAATAATTTTTTTGAATATTGACTGATTTTTGTGATGTTTCTTTCTCCAGCATGTAGGTTTACTTCATTATATATGTAAGTAAACTTTTATTTGATTTTTAAACTCTTTTTTGTTCTATGGATAACCATAGACGTGTATCCTATCTGTTACATTTATTTTAAAAGAAATTCGATTTATTCAAATCTAGCTATATTGTTTTAAAGAACTGTAATTATAAGGTTTTAAATGTGAAAGAGTTTTATAGCTATATGGAATAGTTTTTTTCACAGGCGCAGTAGTATTCAAATAATTAGAAAAGATAATAAAAGTTCCTAGCATGATTGCATATGATCATTAACCGAATTAAGTATGATAATTTGACCCAAAAAAAAAAGATAAATTTCTTTTTTTTATTTTGATTCAAATTTAAAAACTTTATCTATAAATTCAAAATCAGTATATATATATAAACATAACCAAATATAGAATAACGTTACCATATACTATTTGCATTTATTAGTTTGTCATTTGGCTTAACCACAATATAATTATATATGGTAACTTTCTTACTTTAATATAGATATAAATATATAGATATATAGATATCAATCACACCATCTTCACCGTTAAAGTTATTTTATTTCAACGAAAGATTCTTAATTTTCTACTTCACTGTTTAAGTAGATTGGAGATACTTTTCATAATTGGGGAAGTAATTTTTCTTTTGTAATCTTTATTATTTTTCTAAGAAATTAATGGTCGAATAACTAAAAAATAGAAACAAAATTTGAGAAATAATTTATAAGAAAGTGTAAAACTGCATCATATTGTAGTTTCTTGGCGATTGAACTGAATTTTCAACGATAAAAAAAGAATTCAACAAGAGATAAATAAAACAAAAGGACCCAAAACATAAATTTGAAAGAAAAAAAAAGTGACAGAGAGAGGTGGCGCGTGTCTAATATTGACATCGGGAGCGCGTAGGGAGAGGGAAAACGGAAAAAGCTAATTAAGGAAGGATTAAGAGATTAATTAGAGAGGCAAAAGGGAATGGCGAAGTGTGCATAACGAGGAAACATGTCGCCTTGATTAGCGCAAGGGGTGGTTTTGGGGGTTGGCCAAACGTTGTCGTTTAGTATCGTTATTGACGGCGAGTGGCTAAATGGTCTTTTCAAAGAATTTTTCTGTGGAAAATATTTGACCATCTGTCCCCCATTTGCATCCAAATATCTATCTACTGCTTAATTTGGGGGCTGTCTCACTTATAATGGATGATTAATAGGTTTATGTTTTATGCATTAATAACATAAAAATATTTACATAAATAAGTCATATGAAAGTGTTTATAAATACATGTTCATGATAAATAAATTAATTACAATAACAATAACATGTTCAGTGTAATCCCACAAGTAAGATCTGGGAAGGATATGAGAGGATGTGTATGCAGCATTTACCTATGAAGATAAAAATGTTATCTCCGATAAATGCTCGCTTAGGAAAAGCAAAGCCACAACATAGTCGATAAATGGTAATTAATTACTGATATACTATTTTATGTACATAATTTCAAATAGGTAATAAAATTTCCTTAATTACCAAAACAATTATTGATATATTACTATAAGTTATACTATATTGATGATGGTGTAAAATTGCTTGCTTAACTACCATAAGTATGTTTGGCTTTTACTGACTTCATAGATTTAAACCCCTAGAATTGTATGAGTTCAAATTTGAACAACCACGGCCGTTGATGAGTACGACAAACGACGAGATTTTCGTAGCTCGACATCCTGTAGGGGACGACCTACAGGGGAGTAAGAGACTGTACGACTTTTGCAGCAGTGTTGGCCCATTAGGGGATATTAGGATCTTTTAGGGCTTAGAAAGGGTTTGTCCCTTATATATAGAGCGTAAAAGAACCTTGTAAGGGCGTTGTGCATTTTCCTAACTTATAACACTTGCTTAGAAAAACGATTGATGTGTTTATTGTTTAAGGGTTCATCTTGATAAAATAAAGAAATCTTATCCTCTGTATTCTCCTTGTATGTCTTTTATTCTAGAGATTATTATACTAAGCTAAGATTTACCTCTTCATTTTCTTTGATTGATTTATTCAAAAAAGTTCCAATATCTTTTGAGTCAAACAATTTGGCGCCGTCTGTGGGGATTTCTATAGCTGAGATCTTAGTTTTGTCTATATCCTTGAAAGAAATAATCACCTCTTCTTAGTCTCACAAAGGACAACAATGGTAGGAAAAGGAGAAGCAAGATTAAAGGCAATAGAAGGTGTCACGAACAACCTCCTGAATTCCCTCAATGAAGTCGGTAGGGAAGACAACGAAAACGCAACGCCAAGTATCACACTTGAGGGAGAGATATCACCCCCCACAAAAGGGTGTGAATGTCTCGCACGAGAGGGAAACCTCAACATCCGCAGTAGGAGAAGCACCACCGGCTGTGAAAAGGTTATTAGAAGAGTGGTTGACAAACACCTTGAGCAATATACTCGACAAACCCGTTCGAAGGGATATCGAAGGCATAATACCCGCAGAAACCGCGACTGTCACCGATGAGCCAGAAACTCCATGAACAGGTAACACTCATACTGTTATTGATGCAGGTAACGATGCACTTGCGACCATCTTAAAGAAAATGGAAGAGATGGAAAATGAGAACAAAACACTCCACGATCAGATGAAAGAGCATCAGGTAAGGGTTGATAAAATACCGGGCGCTCCGAAGTTGCTACCAAAATGTGACGTGGGCCGATTCGTCGAACAACCATACAGTGAAGGGGCAACTCCCCACTCTATTCTGAAAACCTTCAAAATGCCTCCATATTTGAAAACATATGATGGCACCACGAACCCGGAAGACCACTTAATCCATTATGTTACTGCAATAAAAGGTAACGATCTGTCAAAAGAACAGGTGCCATCGGTGCTGCTGAAAATGTTTGGTGAAACTCTGACAGAGGGAGCGCTGACATGGTATTCCCAACTACCAGCACGATCGATATCAACGTTCGAAGAAATGGGAGATAAGTTCGTCACCGCTCACGCAGGAGCAAAAAAGGCAGAGGCTAAGGTAAATAACATCTTCACCGTCAGGAAGACAACTAGTGAAGGACTTCAGGATTTCCTAGCCCGATTCCACAGGGTAAGAATGAGCCTACCAAATATGTTAGAAGGGATGGCGGTAGCAGCCTTCTAAAATGGGTTAAATAGAAACGGGTCAAAAACAACCAAAAAGCTGCTAAGTAGACTCATGAAGTGCCCCCCCACAACGTGGGAAGAAATCCATAATGCCTATTGCACCGAAGTAAGGGCAGACGAGGATGACCTAAACGGCCCGATCCAACGGCTAACATCGGTCCAAAATGAAAAAAAGGAGAGATCGCCGCAACGACGACCGAAGGGACCAACTAACCCGTTTCAATCGAGAAAGGCACCAGCCCTATATCTGAACATCCAACTCGCCTCCTCCACGACATGCAGACGTCGCGCCTCAACATACCGCACCTCCCCAAAATGAAAGAGGTATGCCTCCACTGTTATCTGCTCATAACTTTTGTGTTTCTCCTTCAGAAATAGTGTATGCACTGGAAAAGCTCGGCACAAAGGTGCAGTGGCCACAAAAGATGAAGTCAGATCCGAGCACCCGGAGATCGAACGTTCTGTGTGAATTCCACCAGGAAAGGGGACACAAGACCAAAGACTGCATAGGTCTACGACAGGAAGTGGTAAGAATGCTAAACCAGGGACACCTAAAAGAACTGTTGAGCAATCGAGGACAGGTTAACTTCACTCGTGGACGCGATCAACCTCAGGGACCTCCAAAACCACCGTCACCAGCTCGTACCATACAAATGATCATTGGCGGTAGTGACGATACAGTAATCAACCATGTGAAATTCACCACCACACACAAGGGATGGTATGGAGAGTATTCGCTTGATGAGCCATTTTTCGAAAAACTTGGTCGTTTTCTTTTCGACGAACTGAGGCCGTTGTCACAGCTGATTTCTTTGGGGATGCCAAAGCGGCATATTATATTTTTCCATATGAACGTGATAACTTCTTGCTCGCATATTTGAGTGTATGCACCTGCTTCCACCCATCTAGAAAAATAGCCAGTTAAAACCAAAAGGAAGCGTACCTTACCTCGTATTGCCGGGAGGGGTCCGACAATATCCATCCCCCACTTTATGAATGGCCATGGCGAAGTGATGGAATGCAGGAGTTTTCCTGCTTAGTGTATCATAGGGGCGTACTTTTGACATTATTCACACTTCTTGACATAATCTGCGGCTTCTTTTTCATGGTAGGCCAGTAGTATCCGACGTAGATGAGGCATCGGACGAGGGTGCGATTTCTTGTATGGGCGCCGCAGTGCCCCTCGTGTAATTCTTCTAGTACTCTCCTTGTTTGATTTGGCCCAAGACACTTGGCCGGGGGCCGCCGAACGTTCTCTTGTAAAGATCACAGTTTATGATGTTGTATCTGGATGCTTGTATTCGAAGTTTTTTGGCTTATTTCTTATCTTGTGGGAGCATTCCATCCTGCAAATATGTTACGATACGATTGTGCCAATCCCAAGTTAGGTTTACAGAATGTACCTAGACCTGGTCTATTGCAGAATGGAGAAGAGTGACCACATTTTCCTTGTTGATATTTCTGGTGGCTGACGCTAGTTTGGCGAGACCATCTGCTTCGATATTCTATGCCCTGGGTATTTAGTCGAGGTGGCATTCATCGAATTCTGGCAGCAGTTAGTGAATTTCTGACTGGTACATTTGTAGTCTCTGTTTTTTGATTTGGAAAGTCCCAGTGACTTGGTTCACCACGAGTTAAGAATCCCAATGGAGGACGAGTCATCGAGCGCCATATTTGAGGGCTAATTTCAATCCTGCAATCACAGCCTCATACTCGGCCTCGTTGTTAGTCATCTCGGGGCATCGTACGGACTGGCGAATTACTTCGCCCGTAGGAACTTCGAGGACGAGTCCCAGTCCTAATCCCGATGCATTAGATGTGCTGTCAGTGTAGAGGACCCAGAGGTCGGAATGTGCTGAAGCACAGAGCGCCTCCTACTCTACTTTAGGCAATATTTTCGCGCTGAAATCGGCGACGAAAACGGCGAGCACCTGCGACTTAATACAGTTCACGGTTGGTATGTTATGTTGTGCTCGCTTAATTCTATGGCACATTTGGACAACCTACCTGATAGTTCGGGTTTATGTAGGATGCCCCTGAGGGGGAAGGTTGTCACTACTTTTATGGGATGACATTGAAAATATGGTCTAAGCTTTCGTGAAGCTATGACTAATGCCAGAGCTAGTTTCTCAAGGTGAGGGTACCTTGTCTCGGCATCAATTAAAGTTTTGCTGATATAGTAAATCAGAGATTGAGTACCTTTGTTTTCGCGGATCAAGACTGCACTTACCGTGACTTCGGAGACTGCTAGGTACACCAGTAGCATTTACCCAGGTATGCCTTAACGAGTAGTGGTGGTGAGGATAGGTACGCTTTCAGCTTTCTCAAGGCGTCGACGCATTCTAAATTCCACTGTAGTCTATGGTCTTTCCTTAGCACATTGAAGAATTTATGGCATCTGTCCGACAATCATGAAATAAATCTCGACCGGGCGGCTATTTGTCCTGTTAATTTCTACACCTGCTTCTTGCTGGTTAATGTCTCCGGTATTCTTTCGATGGCTCTGACCTGAACCGAGCTAACTTCAATATCCCTTTGCAACATCAGAAAACCAAGGAACTTTCCTAAGGTTACGCTGAAGGCGTATTTTTCGGGATTCGGTTTCATTCCGTATTGCCTTAATATCTCGAAGGCTTCCTTCAGATGACCAATGTGATCTTCTTTCTTTTTCGACTTCACTAGCATGTCGTCGATGTAAACCTCCATGGTCCAACCGAGTTGTTCTTTGAACATCTTGGTGACTAACCTTTGATACGCCGCCCTTGCGTTCTTGAGTCCGAACGGCATGACTTTGTAGAAAGTGGTCTTTTCTTGGTCTTCTTCAGCCATTAGAATTTAGTTGTAACTAGAATAAGCGTCTAAGAAGCTCACTACTTCGTGTCCCGCCGTTGCATCGATAAGGTGGCCGATATGTGGTAATAGAAAGAAATCTTTCGAGCATGCTTTGTTCAGGTCGGTGAAGTCAACACACATCCGCCATTTCCCGTTCTTCTTTTTTACCATGACCACATTGGCGACCCATTGGGGATATTTTGATTCTCAGATGGAACCATTAGCGAGTAACTTATCAACTTCTTTGCAGACCGCCTCATTGATGGAGGCATTAAACTTTCTCCTCATTCGTCGTACTGGCGGGTAAAGAGGGTTGACATTCAGCCTGTATGTGGTGATGTCCCTTGGGATTTCTGGCATATCTGAATGGGAAAAGGCAAAAAATCGGCATTGTTAGTTAAGAACTCGTGGTACTTACCTAGTTCTTAGAGGTTTTGTCCGTTATAAACCTTTTTTGTGCTATCAGTGTTATCTAGTTGAACAGGGTCAAGGTCTTCTACGGTTGCCTTACAAGCTTCCACGACATCCGGGTCTTTGATGACCTCTATTTGTATGCCAGGTTTGGTTCCCGATATGGCTGATTGCTATGCTTCCGCACTTGCCCCCTTTAGTTGTTGGGTGAGTGTGCAATCTTGGGCGATTCGGTAGCATTCTTAGGCGGTGCACTGCTCGCCTTGGATGCTGAATATCCCCGATGGGGTAAGAAATTTGATTACTTGGTAGAAACTTGACGAGATGGATCGCATGGCGTGTATCCATGGACGCCCTATGATGGCGATGTGGGTCGTTTCCTGGTTCATGATGTGGAACGTCGTTTCCAGGGTGACTCCTCCCGCCAGAACGAGTAGCATTATCTCTCTAGAGGTTTGTTCCACTGCATTATTAAAACCCATTAGTGTTATGCAATGCATTACTATTTTATCCTCGAGCCTTATCTGTATGAGGAGTCGTGGGTGAATAATACATGTGCCGCTTCCGTCATCCACCATTATTCTCTTTACATCGGTATCTGTGATGCGTAAAGTTATAACCAAACCAGCTCCAATACCTAAATTAATTCGGTTACCTCATAAGATAAATAAATCCTAAATGATTCTAGGACAAATCGAATCCTCCAATAAAGTAATACTGAATATATTGAAAAAGAAGCTTGAGGACGCCAAAGGGCTATGGCCTTAACTACTACCAGAATTACTATGTGCATATCGCACTATGCCAAAAACTAGCATAGGCAAAATGCCATATTCACTAGTCTACGGGACTGACGCAGTTATACCCCTCAAAGTTGGAGAACCTAGCTTGAGATACTCAAACAAAAGCTGACCAAATAACGACGAAAGTAGGATACAAGATCTGGATGAAGCCGATGAACGAAGAGATATGGCCCACATAAGAATGGTATCCCAAAAGCAACAGGTAGAAATGTACTATAACAAGAAGGCCAAAGTACTACCGTTCAAGGTCGGAGACTACGTCCTCAAAGCTAAAACACAAGCAGCAAAATAGCCTAACGAGGAAAAATTGGGAAAAACTAGGACGGGCCATACAAAATCACGGCGGCAGCAAACAAAGGAGCATTCCAATTAGAGACAATGAAAGGGAAACTACTCCAAAACAATTGGAATGTTTCCCATCTCAAATATTTCCACTTCTGAAAGGAGGCGCCACCCAAGTCGTACTCTTTTTCCCTCATCTGGGTTTTGTCCCAATCGGGTTTTTTCGATGAGGTTTTTAATGAGGCGGCAAGGGGGACGTCTCGAGGTCCGAAGTATTATTCATTACCCCGCCCGTCGACGTGATCTCCAGGCCGAGTAATGAAGGGACTAGATATAGATGATCAAATCTCCATTGTGTGCACAAAGTCGACATGTATTCCCTAAAAGAATATAATCAAATCTCCATTGTATGCACAAAGTCGACATGTGTTTCCTACGGGAATATGATCAAACCTCCAATGTATGAGCGAAAATTCCAATGGCCAAGGCCATCGGCGAAAATATGAGTTCGACCTCATTCGAACTACGACGGGATCCTACTTCGACGACAGTTCGAAAGTAACATCCCAATGGCCAAGGCCATCGACGGAAATATGAGTTCGACCTCATTCGATCTACGATGGGATCCTACTTCAATGACAGCTCAAAATAACATCCAAATGGCCAAGGCCATCGACGAAAATATGAGTTCGACCTCATTTGAACTTTGACGGGATCCTACTTTAACGACAGTTCGACTGTAACATCTTAATGGTCAAGGCCATCGACGAAAATATGAGTTTGACCTCATTCGAACTACGACGGGATCCTACTTCGACGACAGTTCGAAAGTAACATCCCAATGTCCAAGGTCATAGATGAAAATATGAGTTCGACCTCATTCGAACTACGACGGGATCCTGCTTCAACTTCAGTTTGAAGTAACATCCCAATGGCCAAGGCCATCAACAAAAATATGAGTTCGACCTCATTCGAACTACGACGGGATCCTACTTCGACGATAGTTCGAAAATAATATCCCAATGGCCAAGGCCATCGATGAAAATATGAGTTTGACCTCATTCGAACTATGACGAGATCCTACTTCGACGACAGTTCGAAAGTAACATCCCAATGGCCAAGGCCATTGACAAAAATATGAGTTCAACCTCATTCGATCTACGATAGGATCCTACTTCGATGACAGTTCGAAGTAACATCCCAATGGCCAAGGCCATCGACGAAAATATGAGTTCGACCACATTCGAACTACGACGGGATCCTACTTTGAAAACAGTTCGAAAGTAACATCCCAAAGGCCAAGGCCATTGATGAAAATATGAGTTCGACCTTATTCGAACTACGACGGGATCCTACTTCGACGACAGTTCGAAAGTAACATCCCAATGGCCAAGGCCATCGACAAAAATATAAGTTCGACTCATTCGAACTACGACGTGATCCTAATTCGATGACAGTTCGAAAGTAACATCCCAATGGCCAAGGCCATCGATGAAAATATGAGTTCGACCTTATTCGAACTACGGCAGGATCCTACTTCGACGACAGTTCGAAGTAACATCCCAATGGCCAAGGCCATCGACGAAAATATGAGTTCGACCTTATTCGAACTACGACGGGATCCTACTTCGATGATAGTTCGAAAGTAACATCCCAACAGCCAAGGCCATCAGCAAATATATGAGTTCTACCTCATTCGAACTACGACGGGATCTTACTTCGACGACAGTTCGAAGGTATCATCCCAATAGGCCAAGGCTATCGACGAAAATATAAGTTCGACTTCACTCAAACTACGACGGGATCCCACTTCGACGACAGTTTGAAAGTAGCATCCCAAAGGCTAAATCCACTGCTAAAAGAAAAAGGGATCGACCTCACCCAAAGCAAAATCGTCTTAATAGTTCGACAAGTGCAATCACCGAATCGGCGAAACAAATCCTACCTTACCTCAATGTTACTTACACCTATCTTTACAACAGGCTCAAACATGCCCTTACAAAAGTCCCAAAGCAAAAAGTATGTACAAACAAAAAGGTACACATCATCCCCGGTTGGATACACATCTTCATACCAAGAGTCAGAAGCAAGACAGTTTGCATCATCAGAGTTGATATCATCCCCGTCAGGTGTAAGAGGGTCGTACCCGCATGCCTCACGAGCTGTATGAGCTTCAGCACGCACACCCTGAAGTTCTGCTTCAGATACCCTCTCTTCAGAAGAGCCTTGTACACATCAAGCCAGGCCTCAGCATGGACCCATAATTTATATAAGCGACAAAGGAACGAGACGTAGAAGGTTGTGAGCGTCGACTCACATCCTCCGTTCTCAGCAAGGCCATTTGCCCATTCAACATAGAGAGCTCCGCCTCCAACTCTTTAACACGCCCCTCGAGCCCCGCTACCTTAAGCTTGGATGCCTCATTCTCCTTGTTCAGCTTCGACATACAAACACGAAGGGTATTCTCCAAGGCCATTATTCCAAAAATAGTAGTTGCCAGCTTATCAGCACCAACACTCAGTTCGCCCCTAAATCTCTACCGCCTTCGTACCCAATTCAACGGTCAAACTGGCTACCTTCACTTGCAAGTCGGCATTCTCGGCCATCACCCCCCTGCTTAACTCAAGCTCATCCTCCTTCACCTTAAGGGAGGCCTCAAGTTCACTGTTGCGGGCGACAGCCTTCATAAGCTCCTCAGCTCCTCGACCTAGCGCGCTAGTTGGTCCTCCTTTTGTTTGAGTCTCTCGCGGAATAATTGAAAATTAGGGTCCTGATTATAAATGTTGGGCATTGCACGATGCTTAGCGCGATACTATTGATATTTGGAAGATATCTTCCCATAGATGGCCGTCCTCTTTCTTTCCCAGCGCTCGCGCTCGGTCTCCATGATAAGGGTTTAACACAAAAAGAAAGAAGTTAAGACAAAAACACAGGTCGACAATAACAACGCAAGCCCAACGACGAAAAGGAAAAAAAAGACACCTACCCGCAAGGCCATGCCGGGGACGTTCTGAGACAACTCCATGTCGCTCATCGCTCTAAGCACCTTGCTCTTAGGGGCAACACATAGAGGGGCTAAAACAGACGCCACTTGATCACAGTTCGACAACAGGTTGTAGTCCCCTGGGACAACTATGTGACGATCAGACCCTTCCACTCTGACCTCCACGTGAGTATGACCTACAAACTTACGAACGTCCTCCGGTTCAACATCTGGACCCGAGCCTTTGACTTCGACACGCTGGCCCCCTCCAACATTGGATGATGCGCCACCCTCAGCGGAGCGCACGGAGTCGGCCCCTGGGTAAATCCCTTCCGTTTGGGGAGACCTCCCCGCTAAGATGGAGTCAACCATAAATGTGGGTACAGGTGCCGTCTACGACGCCCTACTTCTACCGACGTTCACGGCCATATCCTTCCCAAGCTCCATTCTCCTCCTTTTTCTCAGTAACGACTCGTCCCCATTAGAGGATTCGTCCGAGAGGTGAAGGGTCAGTACGGAAGAAGCCCTATCCCTTATGACCATATCTCGAGGGGGACCTTCCATTTGAATCGGTTGAGGAAAACCCCCTCGAACAGATTCAGTCAAAGTAAACTGCATTCCAGCAGTAGCGACAGCCTGTCAGAATGCAGGGACTGGCACCCTCTGCCTGGAAGCCCCGCGACCTATCGTCATGAAGAGTCGTATCAATAAACGACAATGTATAACCAACAAAGTAATATAGGGGAAAACATTTACCGGATGAAACTCTCGGGCCATAATGTTTTATGAAGGCGGGCCAATCTCGAGTCTCCGCTACATGGGGCAACAAACGGGCTACCCAATCCCTTATACCCGCAATAGGGTAGGGCGGACGTCCCATAGCTGCAAACGAGAAGCAAACAAACCCTATAATGAATGGAGAGGAAGAGAAAGAGTAAAATAAGTGGGGATGCTTACGAGTCTCGTTCCACCTCTCCAGGAACCTGGCGGGGTCAGAAATAATGTGTTCGGTTTTGACAAAGAAGTACTTATGCCAAAACTTGCGACTTGCTCGGTCGTCGGTCCCAATCACCAGCCTTTTTGTTCCACGGTGACTCAAATGCACCATTGTACCCCTGTGGAATCTGGGCGAGAATAGATGCAAGAGGTGGTGAATAGTAACCTCGCATCCCGCCAACTCCACATACTTTGTCAACATCAGGAGTATCTTGAGTGTGTATGGCGAAAGTTGTGCCAGACAAACTTGATATAATTTGCAGAACTCTTCCGTTAATGGAAGGAGGGGGAAAGAATAACCAATCATGAAAGGGTACTCGTAAAAAGTGTAGTACCCAGGTCTATGGACTTCCACAAGATCCCTTCCCGCTGAACCATGTCAACATGAGCAGGGATGGTATACTTTGCACAGAGAGCGTCAATATGAACTTGTTCCATTTCAGAGAGTACGGGGGTAGGAGTAGGAGGAGGATATTTGAGGAAGTCTCTTCGAGACATGGGGTGTATCGGCAGCAACTCCTCCACCGTAGGAAGGCTATCCCCTTCTTCCACCATCATATCCTCACCACCTGAGGGGGGCGTCACGGACAACGGGGAGGCCTCAGAAACCCCCTCACGAGATCGAAGTGATCTTGGCATATCTTCGATGAAAAAGGTGTTAGAACAGCAGAAAATGTTGTGGGCGAAGAATGGGAGAAGAAGAAGCAGAAGGTTGTTAGAACAAACTCGGAAGGGATGAGAAAGGGTAATCAGAAATGAAATGGCCAAGAATTTTTGAAAAAACAAACCCTCCATCTATTTTTAGGATTGGGTGGCACCAGAATCGAAATGGAAGGTCGCAGAGTGGCATCGAAAATGAAGCGACAAGCCATCAACCCCTGTATCGAAAACACACATAATAATGACGCACGTGGAGATGACGTCATTTCCTGGTAAAATACACTACCTGGTGTCTTGCTGAGCACGCTAACCACCCATTAGTAGCCAAGCCGTAACGCCTCGTAGGATCAAATTTCTCCTTAAGAATGCGTGGTGTCCGCTTATCGAGGACGCACCAAGTTGCAACCTCGACAAGCGGAGGGACTAACTGTATGAGTCCAAATTTGAACAACCACGACCGTTGATGGATATGACAAACGACGAGATCCTCGTAGCTCGATATCCTGCAGGGGACGACCTACAGGCGAACAAGAGACTGTACGACTTTTGCAGCAGTGTAGGCCCATTAGGGGACATTAATGATTTGTCTTTTAGGGTTTAGAAGAGGGTTGTCCCTTATATATAGAGCATAAAAGTACCTTGTAAGGGCGCTGAGCATTTTCCTAACTTATAACACTTGCTTAGAAAAACGATTGATGTGTTTATTGTTTAAGGGTTCATCTTGACAAGATAAAGAAATCTTATCCTCTGTATTCTCCTTGTATGTCTTTTGTTCTAGAGATTATTATACTCAACTAAAATTTACCCCTTCATTTTCTTTGATTGATTTATTCAAAAAATTCCAATATCTTTTGAGTCAAACAAGAAGTCAACGTAGATGCTTAGGCAATGCTCCCTCCCTTAAACAACTCAAATCTCTTATTTATCAATTTAATTATGGATTGCAGGTACTTTCTTCGGTAATGGATGATCCCATCATACTACATACGTATAGGGAGCAAAATTAGGTGGCTAATATACTTATAAATTTTGGTTGCACTTTGGACAGCTCTACAGACTTCGCTACTTTCACAAATCTGCCAACTTCAGTACAAATGATTTTGGAGGAAGATAAGTTAGGAATGCTTTTTATTAGACACATTGTAATTGCTACTGAATGTGTTACGCGACAACCTGATGCCTCTTTCTGTAACCCCGTCTTAGGGATTTAGCTACTTCTAGCTCAACCCCCCTCTCCTCTTTTTGTCACGACCCAACACGAGGTCGCCCCCGTAGTTCCTTTACTCTTGAAGGCCAGCATTGTCCCGTGTCTATGTCAAATTTAGCTCCTTGTACTACGCATTTGTTATCTTAATATAATTATTTTTTTTACCAAAAAAAAAAAAGACAAACCTCGGGAAAGAGACATTTGTAGGATATTGTAGGTGTATATAATATTTTTTTTAGAAAATAATAGTGAAGTCTAGTGCTTTACAAAGAAGAATTTAAAATTTTTGACTTTTATTTCCTGTTTTAAAAGAAGAATTTTTAGAGAAGTTGTAAAAACAGTTTTTTTTTCCAAAAAAAAAATGCAAAGCAAATAAAAAATTTTATTGTATGGAGGAACCACCTTAAAATCTGCATTAAAGTGTATGATATAGGCATATAGCCTACACAAAGTAATGGGGGTAGGCAGAAAATAAGAAGGTGAAACCCTTATTAATGATTCAAAACAACCTTAGTACTGTCTATTATAACAGTCATTATTATTTATCTTAACGGGTAGAAACTAGAATATATATTCATATGAACCATCAATGAGTCACCAAATTTCAGATCATAATGCTTTAAAAAAATAACTGTAAAAGTACAGAGTAGAGATTGAATCATCAGTGCTACACCAGATTGTATTGAATTACTTAAATGTTTGTAGACTGAAGAAATTACTACCTTATTTATTTATCTATCTTGACAGTACGAGGTAATTTTCATGACCAGTACTGCAGTAAATAAGGGTCAGGCCTCGTAACCAGGAAAATTTTATTTTTGTAAATTATATAAAAAAAAATATTAAAGAAGAAGAAAAAGGAAATGATGATTATGATGATGAAAACTACTGTTCATTGTCTGATATACCAGCTCTAACGTGGAGCTAATTTTACTTCGCAGATACTCTAGTTACTCCCTCTGATCCGCTTTGTGATTGATATTTTCTAGGTTACAAATTAGGTGATATAGTTTGATTCAACATGAAATTTAAAAAAGAAATGAAGATTTTATAGTGTGATATAATATTTGTATGAATATAAAATTTTTGAAACTTGTAATTTTAGACATAACATAACATTTGCATAACTATAAATTTTTCTCATTAAAAATAAAATAAAAAGTTTAAAGTTAATTATTTTTAGATTTAAAAATAATTATATAAAAAAAATAGTGTTACATAAACTATAAAAGAGGAAGTACACATTCTTATTTCTACTTGATCTTCCCCAGGGTTCCTCTCCTGAAAAGAAAAAGAGAAAAAGGTATTCCTTAAAGAAGAGAAATAGAAAAGGCTTTATAGTCACTGAGATTGCCAGCCAGTTGTTGGGCCTAATCAACTCTGGTCGATTAAGGTGGGTCCATTTGTATGTGGGCCATATTGTCTGATACGAAGTCTACTAATTCTTCGCTGTCATCCAATTTGTGTGTGCCGTTTCCACTAAGCTGGGACACAATAAAGACTTTAGGAAAAGGTAAATTCCACATAAAGCAGGCCCAAGCCCAATTCTAGGGTCTAATTAGGGGTTTTTCCATCTCTATCCGATTTTAGGGTTACAATTGAAGATATACTCACTTTGCAAAATAATTTGCAAACTTACTCACTTTACGATTAACTTCAGACTTATCGGGTCTGAAGTTTTAAAAAAATAGTCTGAAGTGCAATGTAATTAAGGCCAATTAAGGCTAAAGTGTAAAAATTGCACTTAAGATGCACTTAAGACCAAATAGGTCTAAAGTGCAATAAATATTTTCTTGCACTTAAGGTCAGAGAGATCAAAAGTGAAAAATACACTTCAGATATACTTAAGGTCAAATAAGTCTGAAGTGCAACCAATGGTTTCATGCACTTAAGGTCAATAGATTTGAAGTGAAAAAATTGTACTTCAGATGTACTTAAGGCCAAATAGGTCTTAAGTGCAACCAATAGTTTCATGCACTTAAGGGCAATAAGTCTGAAGTGAAAAAATTGCACTTTAGATGCACTTAAAACCAAATTAGGCCTGAAGTGCAACCAACTTTTTCATACACTTAAGGCCAAATAGGTTTGAAGTACAAATTGTTAAAAACAAAAATTTGTTCTTCGAATTTTAACAATCCAATATACGATTTAACACTTAAATCTACCCCAAATGAGCTTAAATTTGAAACATAACCTCTAAATATCATCAAGAACAAACACCAATCATCAATTAGTCAAAATAACAATAAATCTAACAAACCCATTTTGCAATTAAGAAAAACAAGAAGAAGAAACCCTAAGCAATAGGAAAAAATAAAGCGTCACAGCAGCTCATCACTGTAAAACATAATAAACTTCCTTAAAATATGTTCACAAACACCATATAAAATCATTGTCACCCGAAAAAGAAGAAGAAGAAGAAAGAGGAGAAAAATGTCTGAAGTTGTTTAAATTTTGGGTTCTAGTTAAAACAATTTTAAAAAGTGGGTACATGTTAATTGGGGCGACCAAATAGGGCACCGTGTGTAGTTTTTACGTCTAACTAATGAGTTCCTAAGGGAAAAAAAATAAGAATTATCCCGATTTATAACTGGTAATTAAAAATTACCTAGAGTTTTAAAGTAGCCGAAATTTAATCACTTTTTCATGTAAGATAAAATCTGAAGAAAAACACTTTTAAAAATTCAAATTTTTTTTAGCATAATATATTGGAATTCGAATTTTTTTGATATTTCATAATGTGCTGGAGTTCCAACATAATATGTTAGAAGTTTTGTATGCATGAGCTTCATAATCCAGCATATTATGCTGAAATTTGTGTTTCAGCTAAAATAGTGGCTATTTTTTAATAATTTTGAAAATGCGAATTATTTTTTAATTACCAGTCCGAAAACTGGTTAACCCATGCTATTTTCATATTTTTTTCATATATATACAAAACTAGGTCAATATTTAATTGATGTAGCTAGATCTTTAATTAAAAAAGTAACTATTTTTTATATATATATATATATATATATATATATATATATATATATATATATATATATATATATATATATATATATATATATATATATATATATATAAATTCCTTTCTGATATTTTAATCACGAGATACGACTATAATATTTTGTTGTACATATCCGATCAAAAGCTACAATTTACATACAACTTGTATATAACTATGTTAGTTGTGTGTATATATATACGATTTTCAATTTAAAATTCCAACTAAATCAACTCGAGTCTCACCAATTTCGCTCATATTTGAGATATAACCTCCAAAGAATATTCCCAATCATATACGAGTTTCAATTTAAAATTCCAATCAAAATCAACTCGAGTCTCACCAATTTTGCTCATATTTGAGATATAACCTCCAAAGAATATTCCCAATCATGAGTTTCAATTTAAAAATCCAACTAAAATCAACTCGAGTCTTCACCAATTTCGCTCATATTTGAGATATAACCTCCAAATAATATTCCCAACCATTTACAATAATACTCAATCCAAACAAATAATAATTTTGTAAAATTTAATTTTTAAATTCAAAGTTTTAGAGGTTTTTAGTGGCTATCAATGTAGTTTAAACTCTTGTCCTCACGTTTTACATACCCAAACAAAATCTAATTCACTGAACTTCTGTCTTTTCACAGTTTATACGTTAGTTACATTTGAAGATCGCATGTCATAGTGAAAATTTTCTCCCTAAATGATAATGCTGGGCTTTATAGTATTACGAATTGTGGCAACTTTATTCAGACATTTGTTTGACCAAATAAAGAGTTGAACCTTTTTTTTTTAAACCAATTAGTCGAACTTAATAAATTCTAGATCGGAAACAATAGAATACTTGCGAGGTGAATAGTGCTCAAGAGCATTAAATAACAAATTTAATACTCTATGATTGATAATGAATATGATAGCATGAATATATAATAAATGTAGATAATGACAATAAGTGTAATAAGAACGGATCTACCACCCAATTATTGTATGATCGGAATATTCCTTTCTTCTGTCAGCGACGTGGAGAAGTGAGAAATGAAGATGGATATGGAATCTTTGGCACGACTTATCTTCAGTTACCGAGTTGCCAAATTTTGACAAATATAGTTAGTCCCTCTGCTTGTTGGGGTCGTCATCTTGCACGCCCTCGAGAAGCGAACTTGATCATCGTTTGTTTGAGGAGAAATTTGGTCGTACAGATTAGGTTGAAGCAACCAGGGTCAAGGAGAGGAGGTGCAACCAACAAGGTTGTGATTGGTGTGACTGACATGTGGAAAGATTTGAGATACCTTCTCCTACCCTATAAAGTAAGGGAGACTGACACTATGCTTTATAGAAAGCGAAATAGTGATAAGGAGTTGCGGAAAAGTCCCCGAAAAAAGGAAAGCCAACTCTAAGAAGCAGCTTTACTTTAAAGAAGGGCAAAAGAAAAGCAAAGGAGAGAAAAAAAGGGGAGCTTAACATATATAAATCGGTTACACACTAAAGGAAAGATATATTCTAGTTATCCTACCCAACTACACAAGATATTCTACATGTGGTTAACAAAAGAGTCACTGGTTATTGGCCTCAATACAGAGACGAGCTGACTAGGATCATAAGGTTAAGATAGGGCTAGGCTTTCTCTCATGGACCTTTTATATTATATTACGATATACGACCGTTCGCCTTTTCATCACTTTGGCCTGGCTTCTGCTTACACCATTTCTTTGTGAATGCTCCGCTTTGCTCTTTGTCGCGCTACTTCCGCTAGCAACCAACTTCGGATTCTCCTTAAGGCACCGTGTTGAGTAGGGATTTGAATAGAAACTCTATTTTGAGAAAGTAAAATTTGTCTAAATACTAGACATAAGGAAGCAGGGGATAAATGCGGGGAACAAAAAATTCTAGGAGGGATTATTTGTCTTCCTAGTCTTCGACACAAGAAAGGGGTGTAGAAAAATCCTTTTTTCTTGTGTCGAAACGAGCCGCTGGCGCACCTCTCCTAACTATTGCCCATTTATTCTGGAATAATCTTTTTAGGAGGGACAATTTTACATATTTCTGCCAAATCCTTCTATTATTAAGTACGGCTGGTACCATTTCGATGTGTTTCAATTCTTTCGAACAAGAGGCGGAGTGCTTATGGCCGTGGTAGCTGCGAGCCTCCTGGGTCTTGCTCTCTCGTCTTTTTTCCTCCGCCTTCCTCTTGTAATTGACCCTTTCTTTTCTGCTACGCCTATCCATCCGTCAGATTGACATCCAGCCGGTGCCGAAAGTGAAGAAGCTTTCCTCTCCTTTCAGTCGAGCATGCCCGCCCTTTAGCACTTCCCTTCCCAAAGTGGGAGTAGGAGAAAGGAAAGCGCACTCGATCAATTACCATGCCGTGTCGTAAGACAAAAAGTCACGCCTAGAGTGCAGCCTGCATGCTGAAGACCGTAACGTAAGTAACTCAGTACTCCATACGGGGGAAATGAAAGCAGAATTTGTTCGGATCCTCCCACATGTTCAATCTTTTTTTAGCGGTTTCCCCAGAGATTGGAACTAAAAAAAAAGTTTGAGCTCTTTTTTTTGGTTGACCTTTAGCCACGCGCGGCGGCTATGCGCATGTGTCATGGGGTGACGTCACAGCCACGCACTTCATCATTACGCGTCTTTCCAAGGCAGCGCCTGTGCTTCTGTCATTTTGATTTTGGTGGCAGCGTCGGTTTGCTGCTTCATTTTTGGTGCCAGCCAACCTTATAAATAGATGGAGGCTTAATTTTTCAAAAGTTTCCACCATTCCCCAATCCCTGTACTGAAATTCTACTACTCCGATTTCATCTTTCCCTCCTTACCCAACCATTATCTTCTTCTCTGGGCTTGGTAGCGTACGTCTTTGTAAACGAAACTCCGTGTTTTGAGGCCTTGAAAATCTCATTTAGAGTTACCTTCATTTGCCTGCGCAGTCCGGGCGCGTAGCCGGAAAGCTTAAATATGATAATCTGTGAAAAACGATAAGTTTTGATTATAGAATGAGCTAATTTGACTTCGGTCAACGTTTTGGGTAAACGAAACCGGACCCGTGATTTGACAGTCCCGGAGGCTCCGTAGTAAAATATGAAACTTGGGTGTATGCCCGAAATCGAATTCCGAGGTCCCAAGCCCGAGAAATAAATTTTTAAAGGAAACTGTTTTCTGGAATTGTTTAAAGAAATTTCAAATGGAATTTGATTAGAACATAATGGTATCGGGCCCGTATTTTGGTTCCGGCGCCCGGTACAGGTCTTATATATGATTTAAGACATTTCTGTAGAATTTGGTGAAAAACGGATGTCATGTGACGTGATTCAGACTTAAATTGCAAAATTTATGTTTAAAGAAGTTTTAAGAAAATTTCATTGATCTCGAGATTTAATTTGATGTTCATGAGGTTATTTTGATGATTTGATTACACGATTAAGTCCATATGATGTTTTTGAGTTAGTATGATATTTGGTTTGGAGCCCCGAGGGCTCGGGTGAGTTTCGGGTAGGTTCCGGGATGCCTTAGGTCTAAAAACACAGTTGTTGCAGGTTCAGAGAAATTTGCAGGTCTCTGAACCCGCTAGTGCGGTCCGCAAGAAATCGTGTGCGACCGCGGAAGGGCAAGTGCGATCCACGTGAGGTTCGTGCGGTGCGCGGTGGAGACTGTGTGGTTGCAGTCAGTTTTGTGCGGTCCGCATAGCTTTTCAGTAGATTGTGCGACCGCGGTCGATTTTGTGCGGTCCGCACAGGGCTCTGGACTGCAGTACCCTCAGGAAGGACTGTGCGGCCGCGGTCCATTTTGTGCGGTCCGCACAGGGCACCTGAGAATAGTATAAATAGACAGGATTTTCAGTCATTTTTCATTTTTTAAAACCCCAAAAACATAAAAGGCGATTTTTCAAACAACATTTCTTCTCCAAATCAATTGTAAGTCATTTTTAACTAGATTTCTTCAATCATTAACATCTTTTAACATGATTTCAACTTCAAATCAATGATTTTTATGGGGGGAATTGGGTGTTTTTGGTAGAACCTAGGTTTTTCAAAAATTGGGGATTTGGACCTCGATTTGAGGTCCGATTTTAAAACAAATCATATATTTGGATTCGTGGGGGAATGGGTAATCGGGTTTTGGTTCGAACCTCGGGTTTTGACCATGTGGGCCCGGGGCCAATTTTTGACTTTTGGGTAAAACTTTGGAAAAACTCGTTTTCTTGCATTGGGGTTGATTCATTTAGCGTTTGTTGATGTAATTAAGTAATTTGTGACTAGATACGAGTGAATTGGCGGTGGAATCAAGGGGTAAAGCTATAATTGAAGCTTGAGTTGTGTTCGAGGCATCGAGGTAAGCGTTTGGTCTAACCTTAGCTTGAGGGATTAGGAGTTGTGTCCTATTTGCTATTTGTTTCTTGTCGAGTACGACGTATAGGTATGGTGACGAGTATCTATGAGTTGGTGTCAAGCATGACCGTGAGTCTTATCTTGTGATTTTCATGATCTCGTTGTATTATTCATGCCTTGGTGAAGATTTCTATTTGTAGTGTAAAGTTGTGGAAAGAATTGTGACCTACGAACAACGAGGAGCGTTGGCTCCAATTGTATAACGAATTGTGAAAGTATAAGTGATAATCGAAACTCTAGAGCATTGGCTCGAGTTATGAAGTGAATTGTGAAGTAAAAGTGAGAAAGAGAAGAGATCATTATGTTACCCCTTGCCGAGCTATTGTTTAGTTGAGGTTCCCTTTCATTGTGTTCTTAATTGATATTACGGACATTTAGGTTGACGATTCTTCGTGTTAGATGTTGTAACAAGTTTGGTTATAGTTGAGATAGTTAGGTGTTGTAACAAGTTTAGTTATAGCTGAGGTAGTTAGATGTTGAAACTAGTTGAGTTATTGTTGAGATAGTTTGGTGTTGGAACAAGTTTGGTTATGGCTGTTTCACCCTTGCCGGGACGTATATACTTGTACTGTTGAGTTCCCTTGCCGGGATAGTGTAGTCTATTGTTGATCCCTTACCGGGACGGTTAATTATGATTATTGTTGACTGTATATTTGGAATGGGTTGCGCGCCGCAACATTATTAGATATCATACTGGATCGGGTTGCACGCCGCAATAAATATTATATTGGATCGGGTTGCACGCCATAACAGTTATATATGTGGATCGGGTTGCACGTTGCAACAGATATATATGTGGATCGGGTTGCATGTCACAACAGATATTATATTGGATCAGGTTGCCCGCCGCAACAGTTGTATATGTGGATCGGGTTGCACGCCGCAACAATGTTAAATGATAAGGGATCGGGTTGCGCGCCGCAACAGTATTGTTATTGTATTGATTGTAGACATCGAGTGTTCTTCCATACTTTATTAAGTTTCTGATATAATTGATATGTTTCCTCGGAGCATGTTTTTTTCCCTCCCTTTAAAACTGTTGTTACCTGTTTATATTTCCGCTGTATATTATATAACTGCACAGGTTTATCTAGAGTCTGGTCCTAGCCTCGTCACTACCTCACCGGGGTTAGGCCGGATACTTACCAGCATATGGGGTCGGTTGTGCTGATACTACACTCTACACTCTGTGCAAATACTGGAGCGGCACTTGATCAGCAGCAGTAGCACAGGAGCCAGCCTTCAGTCTACCGAGACACCAAGGTAGCCTTGCAGGCGTCTGCAGGCCCGACGTCTCCTCTATCTTATTATATATTCTGTTATCTCAAGTATTCGAGACAAGTAGTGTTATATTTCTTTCAAAAGGATGTATTTAGTACTCTTAGTAATCCGTGGATGTTGTGACACCAGGTTCTAGGTAGAGGCATGTATTGACTTTCGAAACATTCTAGTTTTATATTTGATTAAGACTCCTGCTTAATCTCATATTTCGCTGTTATCTAACTGTTTATTTCCTTGTTAATATAATTAGTAAGAAGTTTTAAAATAAAGGAGTTAATAATTTCTAAGTTCATGACTTGCCTAGCTTCTACGAGTAGGTGCCATCACGACTCCCGAGGGTGGGCAATCCGGGTCATGACAGTCTTACTGTAAAAATATGTCACAATCCTCTCACATTTATGATGATGTTTATGACGCCACTCCGTTATCGATGGCTCCTCCTCTCGTCTATGAGGAATTCATGGTTGATGAAGATGACATCTTTCCTACCGCAGAGGAGGTAGTTCCTAGAAATCCTTTGGCTAGAAATGATTTCCAAAAGGAGCCTAATCCTTCCCCCACTCATGTACTCTCCGATATTGGACCATCTCATATAGCCGAGCTTCGGTCCAAATATTGTATTCCCCCCCATGTCGAGATAATTCCATCCGGTGGCAACATCGTGGAGGTTCATCGACCCAGGTATTGCGCCTTCTATGTCTACCCGCTCTTGATCGGTTATACTTTTCTTCTCCTTCCTCTAGCGGAGGAATTTTGCTAGTTTCACAGCGTCTGCCTGGCGCTACTCTCTCCTTACTTGTATAAAGCTTTCTTGATGCTGACGAAGTACGCAGAATTGGCTGGTTGTGAGGTTAATATTCGTCACTTGCTGCACTTATTTACACCTAGTTTTTATAGAGGTACCATGATACACCTACGACATCGTGGGATCAGAGGGTTGGTGGTCGAAATGGATGATAGAACTAATCTGAAGTTCTGGCACAAATACTTCTTTATCAAGATCGAGCATTTGATGACGGACCCGACTGGGTTTCCTGAGCAGTGGAGTCACAATCGTAAGTGTTTCTATTATGCGTTTGTTGTCTTCTTTCGTCCTTTCGTTTTTAGCTTAATTGTGGTTTTTTTGCTCTTCATTTGAAAGGCGTATGCCCTCTCATGTCCTCGATATTAAAGATTGGGTGTCTCGTGTGCTGCCTCACATGGTGGGGATTCGCGACTGGGCAACTTTCTACAAGCGTTTCCGGCCTAATGTCCCATCTAGTAAGTATTATTTTGATTTATACTTCCGTCGTTTACCGTTATTCGTTGACGCTATCTCCTATTGGTGCTAGGTCGATGAGTCTCCAAGAAGAAGGCTCCAGTGCCGACATTTCGCCAGGTTGTCGCATCGGCTGAGATGTAGTTTACTTTGGTCAAATCCGTTCGTGGAGGTCGTGCTCAAACTCCATTGATGAGGGATTCCACCCCTCAGGCTGTTATGCGAGATAAGATCTCTTCCCGGCCCTTCTATTATCTTGTAGACGAGTCGTCCAATAGAGAAGAGTCGCAATCGAGGAAAAGGCAATGGGTGGAACTCGGGAAGGCCATCGTCACTGATATTGAACCGGAGAAACTTACTATTCTGAAAGTGGCGTCTGCACGTACGCCAGATGTAGAGGCCATGCTTACGACAAATATTGTTGCGGAGGGGAGGTTCTTTGGGGCCGAGGGGGTACATGATGGCGAGGAGCTTGTACGAACCGCAAAAGGTGGAGCGTCATCGGCGGCAGAGAGGGATATGGCGGCACCTGCAGGGGATGTTGTCTTTGGCTCGGACATCGATCCTGAAGAGGTACATGAATTCTTAGAGAGAAATACTCGTGTGGAGGTGAGGACGGAGGGTCCTAACCAGAACGTAATCATTCCTGTGGGTTATGACCTTTTGGATAACTCTGAATGAGCGGTGCCAACCTTTGCTCCATTGTGCACGGCTTCTAAGAACACGACACTACAAGCGATGAGCGATGCAGAGTTATTGCTGAGTATTTCTAGCATGGCTTTGCGAGTAAGTTCTTTTTAATGTTAGGATTTGTTTCGCATGCGTAATCTGCTTATTATGACTTCTTTTTTTGTCTATCAGACTCTCATCATAGGGATCGAGCGTGACCGGCGTGAGGAGTGGAGGACAACCGTTTTTAAGAAGGTGTCCTCTAAGTACAGAGAGTACCGTACCAAGCACTGAACGCTGATCGACGTCTTTAACCAAGATAACGAGTTTCAGCTTTTTCGTGACGAGCTAAAACAAAAGGAGGAAGAGTTGATGTAGAAAGTTGATGAGCTAAAGGTGCGGGACGATGAGCTAATGAAAGTCATAAGTCAGTGCAGCGAGCTTGAGGCGGCTCTTAAGGCCAAGGAATATGAGCTCGAAGTGAGCAAGCGGGTGATGGCTGCGAATGCCGACCTTCAAGCGCGGGTGGACTCCTTAATTACCAAGCTTGAGAGGAGGAAAGCGGAGGCTGTCGATCTAAGGCAAAATAGCCGCTGTGTCTGAAGCAGCGGCCATAGATGATGCCCTCCGTGTTTGTATTCTTGAGCGGGATAATGAGGTGGAGACATCGGCACTCAAGGTAGCGAGGTTAGAAGAGCGGATTCAAGATCTGGAGGCAGATTTGTCCGGATTGAACGAGCAGGTTGTTGGTTTGAAAGCTAAGGAAGTGCAACGGCAGTCACAACCATCTACGTCTCATACTGCTGCCGACCCCATGGTGCCGCGGGAATTGTATGAGATGTGGGTTCACGCCGAGGCTTAGCTTGATGTGTACAAGTCCCTGAAGGCCGATCGGAAAGTTTTCGAAGCGGAACTCGAGGGTGTCCGTGTTAAAGCACGTGCGGACCGTGAAGCTTGTGGTTATACCTCTGGTACACCTGGCGGAGATGAGGTCTATGATGATGCGGACAGGCTCGCCTCCGATTCTTGTATGATGACGAGTACGCTGATAGGGATGACGCGACATAATGCCATCATACTTAGTTGTTTTTTGTTTTGTTTTGCTATTTTTGTGAAGGCGTTCTCGAACCACTTTGTAAAATGTAGTTTGAACAGTTGAAATGGAATGACATCCTTTTTGATGTATGTTTTTGGGTTGTTGTTATCTTTTTGTTTGCTATGCGGTGAAGTTCCTGACTTTTTCGGCTGCTTGCGGGTAATGTTTTGGTGTAGCCGATCGTAGATCGTAAAGTAGCTTAAGCGAAGTTGAATGTAAAGTAATTCGAGTGAGGTCGAATGTAAAGTAATTCGAGTGAGGTCGAACGTAAAGAAATTTGAGCGAGTTCGAACGTAAAGTAATTCGAGCGAGGTCGAACGTGTAGTAATTCCAGCGAGGTCGAACATGAAGTAATTCGAGTGAGGTCGAACATGAAGTAATTCGAGCGAGGTTGAATGTAAAGTAATTCAAGCGAGGTCTAATATGAAGTAGTGAGGTCAAATGTGAAGTAATTCGAGTGAGGTCGAATGTGAAGTAATTCAAGTGAGGTCGAATGTAAAGTAATTCGAGCGACTCGAATGTAAAATATAGAACGACTTTGGTGGAGGTGTGCGAAGATGCTGCTTTATTTCATTCATTGGAGAGTGTTACATGTTTCTGTTTGTCCATACACATACTAGAGAAGTTCTAGTGTACCTAGCCCCTTTGTCGTTTGGCCTAGAGAAGAAATCAGTAGGCGGAGTGATAAACCATACTTAAACTTCTAGACGTCCCCTTTGCCGTCTCGTTAAAAACCTCCCCGAGAAAACCCAATTGGGACAAAACCCGGGTGAGGGAAAAAGAGTACCACTTGAAGGGCGTCCTTTTTCAGAAGTTTAAGTATTTGAGGTGAGCGACATTCCAATTGTTTTGTAGTAGTTTTCCTTCCATTGTTTCTAGTTGGAATGCTCATTTGCTTGCTATTGCCGTGATTTTGTATGGCCCGTCCCAATTGGTTCCTAGTTTGCCTTCTCTCGGGTCTTTGCTCGCTTGTGTTTTGGCCTTGAGAACATAGTCTCCGACTTTGAGTGGTCGTATTTTGGCTTTTTTGTTGTAGTACCTTTCTTGTTGTTTTTGGCGACCATTCTTACGTAAGCCATGTCTCTTCGTTCTTCTGCCTCGTTGAGGTCTTGTTTTCTGTTCTCGTTATTTTTTTGTCTGCTTTTATTGGAGTATCTCAGGCTAGGTTCCCCGACCTCGAAGGGTATCATGACGTCAGTCCCGTAGACTAGTGAATATGGCATTTTTCCAGTGCTCATTTTTGGTGTAGTACGATAGGCCCATAGTACCTCTGGTAGCAATTCTGACCATAATTCTTTGGCGTCCTCTAGCTTTTTCTTCAAGACGTTCAATATTGTTTTGTTGGATGATTCGGCTTGACCGTTACCGGTGTGATGATATGGCGTGGAGAGTATTCTCTTGATGTGCCATTTTTTTGAAGAACTCGGCAGTCTTTTTCCCGATAAATTGGGGCCCATTGTCACAGCTGATTTCTTTAAGGATGCCGAAATGGCATATGATGTTTCTCCATATGAATGTGATGACTTCCTGTTCGCGTATTTGGGTGAACGCACCTGCTTCCACCCACTTGGTAAGTAGTCAGTTAAAACCAAAAGAAAATGTACATTACCTCGCCCTGCTGGGAAGGGTCCGATGATGTCCATTCCCCATTTGATGAATGGCCATGGCGAAGTAACAGAGTGGAGGTGTTCGCCTGCATGATGTATCATAGATGCGTACTTTTGGCACTGTTCGCACTTTTTGACGTAATCAGCAGCTTCCTTCTTCATAGTGGGCTAGTAATAACCTACCCGAATGAGGCATTGTCACACATCCTTTTTTTACCTCCCCCGGAAGGGAGTATAAGGGAGTTTTGTCCAACTTAAAGTGACAATCGAAACAGGATTAATTATTAAAAGATTCAGAGTCGCCACTTGGGATAATTTATGGTGTCCCAAGTCACCGGTTTAAATACCGAATCGAGGAAAAGATTGACTCTGTTTAACAGTCCGCAAACCAGAAATTCGGGTAAGGAATTCTGTTAACCCGGGAGAAGGTGTTAGGCATTCCCGAATTCCGTGGTTCTAGCACGGTCGCTCAACTGTTATAATTGGCCTATTATCTGATTTTAGTACATGTTTAAACCTATGGTATATTTTAGCTTATTAACCACTTTTAATTAATTTTTAAGAATATTGCAACACTATTAAAACACGTGTTGAACCACGTCACATAAATGCACCCGCGGTCTTCGACATATCTTGACATTGTTGGGATTTGGATTTGGGTCACATAAATACGCACCCGAGTTTAGGATGGTAATTTATTAAAAGAACGCGCCTAAAGCAACTAGCGCAATTAATTATTCTTCCTAAACTTTGAGATTATTGGAAGGCCATAGATCATGAATATAGTGCGTGAGAGAAAAATGTGACCTTCAACTTCCATGAATTTCCAGCAAACACAGTCATATTCACCCAAAAGAGAACTTAACGACTTATTAACGTTCTGCTAGAATTTAGCAAACCAAACCGGCTCTTAGCTCATATACTATCAAAACCAAACAAATATCCTTAAAAGCAAAAAAATAATTTTAGTTTTATTTTCCAATAACCCAAATGGCTCAACTTCGAATTAATCCACACGGTGAACTTTTCATTTTACAAGACTATAGAACACATAAATAGTGCACACTAATCTTTCTCCATAAACACATAAACATTAACATAAACACATTATCAGAAACTTTTCATTTTTACGGAAAATTAACCTTATGCGTTGATGTGTTAATCATCTCATATAGATCTTTGGGATTATAAATTTTCCATAAGAAACAAAAATATGAAACACTCAACAACCAACAAAGTGCTTTTTACAAAGAAACGAAACATATCCTAGTAGCAGACAACTATCCACAAAGTTCCCTGATAAACTTATTTAAGCAACAACATCAATTATACAATGAAAAATATCACACCAAGGGATGCCTTCCAGAGCAGAAAATGACAGAAGCTCAAAAACACATCTATGGAAGTTCAAGATCATCATTAAATTGAAGCAAATAAACTAACTAATCCAAACAGGAAAATTGATCAAACGATGCATTAAACTCATGAATAATACTTGTGAACGGAATACTCGGAGGCAAGAAAAACTGACCAAAAGTAAACAAAACCAGCACCGGAGCTACGAACGTTAACCTCGACAAATTTACGACCTCGCCGGACCCGAACTTGAATCAGCGATTGACCTGAACCTCGAACCTCAGTTTTCGTTCCCTACTCGATTTTTCTGTTACTCGATTTGTTCTTTAAGAGAGGAAGAAGGGCTGCTCCTGGGTTTCCAAACGATTGAAACCAAACGACTCTAGCTCTTAATGTCTTAGGATTTGTTTTCTGTTGGAAACAAAGGGTCCAAACGGCTGAAGTTTTTACTAAGTTTTGGGTGTGTTATGGTTGAAGGAACAGGGTGGAGATGGCTGTTTGGTTTAGGCTTGCGTGAGGATGGTCGTTGGTAGACGTGAGGAGGTGAAGCTTCGCCGGAGATGGCAGCTTCGCGGTGAACGGAGGCCCAGCGACAGCAACTGTTTGTTGGTGTCTCTAATGTCTGAATGAGAAGACGTTGGGGGGTGTGAAGGAGACGACAAAGTCAGAGGGGTGGATTGTTGGTCCCTTCTGTTCAATGGCTGAAGCCTTTTCTTAAAGGCTGTTGGTTCTCGTTTCTCATGAAGAAGAAGACTTCTAGGGTTCTTTTTGTTTTTGGGCTTTTGGTTCAATCTCCATGAAGAAGATGAAAGAGATATGCTTAAGGGGGTCGTGTATGGCTGCTGCTGCGTGTGTGAAGAAGAAGACCTTGGGGGTCTTTGTATATTGCTGCGCAGCTTTTTTTCTGTGTATATGCGTTCTTCTTCTTGTCCCTTTTGATGTTTTAAGCATTAATTTATAGGTAGAGTCTAGGTTTAGGTGTATTTTTGTGTATTTTGTCCATTAGTCCCTAGGTATTTTGTTTTAAGTCCTTAGGGTCTTCTTTATTTTTTTTTGTTCCAAAGAAGAGTCTAGAAGGGTCCCTAGGCTTAATGGACTAATCCGAATTGAGCCAAGAATTGAGTTCTAAAACTCTTAAAATTATGATCCAACTCCTTAATTGACTCATTTTAAAGTAAGATAAAAATACTACCCCATGCAAAAGCTAACATGAAACTATTATATATTTTTTTTATTTTCAAAATTATATAAAGATGAAAATATGGTTCTATTTTTGTATTTTTTTTTGAAAGATACATACTAAAATATTTTTTGTAATTTTTATTTTTCTTGTAATAAAATAAAGTAAAAGAGTAAAAATGAGTTGAAATAGCTATGTTAGGCCTAAATTAAATATTTTACGCTATAATATAAATTTTTTTGGGGAGGGTCAAAAATCACATGTCTACAGCTGCCCCTCTTTGACTGGAAACGCGAAGAGTTTTCAGACAAAGAATGACTAGACAGGTTTTTTTGACCCGACCCTTATTTGGATAGAATAAAACTAAGAAAAGGGGAATGTGACCGAGCCCTGGTATCTGAGCTGCCTACATATCCTTGGCTATAAAGGAATCAGGCCACGTGTAGTTCAGAGGTGAGTGAGATGATGGAGTACCGAGGTGGAGAGCCAGTCGAGGTGCCGTTCCTCCGAGGTTCCGGTCCGCAGTCCTGTTATTACATAAAGAAATCAAAAGATGAAAAAGACTAGCTAAGCCTATCAACTACGAGTTACAAAATTCCTATCTATGAGTCTTCTGAAGCTTGATCTTGCAGCTCTTGTTTCCATGTTGACTTGTATTCTCCCAGTTGAATTCCTTTGTTGTCGACTTGAATTATAATCTGAGATGTTTTCCCTTTCTTCAGGTGGACGCCTGATTGACAAAAACTTGAACTGTATTCCCTTTCTCTCTAGGTGGGCGCCTGACTGCTAACTTGAAATGTATTCCCTGCTCTCCAGGCGGGCTTCTGACTGCTAACTTGAAATGTATTCCCTGCTCTCCAGGCGGGCTTCTGACTGCTAACTTGAAATGTATTCCCTGATCTCCAAGCAGGCTCCTAACTTCAACAAAATAGACAAAAACAAAGAAAATTTTCCTGCCCCAGTTTAGGTATCTGGGCACATATGTAAGTGTAAAACGAACCACATTACCAAATATCAATAAGAACTTGAAATCTAAAACTTGAGTTATACTCCCTTGTTCTCCAGGTGGGCTCCTGATTGCTGACTTGAAACGTATTCCCTGCTCTTCAGGTGGGCTCCTTACTGTTGACTTGAAATATATTCACAGCTCTCCAGGCGGGCTCCTGATTGCTGACTTGAATGTATTCCCTGCTCTCCAGACGGGCTCCTAACTGCTGAACTTGAATGTATTCCCTACTCTCCAAGCGGGCTCCTGACTGCTGACTTGAAATGTATTCCCTGCTCTCCAGGCGGGCTCCTAACTGCTGATTTAAAATGTATTCCCTGCTTTCCAGGCGGGCTCCTGACTACTGTTTGAAATGTATTCCCTGCTCTCCAGGAGGGCTCCTGACTGCTGACTTGAATGTATTCCCTACTCTCCAGGCGGGCTCCTGACTATTGACTTGAAATGTATTCCCTGCTCTCCAGGCAGGTTCCTGATTGCTGAACTTGAAATGTATTCCCTGCTCTCCAGGCGAGTACCTGATTTCAACGAAATAGACAAAATAAAAAAAAATTTCTGCCCCAGTTGGGCACATATGTGAGTGTTAAACTGAATCATATTACTAAGAATTTGAAATCTAGGTCCCATTATCCAGGGGGGTCCTGACAACTCTTAACTAAACAACAATTTTAAATCTAAGCTATATCTTTTAAAGGCATGACTTCCGCTGCATCTTGTTATCTAAGAAGGTCTTAAACTACTCCCCATTATCCAGGAGGGTCCTGACAACTCTTAACTAAACGACAATTTTAAATCCAAGTTATATCTTCTAAAGGTGTTACTTCCATTAAATCTTGTTATACAAGCCAGTTTTAAACTACGTCCCATTATCCAGAAGGGTCCTGAAAGTCAAGTTTTATCTTAAGAGTGACAATTTCACGGCTAAATTATATTGCCTTACAACAGAACTTACTCTAAACCTTGTTATCCAATAGAAATCCTAAAGCTAGGTCCCATTATTCAGGAGGGTCCTGAAAATTCCTAATTGAATCCTATCTCAAACATGTAAACTTTGAAGCCTACTTATGTTCCTTTGGAGCGCACTTATGCTAGATCTTGCTACTCATAATTGTTTTGAATTTTAAACTAAATTCCATTTTCCAGGAGAGTCCTGAGAACTTTAAATTAAATCCCATTATCCAGGCGGGTCCTGAAAGTTTACGGTCAAACCTGTCTGGTGCTTGCCTTTCCTTGCGGTGGGTTTCTCCGAAACAAACGAGATTTCCTGCCCCTGTTTCAAATCAAAGAAAAATCTTGTCAGTTTAAAAATATAGTGGTTGGTTTGTGGCCTTGACTTTTAGGGCGGTTGCTCCTTCACTTCTCATGATAACCGATTTCCACTCGAAGACCTTGCTTGTTCCTTGACTAATCACTTTCTCTGTCATCCTTATCACAGAAAATACCTCTTCTCCGTTCAGACCCAATACCCTCTATTTGTTGCATTACTCATGAACTGACATTTACCAACCTTTGTGTCTCCCATGAATCCCAAAGCACGTCAAATACCGTCCACTCAATGTGCATGCTGTTCTTTCCTGACTTAACCCACTGGCATTGGCCTTGAGGTTTATTGCTCCTTCACTTGCCATGATAACTTTGATTTTCACTTGGAAGACCTTGCTTGTTATTGGTTAACCACTTTCTCTGTCAATCTTATCACAGAAAATACCCTTAATCTATTCGCCTAACACCCTCCATCCGTTGCAATGTCCATGAATTGATATGTACCAAACCTTTGTGTTTCACCGAAAATACCTTTGATTCGTTCACCTAACACCCTCCATGTTGTTGCATTGTTCATGAATTGATATGTACCAAGCCTTTGTATTTCACAAGGATCCCAAATCATGTTGATTATTACCATCTCAATGCGCTTGTTATTCTTTTATGACTTATGACATTTTGATGTGTTAGCCAGACCCCGTTTTGTGCAATTGGAAAGCTAGTGGCAAATTTTGAAGTCATTTCTCACTTGTTCTAACCGCACAGACTCAGGAAGAGGAAGTGAACAAGACAAAAAGAACAGAGTGAAGGACAATAGAAAAGATGATTCCTAACGAGAAAACTACAAAGTAGAAACCTATCAGTTGTGGATACCAACTCTAATGACTATGACATGCACCTGTGGCCTATTCTGTCAAGTAAGCCTGATGTTCAACTCTTGTTATACCCCTAAACCATGAAACTAGGCTTCAATGCTCCGATTATCCAATCTGATTCACAATCCTTATTCGACTTGTAGTGCCCGAAGGGTTTTCACCATCAAGCCTCTCTTATTTTGTTCTTTTTCTCAACTTACCGTCGCCTTACGGTGCCCGCGAGGGTTTTCATCAATAAGACTCTTTCATTTTTATTTCTCTCATTTTTTATTTCTCTCAGCTTTCCATCGCCTTACGGTGCCCGTGAAGGTTTTCACCACTAAGACTCTCTCATTTTCAATTTTTCCTGCTTGGACCAGAGTGTTGCCCTTGATATGATTCCCCTCTACCTGTTTGACTCATCATTTCTCGAAGACTGATCAGAAGATCTTTCTTTGGACCGTAACGTGAGCTTTTGGATATGATTAGAAAGAAAGGGTATAAAAGGCTCAAAATAATTCAAGTGGGTTCAAAATTACAACCTTTGGAATCAGATTTCTTGCAACAACCACAACTTCTTCCCCAGTTTCTTTGCTTGGGGGTTTTTGGATTTTTTTATGGGACTGAAATGTGAGGCTGCCTACGTATCCTTAAAAGGAATCAGGTCGAACGTAGTTCATGTTATAGGAATTACTTTGTTTGTTGTGATTTTTCTTTTCTTTTTCTTTTCTCTTCTTTCCTTCTTTTCTTTTTGTTGTTTTCTTCTCTTTTTTTTCTTTTTCTTTCTTTTTTCTTTTCTTCTCTCTCTTTTCATTCTTTTTCTTTTCTCTTTTTTCCTTTACTCATCTTTCACGCTTGCGTTTCTAAACTTTGCTACTGATTCCAAAAAGAGGGGTATGAAAGAAAATAAATGAGGCTCAAAGGGGTAACCAAGGATAAAGTGTTTAGATAGCAGAACAAAATGCCTTCGTCATTCCAATCTTCAAAATATGCCAAGTACAAACAACACCATTAAACTAACCAAGGAAAACATTCGTAACACCTTTTGATTGTATCAGACTTGATAACCATATCCACACATTCGCCTTCTATATCTGCTAAATACAAAGCACCATTGGACAACACTCTCGTTACCACGAATGACCCTTGCCAATTTGGGGCAAACTTGCCTTTAGCTTCAACCTAATGCGGTAGGATGCGTTTCAATAGTATTTCTTTTTGTTCTATCTGCCCCAGTTTCACACAATTCGGGCTTGAAGTGATCTCAAAATGCCTTTACTTATTTCCCTCAAATGTCCTTACATCTTCAACATTGTTTCATTGCTTCGTGATTAAACTGACTTTTAAAACCAGGCTGAGAATTACGCGTGCATGTCATGTCACTAGAGTTAACATGAAAAGAACTATGAAAAGAAAAGAGAACTAAACGAAAATGACTAGAAATCACAGAAAACAGAAAATAGCATTAGACAGATGGTGAAAGGGTTTAGACAGCAAAACAAACAAACTAAACTGGGGTTATAAACCTAGAACAAACCTAGACAACACTAAACAGGCTATTATGACTAAACAAACTAAGCAAAATAAAAGGATAGAAAGGTTTGAGTCACAAGACAATATCCGGATTACAACCCTGAAATAACTCGGACAACAGAAATGACTACAAAATAAACCACAAAAACTCCTCTCCGGCCGACCAGGAAATGGAGCGTCTTTCCAATTACCAAGCGCAGTATCTTAGCCACTGAATTCTGCATCAGCGATACTAGGGCCTCCACAAGTCTTCATCACATTGTTCTTAACAAATTGCTTTTGGGTTCCTTTTGCCCGATCGTTCTTAAGATCAACCCCTGATAGCGTTGAAAGCTTAGTAGCACGTGGACCCCCGAGGCTCCCAAAATAATTCTCACATTCCTTTTCAAAATAAACCATACCCACCATATGTGTCTCATTATGCACATGCGATGGACTTTGGCTAGTGTCTGCTGCATCTGGATTTTGCACGACAATGTCGCCTGCATCAATAAGCTTCTGAATCGCATTCTTCAGATTCCAACACTTCTCTATGTCATGCCCCGGGGCATCTGAGCAATCAAACTTCTTTGAAAGAGGGTTTGACATTTTTATCTGGGTCGGTTTCAACATGTCCAATTTCCTTAGCCTCTGGAACAGACTGGCATATGGCACTCCCAATGGAGTGAATGTTTTCTTCTTCTGTAACCTCTCGTTCTTAAAGGCCTGTCTGGGCCGGAAACCTGATCCAGGGGGTTTTCGATAGGCTCGTGGAGGTAGATAGGCATTTTTGTGGAGCTGGGTACTGGGAGAGTGATGTACGACTTTGGGAGTTCTATGGAGAGAAGTGGCATTGGGGAGGATCATCTGGTGTATAAGGATATCCATGGGGACGATGTCGAGGCTGGAAGTGTTGATCGGGAAAGCCCATTGGATCATCTTTTCTGTTTCTCTTTCTTCCACCCAAGCTTATTGGGATGTTCTGAATATTTTTCGAAAAATTCATGATTTTGCCTGACTTGATTCCCTCTTCTACTAGCTCTCCCATTTTTAACACATCATTGAAAGGCTTCCCCAAGGCCGGGATCAAATGACTGAAGTAGGTGGGCCCCTGAGCTTATAGGAAAAGCTCAACCATTTCTTCTTCACTAATCGGGGTATTGACTCGAACAGCTTGCTCCCTCCATCTGAGCCCAAACTCTCTAAAGCTTTCCTCCGGCTTCTTTTCCATTTTAGATAGGGAGGAACGGTCTGGGGTAACACCTGATCTGTATTGAAAGTATCGAACAAAATCTTGAACCATGTCACCCAATGTAGGCCACTTACCAACATCTTGGCGATTATGCCATTCCAACGCTGCCCCAGTCAGGCTCTCACTGAAGTACGCCATCAACAAATCATCTTTCTCGCCAACACTTCTCATTTTATTGCAATAATCCCTCAAATGGGCTACCGGATCCCTACACCCATCATACAAGTTAAACTTTGGCACTTTAAACCCCGCAGGCAGATGAACGTCGGGGGACATAGACAATTCTTTGTAAGACATGCTAACCTGGTCTCCCGTTCCTTGTTTGTTCTTTAAGGACTGTTCTATGCCTTTCAGCCTCCTGGGTATCCCATCTCGCCCCTTTCTTCCTGTGAACTTTTCATTTTTAACATGAGGCTCATCCCGCGGGCCTTGCTTGTATGAGTTGGGAACCTTGTAGGCAACCTCTGAGGGGTAATATTGGGCATCGTGAGCTTTGAATGGGTGTTTATTGTTAGGGATGGTGGAAAAGACAAGAGGGAAATTTTTAGGAAAGGTAATTGGAAGATGTGTGACGGAGCTACTAGGGTGGTTGGGAAAGCCATGGTAAGCGGGTGAATCTGGAGAGTATGGGGGATCATCTGGCACTATGACCGGTGTTTGGGTAAGGGTAGCATTTAGGAAGCTAGGTGGTGGCGGGGGTGGTGCCCTCCCAGTCATCCAGGCCTGATACATGTCCGCCATGTGTTGTCTTAACATCCTCACCTCTTCAACCAACCCATTGTCCTGTTCAACCAATTGCTTTTGGGCATCTGTATCAACCAACTCAATTTCGTTGTTGTCTGCCATTGCCTTTTGACTTTATGTTGTGGAGAGGAGTTACTACTTCGAGGACCACAAACCAACCACCTTTATGCTATGAAGATATCAAAAGGAACAAAATGGGGTCATCTTGTTAGCGTTAGGGAATTTAACACCAGAAATATCATATTGCGTGCAATGCACCTAGCAACAATTAATGGTTCTAGAATGACTTCGAGGGTCATAAGGTCACTTGGCATCATCCCAATCTGTCCATTTGAATCTTCTCTTTTCTTTTCTTTCCTCGCACTTCTTAGCTCGCTCATTTTCTTTCCCCTTTTCTTTCTGATGGTCGCTCTTTTCTTCCTTCTCAATTCTCACCTCCCATAATTTCACCATCTTTTTCTCTCTTTTTTTTTTCTTTTTTTTTCTTTTAAAAAATAATAAAAAAATGATTCGATCGAACCCTATGTATGTTGCCTACGTATCATGACGCCACATGAATCAGATCTTTACGTAGTTCGGGAAGATCAGGAATAAAGGAAACAAACCGACGTTCTCTATTTCTTTTTCTTTTTCTTTTCTTTTTACCTTAATGACTACTCTGCTGAGAAAAGAGAAATAAATGAAGCAAATCTTTTTTTTTGAATTTTCTAAACTTAATGTTCTATAACCTATTTTAAACTCAAGCTTAACGGATTTTTTTTTCTTTTCTTTGTAACAAATACTCTATTAAGGAAAAACTCTAGAAGAGAAAAGATATTTTTTGATTCCCTTTTTTTAGGAAGAAAATCTAAAGAGTGAACCACAGAAAAATATTTAGAATTTTCATTTGATATTTTGATGCAAGGTTTCGTAACAAGCAATGAAAAAGATAAAACAAAATGTTTTTGGATTTCAATTTTGATTGCCTAAAGAAGAATTTTTAATGATAAACAAAGGATAAAGTATGTTTTTTTCTATGTACAATATCCTAAAGTTCTAATGAAAATATTTTTTTTTTCATTTTTCACTAATTTCCCCAAGAAACACCTCAAAAGAAAATCTTTTTGGATTTTGGAATTAATACCTTAAAAAAGGATTTTAAAGAAATACTAAAAGAATTTTTTTTTTGAATTTTGGTCCTAATATAGTAGAGGATATATAAAAATAATTCATTTTAAGTCCTAGATATTAATTTCCTAAAGGAAAAACAATCTCAAAGGAGATTTTTTTTTATTTGTTATAACAAAAACGCAAAATTTCTTATTTTTTTTCTTCTGAATTTTTGACTTGTAACACATTTCCACATACAAAATAAGAAATACAATAACAAAAGACTCGGCAAATTTAACCTGACTATTACAAATTCTAACTCACCTAAAAGATTAAAGAGAAATTTTCATAAAGCACCATCTTTTAGTAGTAATTAGCCATCTATAGATATCATTTGCTATATTACGGATTATAGATACCTTTTATGTGGTTATAAGATGTATTTGATGTATTGATATATTTAAGCTACTGTATTCATGAATACAGTAGCAAAAAATAGGCCTGAATCAGGGAAGTTCAGCTAATCAGTTGTTGTATTTGAGTGTATTCGACTGTATTCATGGAGTAAAACATGGGATTACAGCTGGACAGATTATTGTATTCGACTGTATTCACGGCGTGAAATAGGGAATTACACTGTTTTAAAACGGAAAGTGAATCAATTAACATAATAGACTCCTAATATAACTCAACAAACTCAATTATAACACACAAAATTTGTATTTTCAATTATAAAAAAAATTCTCAGCCGAAAAATACCCAAAAAACATAGCAATCTTCAGAGAAATTATATAATACATCTGAATACATAAATTGTATTAATTAAAAAAAACTTATGAATACATTCATGACATATAACGAGATAGTGAATACAATAAAATACATAGAATACAGCGGGATACATTGAAATACAATGAGAAAAAAAGACAGTGAATACAATGAAATACATGGAATACAACGAGATACATTGAATTACAATGAAAAAAGACAATGAATACAATGAAATACATTGAAATGGTATCTATAGATGACTAATTACTACTAAAATAGCTCCGGTCTCCCTGAACCATCTACGAGCTCGGTTAACTTTTGTGAAGTAGCAGCTAATGTCTCCTCACTTTTGCAGAACGCAGATCTGATATACCTCCTGTGGTAGATAATAGCAGTCGAAGAAAAGTCCTCTAATTTTGACGAATTGGCATGGAAGAATACATGGCCTGGTACAGCCACCACCCCAGTTTGTTTAATCAATTCCTCCACAAAATCAACCTGGAATGCCTTGAGGTGATCACTACCACAATTTAAACATATAAAGAACGCCAAAATAAAATGCTTTTGTCAAGTTCTTACAGGCCAACCGAAAAAAGAAGTTCTTACAGGCCACGCTGAGCCGTAAAAGCTTTATCCAAAGTATGAACCTATTGCTGGTACAACCGGCCGGCAATAATCACTCGATGTACTACTCCGATCCAAAATTCGTAAAGAGTCGAAGAATTCCAGTGGAAGGAGGAGGAGATCTGAAATTTTAGTGGGATGGGGGAAGAGAATGAGATGTATCAAAATAGAGAGAGAAAGAAAAAAGTGTAACTGATTAGCGTATTCAGTGGCTTAGGGCTAGAAGGTAACCAAAATTAAATATTTTGCTATAAACCTTAAAAGGTATCTATAGAATATAATTTTTTTAAATTGTATTTATTAAAATAAATAAGGTATTAACCTTTGCTATAGGAGGTAAAAATTCCAAGATTATATACTACTATACATGACTAGAAAGTAAAACATGAACAATTGACTCAAAAATATAAAATGGCTCCTCGAGCAGCTCCTGAATGCAGTAATCCTAAGGTATCTGTCATGCTCAAACTTTGGTAAGTAAATCCACACCTGTATAAAAACAAACACTATGTGAGATAATAACATTCCCTAAGACATGATTGGGGCTATTTTTGCAAAATGGCTTATTTGGCCAAAAGGTGGCTGAAAGTGCAAAATTTGGCTAAGACCCCGCACAGCCAAGAACCTAAGATTTACTAGGAAGACCGGACCCTATGTGGGTTGCCTACGTATCACGTCCTGGCCCTCATGTAAATAGCCCCAGCATTCTTCAGACCAAATGGCATGACCCGGTAACAGTAGGTGCCCCAAGGCGTGGTGAAGGCAGTTTTCTCGGCGTCCTCTTCATCCATCAGTACCTGATGATACCCAGCATAACAATCTACGAAAGACTGTATCTCGTGTTTGGCACAATTGTCAACGAGGATGTGGATGTTGGGCAGCGGGAAGTTATCTTTGGGACTTGCTCTGTTCAAATCTCGGTAATCTACACATACCCGAGTTTTCCCGTCCTTTTTTGGTACTGGAACCACATTTGCCAACCATGTTGTATATTGGACTACCCGGATCACTCCCGTTTTCAGTTGTTTGGTTATCTCCTCTTTAATCTTGTCGCTGACCTCAGTTTTGAACTTTCGTTGCTTTTGTTGAACCGGAGGACAGTCAGGATGAATCGGCAATTTATGAACCACCAGATCAACTCCTAGTCCCGGCATGTCATCATATGACCAAGCAAACACATCTTTGAATTCAAAAAGAAGTTGAATTATCGCCTCTCGCGTTTTCTTGTCCGTGTGAATGCTTATCTTGGTCTCCCGGATTTCTTCCGGGGTTCCCAAATTTACCGGTTCAGTGTCATTCAGATTTGGCTTAGGTTTATTCTCGAAATATTCCAACTCTCGGTTTATCTCCCTAAAATCCTCTTCCGCATCGTATTCTGGTTCTGGGTTCATTAATTCGCAGTTAAATAGCTCATTGTGATCTGGGCGTGAAGTCCGCAAGCATGTCATATTTAAAGCCGCATTATTAGGACTGAAAAGGAAGATGAAAGGAAAACTAATAAAAATCAGAACAAAGAAAGAATAGGAAAGCAATGATGATTTTTTTTTGTATATTTTCTTTGGAAAGTTGGAAGACAACAATGTTTACAACTAGGAATTCAAAACAACAATTGAAAAGAAGAAAACGTTCAAGTTATGTCCCGGAGACAACTTGTGATACAGGAAAGGTGGCAGGACAGGTCTACCCGGACTTCCGTCTAGTTGGGAATGGCGTGATCTCCCAGTTTTGGAGTTTGGCGCACGAGAATCAGGTATGCGTAGTTCGGGCAGATAGGATACGGGCGAGAAATAAAAATAACAACTAATTTAGAGAAAATATGTTTTTTTTCTTTCTCTTTTTTTTTTTTTGAAAAATGATGAAACATGTAAACTCTTTTTTTTTTATTTTCTTTTTCCCCTTTTTTGATTTTTGATTTTTAAAAAATGACGAAAAAGTACAAAAATCTTTTGAATTTTCCAAGCTCTTTTTTTTTCTCTTAACAAAATGTAACAAAAAACATAATTAGGCCCCACTCGCTTTATCTTCACACTTCACCCTCTCTTTTCTTTTTTTTCTTTCTTCTTTCTTTTTCCATTATTTTTTTGGCATTTCTTCATTTACCCTCAGCTATCATTGGTCCGCCAAATGACCCTTTTACCCTTGAATAAATGCAACATGAAGTACATAAGATGCATCAGGATGATCTTTTATTTTTTGGGGTATACCTGTCCTAGATGGACCCAACCCCTGTGTTGAGTCCCCTAAGTCAAGTGCACATGATGCAAACAAGCGTTCCTACTAGGGATCCGACATGAGGTCTTGTTATACTAGATTTAAAACCTGGGTTTATTGTTCTAGATCTGGCTTACCTGAGCGGACAACTCGAGCCGAGGGGGGGAGGGCAGCGTACCGGGAATGCAGAAGCTTCACCGGCTTTGCAACTTGTCCGAACCTCATTCTAAATTTAGAATATGACTCTAACAGAAAAGAAGTCACACGAAGTGCACACTTTTTCATGATTTAGAAGACTCAGAGGGAAGAGGGATTTCACAACAGTTTATATACAATTCACCGAATATCAAAGCGGTAAAAGCAACAATTAGCTCATTAGGCCCAAACATGTAACAAAATCAGATAATGGATAAAGCCAACTATAACAATTCATCCAAGCTCGAATTCTTGAACCTTGAACCAGAGATTCTGGGTCTCTTTTCCCCAGCAGAGTCGCCAGAGCTGTCACACCTCCCTTTTTCTCCTCCCCCCCGGAAGGGAGTTTTTTCCAATTTAAAGTGACAATCAAAACGGATTAATTATTAAAAGATTCAGAGTCGCCACTTGGGATAATTTATAGTGTCCCAAGTCACCGGTTTAAATTCCGAATCGAGGAAAAGATTGACTCTGTTTAACAGTCCGCGAACCAGAAATCCGGGTAAGGAATTCTGTTAACCCGGGAGAAGGTGTTAGGCATTCCCGAATTCCATGGTTATAGCACGGTCGCTCAACTATTATAATTGGCCTATTATCTGATTTTAGTACATGTTTAAACCTATGGTATATTTTAGCTTATTAACCGCTTTTAATTAATTTTTAAGAATATTGCAGCACTGTTAAAACACGTCTTGAACCACGTCACATAAATGCACCCGCGGTCTTCGACATATCTTGACATTGTTGGGATTTGGATTTGGGTCACATAAATGCGCACCCGAGTTTAGGATGGTAATTTATTAAAAGAACGCGCCTAAAGCAACTAGCGCAATTAATTATTCTTCCTAAACTTTGAGATTATTGGAAGGCTATAGATCATGAATATAGTGCGTGAGAGAAAAATGTGACCTTCAACTTCCATGAATTTCCAGCAAACACAGTCATATTCACCCAAAAGAGAACTTAACGACTTATTAACGTTCTGCTAGAATTTAGCAAACCAAACCAGCTCTTAGCTCATATACTATCAAAACCAAACAAATATCCTTAAAAGAAAAAAACTAATTTTAGTTTTATTGTCCAATAACCTAAATGGCTAAACTTTGAATTAATCCACACGGTGAACTTTTCATTTTACAAGACTATACAACATATAAATAGTGCACACTAATCTTTCTCCATAAACACATAAACATTAACATAAACACATTATCAGAAACTTTTCATTTTTACGGAAAATTAACCTTATGCGTTGATGTGTTAATCATCTCATATAGATCTTTGGGATTATAAATTTTCCATAAGAAACAAAAATATGAAACACTCAACAACCAACAAAGTGCTTTTTACAAAGAAACGAAACATATCCTAGTAGCAGACAACTATCCACAAAGTTCCCTGATAAACTTATTTAAGCAACAACATCAATTATACAATGAAAAATATCACACCAAGGGATGCCTTCCAGTGCAGAAAATGACAGAAGCTCAAAAACACATTTATGGAAGTTCAAGATCATCATTAAATTGAAGCAAATAAACTAACTAATCCAAACAAGAAAATTGATCAAATGATGCATTAAACTCATGAATAATACTTGTGAACGGAATATTCAGAGGCAAGAAAAACTGACCAAAAGTAAACAGAACCAGCACCGGAGCTACGAACGTTAACCTCGACAAATTTACGACCTCGCTGGACCCAAACTCGAACCGGTGACTGACCTGAACCTCAAACCTCAGTTTTCGTTCCCTACTCAGTTTTTCTGTTACTCGATCTGTTCTTTAAGAGAGGAAGAAGGGCTGCTCCAGGGTGTCCAAATGATTGAAACCAAACGACTTTAGCTCTTAATGTCTTAGGATCTGTTTTCTATTGGAAACAAAGGGTCCAAACGGCTGAAGCTTTTACTAAGTTTTGGGTGTGTTATGGTTGAAGGAACAGGGTGAAGATGGTTGTTTGGTTCAGGCTTGAGTGAGGATGGTCGTTGGTGGACGTGAGGAGGTGAAGCTTCGCCGGAGATGGCAGCTTTGCGGTGAATGGAGGCCCAGCGACAACAACTGTTTGTTTGGTATCTCTAATGTCTGAATGAGAAGACGTTGGGGGGTGTGAAGGAGACGACAAAGTCAGAGGGGTGGATTGTTGGTCCCTTCTGTTCAATGGCTGAAGCTTTTTCTTAAAGGCTGCTGGTTCTCGTTTCTCATAAAGTAGAATACCTCTACAGTTCTTTTTGTTTTAGGGATTTTGGTTCAATCTCCATGAAGAAGATGAAGGAGATATGCTTGAGGGGGTCGTGTATGGCTGTTGCTGCGTGTGTGAAGAAGAAGACCTTGGGGGTCTTTGTATATTGCTGCACAACTTTTTTTCTGTGTATATGCGTTCTTCTTCTCGTCCCTTTTGATTTTTTTAAGCATTAATTTATAGGTAGAGTCTAGGTTTAGGTGTATGTTTGTGTATTTTACCCATTAGTCCCTAGGTCTTTTGTGTTAAGTCCTTAGGGTCTTCTTTATTTGTTTTTTTGTTCCAAAGAAGAGTCTAGAAGGGTCCCTAGGCTTAATGGACTAATCCTTATTGGGTCAAGAATTGGGTTCTAAAACTCTTAAAATTATGTTCCAACACCTTAATTGACTCATTTTAAAGTAAGATAAAAATACTAACCCATGGAAAAGCTAACATGAAACTATTATATATATTTTTTACTTTCAAAATTATATAAAGATGAAAATATGGTTCTATTTTTGTATTTTTTTTGAAAGATACATACTAAAATATCTTTTGTAATTTTTATTTTTCTTATAATAAAAAAAAGTAAAAAAGTAAAAATGAGTTGAAATAGCTATATTAGACCTAAATTAAATGTTTTACGCTAAAATATAAAACATCTTGGGAAGGGTTAAAAATCACATATCTACAGGCATTTGACGAGGGCTCGGTTGCCTGTATGGGCACCACAATGGCCCTCGTGTACTTCCTCGAGCATGTGCCATGTTTGATTCGGCCCTAAGCATTTCTCCAAGGTCCTCCCAAGCGTTCTATTGTACATATCGTGATTTATGATGTTGTACCTGGTTGCCTGCATTCGAAGCTTTTTGGCTTTCTTTTTGTCTGGTGGGAGTACTCCCTCCTGCAAGTATGTTATAATGCGGTTGCGCCTGTCCCAAGTTAAATTTATAGAGTGTACCTCAAGTTGGTTTATTGACTAGTGGAGGAGGGTGACCATGTTTTCTTTTGTGATGTTTTTGGTGGCTGCTGCTAATTAGGCAAGTCCATTTGCCTCGATGTTTTGTGCTTGAGGTATCTGGTCGAGCCGACATTCATTTAATTCTGGCAGTAATTTATGAATTATTGCTTGGTACTTTTGCAGCCTCTGCTCTATGATTTGGAAAGTCCCTGTGACTTGGTTGACAACGAGTTGTGAGTCGCATCTGAGTACGAATCGTCGTGCTCCGTATTTTAGAGCCAGCTTTATTCCTGCAATTTCGACCTCATACTCGGCCTCATTGTTAGTCATATCAGGGCACCATATGGATTGGCGGATAACTTCGCCTGTTGGGACCTCGAGTACGAGTCCCAGTCCAGATCCTGACGCATTGGATGCGCAATCAGTGTATAGGACCCATAGGTCGGGTGGCCCGAGAGGGGTACGAGAAGCTTCCTGCTCGACCTTGGGCATTATTTTGGCAATGAAATCGGTGACGAAGTCGGCGAATCACTGCGATTTTATTGCTGTTCACGGCTAATATGTTATATCATGCTCGCTTAATTCTATTGCCCACTTGGCCAGTCTTTCCGACAATTCTGGTTTATGTAGGATGCTCCGCAAGGGGAAGGTTGTTACCACTGATATGGGGTGACATTGAAAATAGGGTCTAAGCTTTCGTGAAGCTACTACAATACTCAGGCTAATTTCTCGAGGTGGGGGTACCTCGTTTCGGCGTCGACCAAGGTTTTGCTAATGTAATTAATTGAAGATTGCGTACCTTTATTTTTTTCGGACCAGCATTGCGCTTATCATGACTTCTGAGATGTCCAAGTATATTATGAGGCGTTCACCAGGTTCTGCTTTGGCGAGTAGTGGGGGCGAAGACAAGTATGCCTTTAGTTCCCTCAAAGCGTCGATGCATTCTGAATTTCACTGGAGCCCGTTGTCTTTTTTCAGCACGTTAAAGAATTTGTGACACCTGTCGGATGAACCTTGATAGGGCGGCTATACGGCCAATCAGTTTTTGCACCTATTTCTTACCGGTTAACACTTCGGGTATCCCTTCAATGGCAATTTGATCCGGATTGACTTCGATGCCTGTTTGTGACACCAAGAAACCGAGAAATTTGCCCGAAGTTACGCCGAAGGCACATTTTTCGGGGTTCAATTTCATGTCATACTGCCTTAATATATTGAAGGCCTCTTTCAAATGGTCGATGTGGTCTTCTTTCTATTTTGATTTAACCAACATGTCGTCGATGTAAACTTCCATTATTTTGCCGAGTTGATCCATGAACATTTTGGTGATCAACCTTTGATATGTTGCCCCTGTGTTTTTCAACCCGAATGGCATGACTCTATAACAGTACGTTTCCTGATGGGTGACGAAAGTAGTTTTTTCCTGGTCCTCCTCCTTCATGAGGATTTGCTTGTAACCCGAGTAAGCGTCCAAGAAGCTTAACAATTTGTGCCCCGCTGTTGCGTCGATGAGCTGGTCGATGTGAGGCAATAGAAAGAAGCCTATTGGGCAGGCCTTGTTTAGGTTTGTGAAATCCACGCACATCCACCATTTACTGTTTTTCTTTTTTACCATGACAACATTGGCGACCCATTAGGGGTATTTTGATTCCCGGATGGAACCGCTGGTGAGTAGCTTATCCACTTCATCACTAACGGCCTCGTTTATTGCAGCGTTGAATTTTCTTCTTATTTGCCGCAGTGGTGGGTAGAGTGGGTTAACATTCAACTTGTGTCTGGCTACGTCTTTTGGGATACCAGGCATATCTGCATGGGAGAAGGCGAACAAATCGGCATTGTCAATTAAAAACTTATGAAATTTACCTGGTTCTGAGAGTTTATGTCCGATGTAAGCCTTTTTGTTGATATCGCTGCTATCCAGTTGGACGGGATCTAGGTCTTCTACCGTTGACCCTGTGGCTTCCACTATGTCGGGGTCCCTGATGATGTCTGTTGGTGCGTCGAGTTCGGCTCCCGACTTTGGTAATTGCTATGCTTCTGAGTTTGTTCCCTTTAGCTATTGAGTGTACGTGTAATCCTAGGCGATGCAATATCATTCTTGGGTAGTGTGTTGTTCGACTCGGATGCTGAATATCCCCCATGGAGTAGGGAACTTAATCACTTGATACAGGCTTGACTGGATGGCTCTCATGGCGTGTAACCATGGCCGCCCTATGATGGCATTGTAAGATGTGTCTTAGTTCATGATATGGAACGTTGTTTCTAGGGTGATGCCCCCGGCCAGAATGGGTAGCGTTATCTCCCCTGAGGTTCGCTCAACTGCATTGTTAAAACCTTTTAATGTTATGCAACATGGTACTATCTTGTCTTCGAGTTTCATTTGTGTGAGAACTCGAGGGTGGATAATACACACACCGCTTCCATCGTCTACCATTACTCTTTTCACATCAGTATTTGAAATATGTAAAGTAATAACAAGAGCATCGCAATGAGGGAAAGTCAAACCATCAGTATCTGACTTATCGAAGATGATACTGTCTCCAAGGTCATCATACCGTACGTGGGTGATCGACCGCTTCAATTTGTGTGTGGTGGTGAACTTCACGTGGTTGATCACTGCTTCATCGCCTCCGCTGATGATCATTTGGATGGTGCGGGCGGGGGAGGCTGGTTTTGGAGGGCCCTGGTATTGTTCACTTCCGCGACCGAAGTTGGCCCGTCCATGATCGCTCATCAGCTCCCTCAGGTGTCCTTGGTTCAGTATGTTTACTACCTCTTGCCGTAGAGCTATGCAATCCTTGGTTTTGTGACCCCGTTCCTGGTGAAATTCACAGAGGATGTCGACTTTTGGGTACTTGGATCGGACTTCATCTTTTGTGTCCACTTCACCTTTGTGCCAAGCTTCTCTAGTGCGTACATTATTTTTGAAGGGGAAACACAAAAACTGTGAGCAGATAAGAGTGGAGGCATACCTCTTTTGTTTCGCTGAGTCCCTGTATGTGGCCTAGACGGCCCTTCCGCATGTCGAGGAGATGGTGGGATGTTGTTCTGACGTAGGCTTGATGCCTTTCTCGGTTGGGACGGGGACCTAACTAATCTCTTCGACCATCGTTACGACGATCTTTTTTCAGCTCCGTTTGGATTGATGTCAACCGTTGGGTAAGACCGTTAAGGTCGTCCGCATCGGCTCTCACCTCGGCGCAGTAGGCATTGTGGATTTCCTCCCAGGTGGTGGGAGTGTATTTCATGAGCCTGTTTAATAACTTTCTGGTTGCTCTCGACCCATTCCTGTTCAACCTGTTCTGGAAAGCTGCTACCGCCATTCCCTCTGGTATATTCAGTAGGCTCATTATCACTCTGTTAAACCGGGCGAGGAAGTCCCTGAGTCCTTCGCCAGGCGATTTATATCATTTACCCTGGCCCCCGCCTTTTTAGCCCCGGCATGGGCGGTGACGAACTTGTCAGCCTTTTCTTCGAACGTTGTTATTGTCCTTTTCGGTAATTGTGAATACCAGGTTAAGACTCCCGCGTTAGGGTTTCACCGAATTTTTCCAGTAACATTGATGGTACTTGCTCCTTCAAAAGGTCGTTGCCCTTCACAGCTATGACGTAATGGATGATGTGATCTTCGGGGTCTGGAGTACCGTCATAGTTTTTCAAGTATGGTGGCATTTTTAAGGTTTTGGGGATGTGTGGAGCCGCCTCCTCGTTGTATGGTTGTTCGACGAACCGACCAACATCCCGTTTTGGTAGCAATTTTAGGGCGTCCGGTATCTTATCGACCCTTTCTTGATTTTCCCTTATTTGGTCGCGGAGTACTTTGTTCTCATTTTCCATTTCTTCCATTTTCTTGAGGATGCTTCAAGTACGTTATTACCTGCATCAGTAATGGTGTAAGTGTTACCTGTTTGGGGGGCGGGCTATTCGCCGGTTGTCGTCGTGGTATCCGTTTGCGCGGTGTTTCTATTCTCCCATTGAACCGATTTGTCGAGTATGTTATTTAGAGTACTCGTCAGCCATTCTTCCAGTAATTTTTTCACTGCTGGTGGTGCTTCCTTAGCTGTAGACATGGAGGCTCCCCTTTCGCACGAAACGGTTACACTTTCATGAGGGGGAGGTGAATCACTCCGCCTAGGTATAGCACTTGGCGTCACATTCTCGTTATTTTCCCTGCCATCTTCGTTGATGGTGTTCAAAATGTTGGTAGTGATGCCTGCTATTGTTTTCTGTCTTGCATCTCCTTTTCCTGCCATTGTTAGTTTGTGCAAATGAAGAAGAGATGACTGTGTCTCCTTTTTTTTTGTTTTGATCTAGAAGGAACTAAAATTTCGACTAAAACCTCCCCACAGACGGCACCAAATTGTTTGACCAAAAAAAATTGTTGAACCCTTTTTGTTAAACCAATTATTGATGAATTAAAGGGCGAGTATTAGTGGAACTTAATAAATTCTAGACCGGATACAATAGAATACTTGCGAGGTGAATAGTGCTCAAGAGCTTTAAATAACATATTTAATACTCAATGATTGATAATGAATATGATAACATGAATATGTAATAAATGTAGATAATGACAATAAGTGTAATAAGTAAGGATCTACCACCAAATTATTGTATGATTGGAATGTTCCTTTCTTCTGTCAGCGACATGGAAAAGTGAGAAGTGAAGATGGATATGGAATCTTTGGATCTTATGAATTAAGATTGAATACCGTGTGCTTGAATAATATAATCAGTGAACAAGACAACTTTTGTATATCCTCTTTAGTCAACCTTTACGATGTGTTCTTATCCGAAAATCCAGTCCCCCTTTTGCTCTCTATCTCTTACTGCTTACAAGGGATATCCCTAAGAAACCCTAAAAAGTACAATATAAGGAATATTCCTAGTATCCTTTTCTAAGCCAATCTTACTGCTGCAATTGTAAGTCCGGTTACTCGTCCTCGGCAATGACCCTTACGAGAGTGACCTCTTCGTTATAATGTTGTGGTCGACCCCGTTCTTGGCACGACTTATCTTCAGTTGCCGAATTTTGACCAATACAACAATGAGCAAAACTTTTCATTAATAAATCATTAATTTACGAGTAAATAAGTCAAATGGAGACTACGACTATTATAACGACAAAGAAATATGGGACGGAATTAAATTCCAATCAATTCAATAACTATGGAGAGAGAGATTGTAGTCTAATACATTATAAACCATAAAATAGGTAAGATTGGAATCTAATATATTATTTTGTATATAAATTATAAATTGTATAAGTTAATATAATTAAGTGATAATCTTTCTAAGAGGAATAAATAAATTTTTAATAAAAGGATAAATAAATTTATAATGTAACATAAATAGATAAAAGTTCCTGCTTTATTTGGACTACGGATCCAATTTTGTGAAAAACTCATTTTAGAGTGATTGTAAACTCTTCGACCAAATAGTGTTGGACGGCCCAAACCAACTAGTCATTCGATTTTAATAATAAATCAACTCACATACTATTACCCTTTTGAGGAATTTAAATAGAGTACAACCTTTTAAAGATTTATTTATATTTTTTACAATTGCTTTTACAAAATTACCTTTAGTACAACTTATTTTAAAATCTTACCTTTTTAGTTAAATTATGTACAACTTTTCATCTCCTAAAATCTCTCCCTTAAGATTCTCTCTCACATAAAAATAGTATCTCTTTCTGGTTCTCTCTGATCTAACATATCAATCACTATAAATTATCACCCCCAATTTCTCTCTTTGAACCTTATGCATCATCCAAAAATCATCTAAGGCTTAGGAAATTTTCAGCATTTTGCCTCCCCCGTTTTTCTTTTGATAATGTATTATTTTATATTACATATACATATATTATGTTATTATATAATTTAATAATATATATTTTATTATATACATTTAATCATATATACATTATATTTTGTTTCCCTCAAATTTGCTTCTTCTTTATTTCCCCATCAGCGGAAATGTGTTTACTTCCCCCTTTTTAGTGTCTCTTATACTTGCCCCTACTCCATTGTTTCATTTGAATCTTTACTTGTTATTATTTTATACACACACACACACACACACACACACACACACACATATATATATATATATATATATATATATATATATATATATATATATATATATATATATATATATATATGTAGGCTGGCGGTAGTTCGCACGGCCATCCAGATCTAGCTGTTTCAGTATCCTTGAAGGTTGGCGGTAGTTCGCACGACCAGTAAAGATTCGAAATATACGGGAATTTTATTATAGTTTTAATGACTATATGGAAGGATCTATCCTTTTACCCAAGCAAGGGGCCTGTCTAGGTCCGATACATACTCTTATTGAGCCCATGTGTCTCGCAGTTGTAACTGTGAAAGGGATAGTCCTTTTGACAACTTCAAACTTCAGCGGGCTTTAATGTCACAGCTGGCTAGACGTAGCCACTAAGGCAAAGCCAATAAGAGTAGTACCAGAGTCGACTGTACCACAATCTTTGAACCAAACCAAGAAACTATATTAAAATTCCTTTATATTTTGAAAGAGTCTGGATTCTTCATGGTTAATATGCAAGAGAAATTAGTTCTTCAACATAGATATGAATCCACTTAGCCGGACATAGTCACGGCAGTGGAGAGAAACAAAGTAATTTAAATACTATACAATAAAATAAAATAAACAAATACCTTTAAGGCCGGGACGCAAGGCCCTGAAGATGATGAACTGAACTTCGAAACTTTTATTTCCTTCAACTGATTTACAAAATAAAGAAGCTAAGAAGCTTAAAAGACTTTACAAGAGAGAGAGAGAGAGAAAGAGAGAGAGAGGGGAATTTTTCTGATGCCTCCCCGAATGAGAGAGAGATCCTACTTATAGGAAGAGAAAAAAACATAAGGAATTTATGTACAGTATAGTGGGTCCCTTATGTTGGTCCCTTATACAGTGTATTTACTGTGTATACTGTGTATCTACTATGTATACAGTATTTCTACTGTTGTAGTGGGGTCCTGTTGTGGAGTCCTTGGCGGCTTCACTATTTTCCACTATTTCTTTTTTCTACTTTGTCCATCGTTTGTAGGAAATCTTCCACTTCTTTGATTTTTTAGCAGACAATATCCTTTCTGTCATCATAGGTTGAGAATCTTCCTCTACATCATCGTTGTTTGTTTCACTTTGCATTGATGTGTCTGATTTTTCACATTGGCTTAAAGTTTGAAGCAAATTTCTTTTCACTTCTTCCAGATATTGGTTTATTAAATCAGTTTTATCTCCATCTTGAATGGAGATTCTCCTAGCAATATGCTTGACTAAGCTATCATCAAATATTTTCTTTTGGGGAGTGGTCGCGTATAACTGGATCTGTACTTTAATGGAATCCAATAATTCTTGACCGTATAACAATTTTGTTTTGGGATCATTCTTCATCAACTTATCCCAAAAATTATTGTAAAAGACCCTGTATAAGCAAGGGATCTGTTCTTCAGTAAACCCCAATTCGGGGTCCATTTTTTGAATCCACGGAATAGAGAATTCAATGAAGAAGTATATCTGATCAATTTTTTCTAAATAACAAATATGATCTGTATGATATAAATCAGTTAAAACGGAGAAATTTTTGTCCATTCTTTGTATATAGGTTCCGGGATGTTTTAAGTCGAAAATCATAGCTGTTGAAGGTCCAGAAGAGTTGCAGGCCTCAAAACCCACCAGTGCGGTCCGCATTGAATCTAGTGCATCCGCGGTGGGGGCTGTGCGGCCCCACAAAATGCAGTGCGATCCGCGGTGAGGAAAATTTTCACTGATCCAATTTTGGAAGCTCATATCTTTTGTTCTACAAGAATTTTGGGGATGATTCAAAAACAAAAGTTGTACATCTTTCAATCTAGTTTTCAGAAACATATTAGAATATGTATTTGGACATCTGTAGCGAAGGTTATGGCCAAAACATTAAAGCCTGTCACTACAGTCAAAACCTGTGCGGATAACACTGGTTTTTGTGCGGACCGCACTGGTTTTGTGCGGACAACACTCATTTTTTTGCGGTCCGTAGTGGTGGAAATCCGGGGGGTGCGAGGTTTTGGATTTTATTTTATATTTTGACCTATAGAGCTCGAATTTTGGCGATTTTTTGAAGGTTTTCAAGAAATTCATCGGGGTAAGTGATTCTAACTCAGATTTGGCTAAAGTACATGAATCTATCATTGAATTCATAATTTAATTCGTGATTTGAGATGAAATTTGGGGAGAAAACTTCTGAAATCTTTAAAAAAACAAAATGATGATTTGAAGGACCAAATGGTATCAAAAGTGGATAATTTTGGTATGGTTAGACTCGTGAGGGTATGACGATTCTGAAAATATAAATTTTACCCGATTCCGAGATGTGGGCCCGAGGGGCGTTTTGGTCATTTTACCTAATCTCGCATATTAGCTTAGAATTTAATTGTACAATCAGTTACTTGGAGTGTTATTTATATTATGAAATTGAATTGAATAGATTTCGGTCATTTGGAGTCGAATACTCATGGCAAGAACGTGGTCTCAGGTTGATTTTGAGCCGGTTTAAGGTAAGTGGTTTGTCTAACCTTGTGTGGGGGACTCTCCCCTTAGGATTGGTATTGTGGTAATTGAAATGCATTGTACGTGAGGTGACGAGCGCGTACTTGTGCTAATTGTTAAATTTTTTATTTTCATTAAAAATAGCCTTAATTGTATTTTTCCTTTTTTGTTTACACTACTTGAAATTTAAGCATGCTGTTAGTCTAGAGAAGCATGTCTAATTGACTTAATTGACTTACTTGCTCAAGATGCCTTATTTGGATTATGTGCAATATGCTAGGCTCTAAATACCTGCTTTACCTTGATATGGAATTTGAATTTAATTGTGTATTCTTCGTGTTGTTGCTGTGTGTTTATTTTGGGACTACAGGACGGTATCCCGGTAGCTCCCCCTTGTCTGTTTACTTTGGGACTACGGGTTAGATTCCCGGCAGATCCCCCTGCATATTTACTTTGGTACTACGGGTTAGATTTCCGGTAGACCCCCCTGCACAGTTATATGAAACTACGGGAATGCACCCAGTAGATTCCCCCAGTACTGGGTATTTACATTTGGGACTAAGGAACGGGATTCCGGTAGATCCCCGAGCACTATGAGTTGGAATACGGGACTGGATCCCGGGAGATCCATCGGATATATACATATGGGACTACATGACGGTATCTTGGGAGATCCCCGATTGTTATTATTAGTACTGAGTTGTATTTCCTTTCCCGTGTTTATCTTGCTATTGTATAGTTGTTGTTGCCTTGTACATCCTGTGTTATTTTACTGTTGTACTCATTTATATCATTCTGTTCTATACTATTGATCTTTATATTTTATTTACCCTCAGTAGGTCCCTGACCTTCCTCGTCACTACCCAACTAAGGTTAGGCTTGGCACTTACTGATTACCGCTGTGGTGTACTCATGCCCTTTTTGCGCATGTTTTTCATGTGCAGATCCAGGTACCGCTACTCAGGCCTACCATTATTGAGGGATGCGACTGCTATAGAGTCTTCGAGGTATATCTGCCGCGTCCGTAGACCGAGGAGTCCCTTTCTATTCCTACTTTATTATTTAGTCCTTTTGTATTTTCTGTTCTATTTAGACATTCCGGAGTTAGGGCTATGTAGTACTTCTTAGTTTGTGAATCGTGGGTTTTTGGGCCTTGGATTTATATATTGGTTTTGAGATCTATATTAATATGGTGTATGCCAAGCGGCATATTTAACATTGTTACTGCTTTATTTCTGTTTTAAATTGTTTACTTGTGCAATTTAGGCTTACCTAGTCGTACAGACTAGGTGCCGTCATGATGGTTCACGGAGGGCGAACCGGGGTCGTGACAAGTTGGTATCAGAGCTCTAGGTTCATAGGAGTCACGGATCACAAACCGGTTTATTAGAGTCTCGTTGATCGGTACGGAGACGTCTGTACTTATCTACGAGAGGCTATATAACTGTTAGGAAAAATTTCCACTTCATTTGATTTCCTTGTCGTGCGATATTTTGACATCGCAATTCTTAGCTTTTGTCTTCTATTCTCTCACAGATAGTGAGGACATGTGCTACCCGAGATGATCAGAAACCTGCACCCCCTACTGCAGCCGTCAGAGGCCGGGGCCGGGGTAGAGCCGAGGACGTGCACGTGGTGCAACCAGACCACCTGCACAAGCTGCCGCTGAGGCACCACCAGCAATTCCAGCCAGAGTCCATACACCGAACACGCCTACTGCTACTACTACTCCAGCTCTTCAGGAGACTATGGCATAGTTCATAAGCATACACACCACTCTGGCTCAGGCAGGGTTGCTTCCCCTTACTGCAGCCACATCCCAGGCCGGGGGAGGAGCACAGACTCTTGTCGCCCGCACTCCTGAGTAGTGAGTGCATGTGGAGCAAGTCCCTGAGATTATTCCTGTACTGCCTGTAGTGCCAGTTCAGCCCGAGGTCAGGACAACGACTTCCGAGGAGGAGCAGCTGAGGCTTGAGAGGTTCAAGAGGTACAAGCCTCCTGCATTCAGTGGTCTAGCATCGGAGGATGCTCTGGGATTTCTTGATGAGTGTTACTGCATTCTCCGTACCATGGGTATCTTAGGATCGAGCGGGGTTTCTTTCACTACTTTCCAGCTTCGAGGAGCCGCCTATGAGTGGTGGCGCACTTATGAGTTAGACAGTCCAGATGAGGCTGCTTCACTGACTTGGATTCAGTTTTCAGATCTGTTCCTGAGGGAGCATGTTCCTCAGAGCCTCAGGGACGCATGACGCACAAAATTTGAGCATTTGCGCTAGGGTGCTATGACTATTTCAGAGTATGCTGTCTGTTATACTAGTTTGGCTAGGAATGCACCAGCCTTGGTTTCTACTATTTGCGAGAGGGGTCACCGGTTTATTGAGGGCCTTATTCCCAGCATTAGATCTAGCATGGCTCGTGAGTTAGAGATGGATATTTCTTATCAGCAGGTGGTGAGCATTGCTAGGAGGATTGAGGGTATGCATGCTAGGGAGATAGAGGAGAGGGAGGCCAAGAGGTCTCGAGAGTCGGGCCATTATTCTGGTGCCCGTGCCCCAGCTGCAAGTCATCATGGTAGGGGTTATATGATTCGCCCTATTCATTCAGCTCTTCCAGCAACCAATAGTGCTCCAGCTCCTCCCAGATCTCAGGAGCCTTATTATGAACCTCCGGTTTCTACTGCGCCTCCTGCGCGGGGTACTTTCAGAGGTTAGTTCAGCAGACCTGGCTCGAGCCAGTCATAGCCACCACGTCCTCCCAGAGCTTGTTTTGAGTGTGGTGACACATGTCATATGGTGAGGGATTTCCCCAGACTTTGGAGGGGTGCACCTCCACAGACTTCTCAACCACAACATGCTCCACAGAGTTCTCAGGCTATGGTTATAGCTCCAGTTGCTACCCCACCTTCTCAGCCAGCTAGAGGTGGAGGTCGAGGAGGTAGAGGTCACCCTAGAGGGGGAGACCAGGCCAGATACTATGCCCTCCCTGCCCGTATCAAGACTGTTGCCTCCGATTCTATCATCACAAGTATTATATTGGTATGTCACAGAGAGGCATCGGTTCTATTCGATCCATACTCTACTTACTCTAATGTGTCTTCTTATTTTGCTCCGCATTTGGATGTACCTCGGGATTCTTTGAATGTCCCTATTTATGTTTCTACTTCTGTGGGAGATTCTCTTGTTGTGGGCCGCATTTATCGATCGTGTTTGGTTGCTCTTAGTGGTTTTGAGACCAGAGCCGATTTATTGTTACTCAGCATGGTTGATTTTGATATTATCTTGGGCATGGACTGGTTGTCACCCCATTATGCCATCCTTGATTGTCACGCCAAAACCGTGACGCTGGCTATGCTAGGTGTACCGCGTGTTGAGTGGAGGGGTACTTTAGATCACACTCCCAGTAGAGTTATTTCCTTCCTTAAGGCTCAATGTATGGTGGAAAAGGGATGTAACACGTATTTAGCTTATGTGAGAGATGTCAGTATTGATACCCCTCCCATTGATTCAGTTCCAATAATGCGGGATTTCTCTGATGTGTTTCCAGCTGACCTTTCGAGCATGCCGCCCGATAGAGATATTGATTTTGGCATTGATCTGTTGCTGGGCACTCAGCCTATTTCTATTCCTCCATATCGTATAGCTCCTCCTGAGTTGAAGGAGATGAAGGATCAGTTACAAGAATTGCTTGATAAGGGTTTTATTCGGCCTAGTGTTTCACCTTGGGGTGCTCCTGTCTTGTTTGTGAAGAAAAAGGATGGTTCTATGCGTATGTGTATTGATTATCACCAGTTGAACAAGGTTATAGTGAAGAACCGTTATCCTTTGCCTCGTATTGATGATTTGTTTGACCAGCTTCAAGGTGCACGGGTATTTTCTAAGATTGATTTACGCTCAGGTTACCATCAGTTGAAGATTCGGGAGCTAGATATTCTGAAGACTACTTTCAGGACTCAGTATGGTCATTACGAGTTCCTTGTCATGTCATTTACGCTGACCAATGCCCCAGCAGCCTTTATGCATTTGATGCACAGTATATTTCGGCCATATCTCGATTCATTCATCATTTTCTTTATCGATGATATTCTGGTATATTCCGCAGTCGGGAAGATCATGAGCAGCATCGGAGGATTGTGCTTCAGACTCTAAGAGAGAAGAAGTTATATGCTAAGTTCTCGAAATATGAGTTTTGGTTGGATTTAGTGGAATTCTTAGGCCATGTGGTATCGAGTGAGGGTATTCAGGTGGATCCGAAGAAGATAGAGGCCGTGCAGAGTTGGCCCAGACCATCCTCATCTATAGATATTCGTAGTTTCCTTGGCTTGGCGGGCTATTACCGTCGTTTTGTGGAGGGGTTTTATCGATTGCAGCCCCTATGACCAGGTTGATCCAGAAGGGTGCTCCGTTTCAGTGGACGGGGGAGTGTGAGGTAAGCTTTCAGAAGCTAAAGACATCTTTGACTACAGCCCCAGTTTTGATATTGCCTACAGATTCGGGGTCTTATACGGTCTATTGTGATGCCTCAAGGATTGGCCTCGGAGCGGTGTTGATGCAGGACGGTAGGGTGATTGCCTATGCGTCTAGACAGTTGAAGATCCATAAGAAGAACTACCTTGTTCACGACCTTGAGTTAGCTGCCATTGTTCACGCCCTGAAGATTTGGTGCCATTATTTATACGGGGTTCCCTGTGAGATTTATACTGACCATCAAAGATTACAGCATTTGTTCAAGCAAAAGGATCTAAACTTGCACCAGAGGAGGTGGTTGGAGTTGCTGAAAGATTATGACATCACTATTTTGTATCACCCGGGCAAGGCCAATGTAGTGGCTGATGCTTTGAGTCGCCAGGCGGAGAATTTGGGGAGTTTGGCATATTTACCAGCATCAGAGAGGCCTATGGCGATGGATGTTCAGGCCTTAGCCAGCAAGTTTGTGAGATTGGATATTTCGGAGCCCAGTCGGGTTCTAGCTTGCGTGGTTTCTCGGTCTTCCTTATCTGATCGTATCAGGGAGCGGTAGTATGATGACCCTAATTTGCTTGTCCTCAAGGACAAGGTTCAGTACGGTGATGCCAGATATGTGACTATTGGTGAGGATGTGATATTGAGGATGTAGGGTTGGATTTGTGTACCCAATGTTGATGGGCTTCGAGAGTTGATTCAGGAGGAGGCCCATAGTTCATGGTATTCCATCCATCCGGGTGCCACAAAGATGTATCAGGATTTGAGGCAGCACTATTAGTGGAGCGGATGAAGAAAGATATAATTGGATTTGTAGCTCGGTGCCTCAACTGTTAGCAGGTGAAGTATGAGCACCAGAGACCCGGCAGGTTGCTTCAGCAGATAGAGATTCCGGAGTGGAAATGGGAGCGAATCACCATGAACTTTGTAGTTGGACTCCCACGGATTTTGAAGAAGTTTGATGCTATTTAGGTGATTGTGGATCGACTGACCAAGTCCGCTCATTTCATTCCTGTGTGTACTACTTATTCTTCAGAGCGGTAGGAGGAGATTTATATACGGGAGATTGTTCGTCTGCATGGTATCCCATTTTCCATTATTTCAGATAGAGGTACTCAGTTCACATCACGGTTCTGGAGGGCCATTCAGCGTGAGTTTGGTACTCGGGTAGAGTTGAGTACAACATTTTACCCTCAGACGGACGGACAATCCGAGCGCACTATTCAGATTCTTGAGCATATGCTTTGTGCGTGTGTGATTGAGTTTGGAGGGTCTTGGGATCAGTTCTTGCCATTGGTGAAGTTTGCTTACAACAACAGTTATCAGTCCAGCATTCAGATGGCACCGTATAAAGCTTTATATGGTAGGCGGTGTAGATCTTTGGTGGGTTGGTTCGAGCTGGGGGAGGCTAGATTATTGGGCACAGACTTAGTCCAAGATGCTTTGGAGAAGGTTAAGGTGATTCAGGATAGACTCCGTACAACCCAGTCCAAACAGAAAAGCTATGCAGACTGAAAGGTTCGCGATGTTTCCTATATGGTTGGAGAGCGGGTTCTACTTCGGGTTTCACCTATGAAAGGCATTATGAGATTTGGGAAGAAAGGGAAGTTGAGTTCGAGGTTTATTGGCCCTTTTGAGATATTGAGGCGTGTTGGGGAGGTTGCTTATGAGCTTGCCTTACCTCCCAGCTTGGCCGGAGTTCATCCGGTATTTCATGTTTCGATGCTCTAGAGGTATCACGGTGATCCGTCACACGTGTTGGATTTCAGTTCAGTCCAGCAAGACAAGGATCTATCCTATGTTGAGGAGCCAGTGACAATATTGGACAAGCAGGTCAGAAAGTTGAGGTCAAAGAACATTACATCAGTGAAGGTTCAGTGGCGGGGTCAGCCGGTCGAGGAGGTGACTTGGGAGACCGAGCAGGATATGCGCAGCCGTTACCCTCATCTTTTCACTACTTCGGTATGTCTTTATACTCGTTCGAGGACGTACGAATGTTTAAGTGTAGGAGGATGTGACGACCCGGCCGGTCGTCTTAAGAATTAACACCCCGATCCCTATTAACTGCTTTCCCTAAGTTTATTTCTGCTATTTTGGTTTGCCGGGATGTTCGATTTTGAGTTTCAGAGAGTTTTGGGACACTTAGTCCCTAAATGAGAGCTTAAGTTTTGGAAAGTTGACCGTAGTCGGAACAGTGTGAAGACGGCCTCGGAATGGAAAATCTGATGGTTCTGTTAGCTTCGTTGGGTGATTTTGGGGTTAGGAGCGTGTTCGAATGATGTTTTGGAGGTCCGTAGCTAATTTAGGCTTGAAATGACGAGAGTTGAATTTTTGAAGTTTCCAGCCCGATAGTGAGATTTTGATCTAAGGGTCAGAATGGAATTCCGAAAGTTGGAGTAGCTACGTAGTGTTGAATGTGACATGTTTGCAAAATTTTAGGTCATTCGGACGAGATTTGATAGACTTTTTGATCGAAAGCATAAATAAGAGTTCTTGGAGTTCTTAGGCTTGAATCCTATGTTAAATTGGTGATTTGATGTTGTTGTGAACGTTCCGAAGTCTTGAACGAGTTTGAACGATGTCATGGGATGTGTTGGTGTAATTGGTTTGAAGTCTCGCGGACTCGTATGAGTTCCGGGATGTTTTAAGCCGAAAATCATAGTTGTTGAAGGTCCAGAAGAGTTGCAGGTCTCGGAACCCACCAGTGCGGTCCGCACAAAATCCAGTGCGTCTGCGGTGGGGGTTGTGCCGCCGCACAAAATGTAGTGCGGTCCGCAGTGGGGGCTGTGCGGCCGCACAAAATGCAGTGCGGTCCGCGGTGAGGAAAATTTCACTGGTCTGACTTCGGAAGCTCATATCTTTTGATCTACAAGGAATTTGGCAATGATTCAAAAACAAAAGTTGTAGATCTTTGAATCTAGGTTTCAGAAACATATTATGATAGGTATTTAGACATCTGTAGCGAATGTTATGGCCAAAATACTAAAACATGTCACTGCAGTCAAAATCTGTGCGGACATCACCCGTTTTTGTGCGGACCGCACTGGTTTTGTGCAGACAATACTCATTTTTGTGCGGTCTGCAGTGGTGGAAATCCGGGGGGTGCTCTATAAATATGAGGTTTTGGGTTTTATTTCATATTTTGACCTAGAAAGCTCGAATTTTGGCGATTTTTCGAAGGTTTTTCAAGAAATTCATCGGGGTAAGTGATTCTAACTCAGATTTGGCTAGAGTACATGAATCTATCATTAAATTCATCATTTAATTTGTGATTTGGGATGAAATTTAGGGAGAAAACTTTGAAATCTTTCAAAAAATAAAATGATGATTTGAAGGATCAAATGATATCGGAATTGAATAATTTTGGTATGGTTAGACTCGTGAGGGTATGAGGATTCTGAAAATATAAATTTTACCCGATTCCGAGATGTGGGCCCGAGGAGCGTTTTGGTCATTTTACCTAATTTCGTGTATTAGCGTAGAATTTAATTGTAGAATCAGTTACTTGGAGTGTTATTTATATTATGAAATTGAGTTGAATAGATTTGGGCCATTGGAGTCGAATACTCGTGGCAAGAACGTGGTCTCGGGTTGCTTTTGAGCCGGTTTAAGGTAAGTGGCTTGTCTAACCTTGTGTGGGGGACTCTCCCTTTAGGATTGGTATTGTGGTAATTGAAATGCCTTGTACGTGAGGTGACGAGCGCATACTTGTGCTAATTATTGAAAATCCTATTTTCATTAAAAATAGCCTTAATTGTATTTTTCCTTTCTTGTTTACACTACTTGGAATTTAAGCCTGCTGTTAGTCTAGAGAAGCATGTCTAATTGACTTAATTGACTTACTTGCTCAAGATGCCTTATTTGGATTATGTGCAACATGCTAGGCTAGAAATACCTGCTTTAACTTGATATGGAATTTGAATTTAATTGTGTATTCTTCGTGTTGTTGCTGTGTGTTTACTTTGGGACTATGGGACGGTATCCCGGTAGCTCCCCCTTGTCTGTTTACTTTGGGACTATGGGTTAGATTCCCGGTAGATTCCCCTGCACATTTACTTTGGGGCTACGGGTTAGATTCCCGGTAGATCCCCCTACACAGTTATATAGAACTACGGGAATGCACCCCGTAGATTCCCCCAGTACTGGGTATTTACATTTGGGACTACGGAATGAGATTCCGGTAGATCCCCGCGCACTATGAGTTGGACTACGGGATTGGATCCCAGGAGATCCATCGGATATGTACATATGGGACTACAGGATGGTGTCCTGGGAGATCCCCGATTGTTATTATTGGTGCTAAGCTGTATTTCCTTTCCCGTGTTTACCTTGCTGCTGTATAGTTGTTGTTGCCTTGTACATCCTATGTTATTTTACTGCTGTACTCATTTATACCGTTCTGTTGTATACTGTTGATCTTTATATTTTATATACCCTCAATAGGGCCCTGACCTTCCTCGTCACTACCCAACCGAGGTTAGGCTTGACACTTACTGAGTACCGCTGTGGTGTACTCATGCCCTTTCTGCGCATGTTTTTCATGTGCAGATCCAGGTACCGCTACTCAGGCTTACCATTATTGAGGGAGGTGACTGCTATAGAGACTTCGAGGTACATCTGCCGCGTCCGCAGACCGAGGAGTCCCTTTCTATTCCTGCTTTATTATTTAGTCCTTATGTATTTTCTATTCTATTTAGACATTCCAGAGTTAGAGCTATGTAGTACTTCTTAGCTTGTGATTCGTGGGTTTCCAGGTCTTGGATTTAGATGTTGGTTTTGAGATCTATATAAATATGGTGTATGCCAAGCGACATATTTAACATTGTTACTGCTTTATTTCTGTTTTAAATTGTTTACTTCCGTAATTTTTTTTGGTTTTCTTCCGCAATTTAGGCTTGCACCGCTTCATGCTTTTGTTCCTTCCTTTTCCACTACTAGTGGCAAGGAGGGTTCTTTGGTGCATTATTATTACCATAATTAGAGTTTCTTCCTCGACCACGGCCATGACCACGACTGGGGCCACGACCTCTTCCACGTCTAGCTTGGTGGAAGTTCGTCACATTCACTTCGGGGAATGGACAAGAACTAGTAGGTCGGCTTTCATAGTTTTCATTAATAACCCATTATGTTGCTCGGCTATAAGAAAAGTGAGATAAGTTCAGAATACTTTTTAAATCCTATCTCTCGATATTGCTGCTACAGGAGCATATTCGAAGTATGAAAAGTGGTGAAAGTTTTCTCCAACAAATCATGATCAGTAATATTATCACCACATAATTTCAATTGGGAAATAATTCTAAACATAGCAGAATTATACTCACTGACAGATTTAAAATATTGTAGCCTTAGATGAGTCCAATCATATCGTGCCTGTGGAAGAACGACCATCTTCAGGTGGTCATATCTATCTTTCAAATTATTCCACAGTATGACTGGATTTTTAATAGTGAGATATTTCATTTTCAAGCCCTTATCAAGGTGATGGCGTAGGAATATCATTGCTTTGGCATGGTCTTGGTTTGATGCCTGATTTTTATCCTTGATGGTGTCTGCCAAACCCATCGCATCAAGATGAATTTCAGCATCAAGCACCCAAGACATGTAGCTTTTGCCCTATATATCCAGGGCTACAAATTCAAGTTTAGAAAGATTTGACATTATATAGAAAAAGAAAGTTCGTATCTCAGATACTTTCAAAGTATTTGCTTGAGATGGCAGAGTCTCGTGCTGATAACGTGTTATAAAATAAGGACTGTAAGTAAAGACAAGTATAGATAGAAACTGATATATTATTCGAATTCAAACAGATGTACATAATGAACTAAAATCTTCTAATTATAGAAGAAAGGAAGTTGTTGTGTAAGCTGTTACTATACCAGATATGGATAATCTTCTACTGAGAGTAATGTTTATCCATAACAGAGTACTGAAAGGATAAGCTCATTGTACCCGATATGGATAATCTTCTACCAGGGGTAATATTTATCCATAACGGAGTATCGAAAGGATAAACTTATTATACCCAGTATGGATAATCTTCTACCAGGGATAATGTTTATCCATAACCGGGTACCGAAGTGATAAGCTTCTTCAGGCGGCTTATTTCCAATAGAGTACTAAATAGATAAACATATTTACGGCGGAGTCCCATATGGATAAGCTTCTTCAGGAAGCTTATTTACCGGGAGGTACTAAATGAACATTCATAATATAATACGGGAAAATTTCACACAAGAACAACTAGGCTCCCTACTTTTTAACTTTATAGCTCATATTTCAATTTACAACCAACTAGCCCAAAAATAATAGGCTAATACCCAACATTCAACTCCAATGGATTCTCAAAATTACTATTTAATTTTTAAAAAAGATTGCTCAAGCTTTTAAGTTAATTTTTGAATCAGTAACTGTGACTCAAATATTAGTTCAACAAACCAAATCTATTTGGGTAGTGAAAATTAGATTTTTAACAAGCTAAATATGTGGGTTTAAATTTCGAATTTGATTTTATAAGAAATTTAGAGTGGTTGTTATTTAGACTTGTTAGATATAGTATAAGGAGGTTGTATATAAAATTTGAAGTCATTTAATGGAGATTTGGACTGGTTTTGAACAGGAATTGTAACTAAAAATTGTGAAAAAAGTTCGTCTACAAATGCTTGTATAAAGGTGTATAAAAGTGTATAAGATGTGTTTATACACTCATATACAAGATTATACAAAATTATACAAAAAACTGACTTCGTCTTCTACCTTGCGTTTTCTCTGAAATTTAACTCAAATCTACTCCAAATCATTTCAAATTTAAAATTTGTACTCCTTTTGATATTTTCAATCAATTGGAACAACGCCCAATCCAAACAACTAACAAACTAAAAAAATCTTATTTTCGAAAGCAAAGCTTTGAATGGCCTCCAATGGTGGACTTATACTCTTCAATTTTCTGACATTGCAAACAATGGGAGAAGCAGAAAATACACGGCCCATTGAAGCATATGTAGAAGATGTAAGAAGAAGAGCGAGTGAAAGCAAATGTTGTGAAATTTAACTCTATAGCTTTTAGAAGCAATGGTTATAAGAACAAATATTTTGAATTTGCTAATACTTTCATGTACAATATGGGCTAGGTAGGATAAAACTTAAAAAATGGGCCATTTTTTATTATGGTGTGAAGTCATGTGGATTTTGTTGTAATTCTTCCATATAATATATTCATAACACGAATACGTTAATAAAATCCCCTTTTACGGAAAAAAAAATAAAGAATGATCCATTTTTAGCCTAACGCTTTATTACTCGTCCAAAATCCAATCGATAAGCTAATTTGACTGTCGGATGTGTTATTATCGCTAACTGATAAGAGCAGAGAAATTGCTACGAACCTTCATTTCTGGTCCAACTCATGTATGTCCCATGTTTACTTTGTTTTTAATGTTACAGAAAAGAATTTTCTTTAAACAATGATAGAAAGGTTGAAGTTAAGGATATTTAAGGAACTAAGTTATAGACTGGTAGAATAAAAATTTTGTACGATTCTATTGTATTTTGACATGACATGGCATGTTACTGATAATTTTTCTAGATTTCAACCAATATTAATCAGAGAGAGTCACTTGTAATTAATTTAAAATAATCTAATTGGATTAACTTTTTTAAAAGATTAGAATTTAGGGCGTGTTTGGTATGAAGGAAAATATTTCCGAAAAATGTTTTTTAATTTTCCCATGTTTGATTAGTTTAAATATTTGAAAAACATTTTCCTTATCAACTCATTTTCCTCCAATTGGAGGAAAATATTTTCCTTACCAAGAGAAGGGAAAATATTTTCCAAAACTCCTTCTCAACCTCCCGCACCCTCACCAACCCAACTAACACCCTCTCTCCAAAAAAGCTTCTTTTTTTCAAATTTCAGTTTTCCGCCTCCCTGCACAATTTTTTTTTTTACTTTTTTTTGTAATTTCAAATTTCTGCTTTTTTATTGTCTGCCCCCCCCTCCCCCATTTTTTTAAAAATATAGTTTCAATTTTAGTTTTTTTTTTTAATTTATCGGTTTAAAGGTTCAAAATTTTACAAGTTCCAAAGTTATGAGTTCGGAGGTTTATGTGTTTGGAAGTTTACGTGCTTAGAAATTATAAAGTTTACGGGTTCGAAATTCCACGATTTCGAAAGTTTATGAAATTTGTGGATTCGGAAGGTTGTTGGTTTGAAAGTTTATGGCTTCATGTTTATTATATCTAAATTATTTATGAATACTCTTGAAAAGTCATTTTCCTTAATTTGCGTACCAAACACCGGAAAATGAATAAGATTACTACTTGTTTTCCAAGAAAACATTTTCTTGGAAAATATTTTCTGTTATACCAAACACACCCTTAAACTCAAGAGTTAATTATAAAGGGAAAAATTAAAATATTGTCAATTCCCTCGGATGTATTCACTCCTGTTCTCTTCCCAAATCTGCATACATTATATGGTACTCACTAAAGAAAAATAAATCCTTTTGAGAAAATCAATGCTATTCGCCGTCGGAGAGAGAAACCCTTCGCCTAAAGAAAACAAGAAAATTGTATTATAGGGTTATAGATTAAAATCTTCGTTTCTTCATAACGACAAAATAACATTTTTAGATAATTTAGAAATTTTGGTGACGTTTAATTAACATTTTGTATGGATTGCCTAAATACAAGCAGGTTCCACGAATATAAGTGTTGGTTTGTGCAAACCACTTAATCTGTAAACAACATGTCATTGTTTATTCAGGTATATAACAAATCTTCTTAGGTAAATATGATTCGTTTCTTTGAGTAAGCGCGTGAAAATTTACTGATGGGTTATGGTAATACTGGAACTTAAAACCTATACGATATGAAGAAGTATGTGTATTGATTTTTAGTTAAAAATTTAACATGTTAGATAAGTGATACTTTTATTTAAATTTGTGGATTTTAAGTAATAGAAAATATTACTTCGATGTTCTTCACAATACAAATTGAGCATCGCATGAATAATCTTGTAATATTAGATCTTTTTAAATATCAATATTTCAATATTTCAATTATGTGACTCATAGTCATACACAGTACGTATACTAATCAATAACCAAGTTGTGTTACCTTCCAAATATTTCACAGTAAAATAGAGTGACATTAACGGTAAACTGTCAAAAAAGCTTTACACTTTAGTAGTAAGATCTATATCGTATGGCCTTTCAAAAATAATAATCGATATATATATATATATATATATATATATATGTATGGATTATATTTATTGTAAATTGGTTAATGGTTGTAAATAGTTTTTGGCTAATCTGCCAACTTGTCACGACCTGAAATCCCAATTTCGGAGTCATGATGAAGCCTAACGTCTAGTTACTAGTCAAGCCAACATTAGTTACACAACTATTCATTTTAAAATGCGGATTTAATAAGAAGATAGAGCTGTAAAACTAGAATATAAAACAAACTCCAAATGCGTTGTCTAGTCTAACCCTAGAATCAGGTGTCACAAGTACAAGAGCTACTAAACAAAATACTACAACCAAGTTCTAAAATGAAAATACAACCGTATGAATGAAATAACAATACAAATGATAAAAGGGGACTTCAGGGTCTGCGAACATCATGCAGCTCTACCTCAAGTCTCCGAATAAATGACGATCCGAGCAAGCCTCCGCTAAACGCCATTGGGATCAACACCAGAATCTGCACAAGAAGTGCAGAAGTATAGTATGAGTACAACCTAACCTATGTACTTCGTAAGTACCGTGCCTAACCTCGTCAAAGTAGTGACGAGGCTATAACAAGGCACACTATAAACATGTACGAGTATAAGTGAAAACAATAACAGAATAGAGGGACAAGAATTAAACATGAAAATCGGAACAAAAAGTACATAACAGAGGGCCCCAAAATATCATCTATAACGACCCGAACGGTCATTTTGAGTATTTTAGCCCCGATCCCCTAATTTATGCTTCCTCTATGTTATATTTTGGTTATGTAACTTGCCGGGATGTTTGGTTTTGGTTTCGGGTAAGTTTCGGAGTGAAATGGGACACATAGTCCTTAAGTTGGAGATTTAGGTTGTAAAACTTGACCGTAGTTTGACTTGTACGAAGATGACTCCGGAGTGGAGTTTTGACAGTTTCAATAGCCCCGTAGGGTAATTCTGGTCTTAGAAGCGTGCCCGGATGTTGATTTGGAGGTCCATAGGTCATTTTAGCGTGAATTGGTGAAAGTTGGAAAATAGAAAATTTTAGAAAGTTTGACCGGGAATTGACTTTATTGATATCAGGGTCGGATCCCAATTTCGGAAGTTAAAATAGGTCTGTAATATTATTTATGACTTGTGTGCAAAATTTGAAGCCAATCAGGATTGTTTTGGTTTGAATCGGTATTGGTTTTGGAATTTGGAAGCACATAGTTCATAGCTTGAATTTGGGTTGCGATTCGTAGAATTTGTGTTGCTTGATGAGATTTGACGCTTTGAGCGTGTTTGTACGATATTTTAGGCTTTTTTGGTATGCTTGATTGAAATCCGGGGGGCCTCGAGTGTAATTCGGACCATGTTCGGCGCATTTCGGATAATTGAGGAGTTGCTGAAGTTCTTCTTAGTTCTGGTTTCCTCTTATGAGATCGCAAAAGAGGGGTCGCGATCGCAAAGCTTTAAGACTGGAAGGCTTGGAATTTGTTCTATACGATCGCGAAGCTTGGAAGGTCAGTGAATCGTGAACACGTGAGTGGTGCCGCATTCGCAATAAAGGAAAAGGAGGCCTGGGAAGGTGGATGCATTTTCTACGCAATCACAAAGGTGTGCACGTGATCGTGTATCTTTGAAAAGTTTCTAACCGCATTTGCGACCAGTCTTCTCCGTTCGCGTATAGGGTTTTGGGTTGAGGAAGATTTGGTTCTTCGCGATCGGGAAGTGTAAAACTAGGCAACAGACTTAAGTTTCAAATCGCGGGTTTATTTCGTATTTCACATTTTGGATTTTGAGAGCTCGATTTGAGGCAAAATTTTGGGGAATCTTAAGGGAGATCATTGAGGTAAGAATTTCTAACTTGATTTTAGTTAATTTACATGAATCCATTGTTAATTTCATCATCTAATTAGGGATTCGAGTTGGAAAATTGAAAAAAAATGGTAGAACTTCTTAGACTAAGTTTTTGAGTTTTGAAAGGCGAATTGAGGTCAGATTTGAGTAATTCTTATATGGTTGGACTCGATATCGAATGTGTGTTCAGATTTTGTAAATTTGGTTTGTTTTCGAGACGCAGGCCCTGGTTTGACTTTTGGGTTGACTTTTTAATTCTTCGCAAAGATCATAATTTTCATTGTTTGAATTAGTTTTCTATAGGTATATTTATAGAATGAAATTGTTTTGGCTAGATTCGAGCCGTTTGGAGTTGGATAATTGAGGGAAAGACCTTCTAGCTGATTGATTTAGCATGGTTTGAGGTAAGTGACTTACCTAACCTTATGTGGGGTGATTACCTTTAGTATTGGTGTGTTTTTGATAAATATGATATGTGAAAGTCGTGTACGCAAGTTGACGAGTGTGTACACATGCTAAATATGGAAATTTTCGATTTTAGCTATGTAGATCCCTTCCATGCCTTAATTGTGTTGCCTTAACATGTTATAGTCATCATTTTTAGATTAATTTCACATGTCTACTTGTCTTATCTCTTACTTGCTAACTGCTCTACATGTCTACTTGAAATTCTTGTTTCCTTTATCCCGTATTCATTATTTAACTATTGAATTCCTTACTTGAAAATGCTTGGAATATCTTGTTGTTGAGATTGGTATTGAGTTGTAAAGGCCGTGATTCCTCTTGAAGCAAGGTGCTAAGTGGTGGAATATCATTCTTTTGAATTATTCTTCCGGTTGTTATTGTTAAGACTTTGTGTATATTGTGGTTGAGCCGTGGGCTTCTAGATGTTTTCTTGCTGTTCTAGATGTTAAGAATTCAAGAATTATTACTAGCACTAGAGATGCCTAAGAGGATGTGAATGCAATCCTAAAGACACGATATCTAATGCAAAAAATGCAGAGTGATGTATATGCAGGACCTGAGCAGGAAATGCATAAGTATTACATACTTCCAGAACATGAAAAAAAATGACCTGTTTATTAGCGTTGTTTTATCTTAAGGCAGGATCTCTAAGTGTACATGGTAGCGCATAACGTAATAGTAAAGTGCTAGTTATTAGCAGATTTTAACACATGATTTTATAAGGGTGCACATGCTGAATCAATAAACGTGGGACCTATGAGTATGACTTCTAATGCACATATGAATCCTAAGCATGGTTTCTATTGCACAATTAGGAATATAAACCTAATAATATATTTTCTACCCTTAACAATTGTGGCATGCATATTCACCCCATCCATTTTCACTAGCCCCCCAATACTTGTTTACAACAGGTTATTACAGACCAACATTGAAATGAATTACATAAGTAGAAATGAAAACTGAGAAGTTACACTATAGAGAGCCTGATTAGGACTTCCTCCCTGAGTTATGTAATAAATCACCTCAAGTGCCAAGATCATTCCATAGTCTTTTCTTATCCGGGTGTGTCAGAGTTCCCTAAGGACCTCAAGGGATCCCGGGCAGTGCTCACACCCAGATTTCATAGACAAGACAGAGTAAGTACCGTCTGAAAAAGCCAGATTTTATGTGTCCAAGTTCAGAGGGAACTCAAGGGTCCCAAGGCAAGGCTCACACAAAAAAGCAGAACCTAGTGGTCTAAGAGTATATGTGAGATTGCTTGACATAGATTTAGAAAGGTTGAATTGGAAATCAGTTTTGAAACAGCATGTTTGAAATAAGTTTGCAAAAAACAACAGAAGAGTTGCTTAGGGAAAAATAGTTTTGAAAGGAGAAGGGAATAGGAGCAACAACAACTTGGAACAAGCCAACACACACAGAACAAACTCAAAGAATAGTATCATTCACAAGCAGGGAAGTAAGGGGTTGGGGACATAGAGAGCCCAAATCAGAAACACATAAATATGGATGAGAAGAGAAGCATATAGACCAGCAAGTACAAAAAACAAGTAGCAATTGATTGGCCTCCAGAATACAAAACTACTACTTCAAAGTGTTAACAAGGGAATCATGCTCCAAATTATAATAGTAATAAGACATAGGGATAGGGTATGGGAGTAGTCATGTTGAGGACAGGGGTTTGTTATACATAATTAGTCATGCTACTTAATGTTAATCAAGTACATTAGGAGTCTATGATACTAACATGACATACTAGTTGAGGGAAATAAATAAAAATTCAAGTAGACATGCTGGCCAAGTATCAAACAAGACAAGTGATACCCAGGCATTCATACTTGAACAAGAGAGGACAAAACTAAAGCATGCTGAATAAAGCAGTAAACAAGAAGAACAATTAAATACATAAGCCATTAAATTAGTGCAGAAGGAGACATGGATTAACAAATATGGAGCACATAGAGTTGAGTTTCAAAATTGAACTAGGAACATACCAGTTAAGGAAGCAAAGTACAGAAAAGTAAAGCAAGTAGAGATCCAAAGTCTAGCCTTGACTTTCAGCCGGCTAGACAAGTAGTTAGCATAAGTAGCAGAAAGAAGAGAGAGTTTGAGTGTCTGTGTGTGTATTCTGAACTGTATTCATATGTTAAGACTTAAGGAGAGAGTCATTTATATAGTAGTTTGAAAACTGGTTAAAATAAGGCAAGAATCAATTCTTTAGTAATTATAGAACTCAATATCAATTAAGAGTGAAAATCAGCCAAGTATCCCTTAATTAAGGGAGTAATTTACCAACGGTAGAAAGCAGGTAACAAATAAGGAAAGAATTCAAGTAACATAGGTATAGAATATGTAAATTAGGGCTAGATACATAAGGGTTTAATTAAGAAAATAGCAGTAAAAATTAATTAATAATATAGTCAATAACATAATAAGGTAAGAAATAATTTTAAGGGATAGGAAAAATAGCCGAAAATCTGCATAAGAGCATCAACACTGTAAATCAAGGATTTCAAGAGACGAAAAGATAGTATTAATATTAAGGGAAATAGTATAGACTCCCATGAATAACCCAATGAATGGAGTACAAACAGGGAGAACCATATCGGAAACCTTAAAAAGGTATCACTAGGATGAAAGCCATAGAAATACTCTAACTAATCACAGCATATCTATGAGAATCGCACATACAAACAAATCGACTGAATGGACTGTAAAAACGAACTCAGAATCACAAACTAAAGCCACACAAATTATGGGTTTTCAATGTAATGAATTAGGTAAAGGAAAAACTTATAATAAGCCATTTAAACGTAGTAAAAAAATCATATGATAATACCGAAAATCAGCGGAGAAGTCGTTTTAAAAAAAGTTATGAAACCTTAGTCTTGAAGACAAAGGGTTACTTTAGAAAAACAAATCGGAAAAACCTTCGAGGAAAACAACAAGAGCTCATAATATACCCAGATCTAAGATAAATCTAAAATAAATCACCGGATCTTAAGAGTTAGGGTTTCAGAGAACCTAGAGAAGATGAGAAAACCTTAGAACGTTACCGGTTTTAGCAGGGAAGTCATGGATCTTACTCGAACATCAATGGATGGCCGAAAAATGGCATAAAAGACCATGGATAAGAGTTGAACCATTCCAGGTTCACCTAAGGACCTCAGGGTAGTGTCAAATCGGAGTGGGATGAAGCAGAGGCCAGGAGATGATGAGAGGCCATGGTTTCCGGCGAGGGAGGTGGCCGGAGAAGGTGGACAGGGTCTATCAGAGAGGATGTGAGAAGAGAAGGTTCTAGAGAGAACCAGAGCTAGAGAGAGGGAGATGAGTATCGGTTGAGTGAATGAGAGAATGAAGGTTTGGGTGGGTAGTCTTAGGTTAATTATGGTAAGAGTGAATCCGGGCCGTTGATCAAAATTGATCAACGACCAAGATTAACTCACGTCTGGGCTGAGTGGACTTAGAGATTGGGTCGGGTGATTTTAGCGGATTGGGCTTGGGGTTTGGGTTGGTTTAATTTGGCCATAATTGAAAGCCAATTTAGCTATAATTTAAATAGCCAATTTTTCCCTATTTAATTTATAAAAAAAATAGTAATAATTTCTGAAAAATAATGTAAAATGCTAAAATGGTTTATAATACATAATTAACAATTTTAAAAAATACTGGATCCAATTTTATGCATATAAAACGTAATTAAATCTTATAAGGGCTAATATTGCAATTATGGGCAATTTAGCTTTAAAAAAATACTAAATATAATTATAAAAATATGTAAAAAATTACCCTAGCCATATTTTGGCATAAATATAGAAATCCAATAGATTAATTATCAAAACAATAATTTTGAAAATAATTATTGGGGATTTTATGGATAAAAAGGGAGAAAATAAATCAATTTAAAACCTTAAAATTATGGAAAAAATAATAAAAACCTTGGACATGCTTATATATGCATATATATATGCTATTTCGAAGGTATTTTCCATATTGAAAATATATAGAGAAAAATTGGGTATCAACAGCTGCCCCTCTTTACTCGGGAAGAATGAAAGAGTTTCTCGGTAAAGAAATGATGGCCAATTTTGACCGAGCAAAACGGTTTGAAGAGGTTAGGCCGCACCCTGGCTTCTGAGCTGCCTACATATCCCTAGTTTTACAGGAATCAGGCCGTATATAGTTCAGAATCTACCGGTGGAGTATACTGATGAAGACATTTCAAGAACAGACGCAATATCTAGGGCTGGGTGAGTGGGCGGTTTACGGGAATGGTCAGGTTTGTTATGGTTGGGGGAACTAGAGAGGGATCACTCCTGGTGGGATAGCCGTTGTTCGCTGACTTACCTGCAAATAGAAGTAATACAAGCGTATACTGTGCATAAATTTAAACATGATGCAAATTCCCGTTGGACCATGAATGTTGTCTTCGGACGATGAGGATAATATCCTGGACATGAAGTATATGATAAGGGATTCGCAGACCATGAAATGATGTTCTCGGTCTATGAGGATGGTGCCTCCGAACCATGACGCCTTTGAATAATGATATGCAAAAGATTGAAAGAGATCCTTAGGCAATGACATGGTGTTCTTGGGCTATGAAGATGGTGCCTCCGAACGATGACGCCTTTGGATGAGTTGGTGATATTTCAACCCATGAAGGATGCAGTAGTATGATATGGGCAAGACAGAGCTTAGTCTTACGAATTGAAGGGCAGAGCTTAGCCCGTAAGAGAAGCGAGATAAATAGTGTTTGGGATAGTGCTTAGTTTCGAAGAAAATTGGAGGCCGAGCTTAGCCTCGAAAGGCAGAAAAGTAAACTTATGCAAAGATGCGAATGCAAGTGGAGGTTGAGCTTAACCTCGGAAGGCAGAATGGTAGCCTTATGCAGATGGGAAGGCATAATAGTAGCCTTATGCAATGCGAATGCAAATGGAGACAACGTTTAGTCTCGGAAGGCAGAATGGTTGCCTTATGTAAGTTGGAAGGCAGAATGGTAGCCTTATGCAATGCAGATGCAAATGGAGACAACTTTTAGTCTCGGAAGGCAGAATAATAGCCTTATGCAATACGGATGCAGATGGAGGTAAAGCTTAACCTCGGAAGGTAGAATGGTAGCCTTATGCAAGTTGGAAGGCAAAATGGTAGCCTTATGCAAATTGGAAGGCAGAATGGTAGCCTTATGCAATGCAGATGTAGATGGAGACAACGTTTAGTCTCGGAAGGCAGAATAGTAGCCTTATGCAAGAAACAAAATAACAAATGACAGTGGAGTTTTTCTTAGCTGATAGCAGATTGCCGAGTTGTGATTACTGGGAGCATTGACTACAGAGCATTACTGGTGAGTACAGATAGTAGGTATTGGCAAGTGCAATGGTTTTGATAATCGTATTCTTGAACAATGTTTGTCCCATGGGCGTACAATATGTTTAATGATTTCACAATCCTAGTGCCTGCATCCAAAGAAAAATCGTGAGTTTTATAAGGGGGAAGGTTAGTTCGTATCCCCACTGGGTTTGCTTGAATCGTTCATTTTTGATATGGTGATACCGTCTGTATTATTGAGGTAGCGTTGCTAAACAAAGCAGTTTTAATAATAATCATGCATGATTTTGTAAAAGTGTGACATAAGTGTATATTTAAAAATAGCTTTTAGATGAACCGATGACTATGATGTAGCTCGGGACGTTGCAACCTCCCCCGCTACGGAATTTTGAGGATCCTCCTCAAAATGCTGCCCCAATTTGATGGGTTGACGTTTCTGACTGTTGCTCGTGCGGCGATTGGCTGAAATTACTTCGGAATTTTGAGGATTCTGCCCCAGTTTCCAATTGCAGGGGGAAATGAAATTTTGTTGAATTGTGACCGAACCCATAGGGATGCCTACGTATCCCCTCTTAAATGGGAATCAATTCAGGCGTAGTTCAATTTACATCATATAAGGAAAGCACAAACATTACACATAGTAACGCTTGATTGCATCTGAATTGATCGGCTTTGGTCAGACTTCTCCATCCATTTCTGCAAGTATGAGGGCTCCTTCTGTCAAAACCCGGCGAACCATGTATGGACCCTGCCAGTTGTGAGAGAACTTCCCTTTGGCTTCATCTTGATGCAGAAATTTTTTCTTTAACACCAGTTGTCCTGGTGCGAACTATCTTGGCTTGACTCTTTTGTTGAAGGCTATGGACATTCTGTTATGATAGAGTTGATCATGGCAGACTGCATTCATCCTCTTTCCGTCTATAAGGGCTAGTTGCTCATAATGACTTTTCACCCACTCCGCGTCGTCGAGCTCAGCTTCTTGTATGATCCTTAAGGAAGGAATTTCCACCTCAGCGGGAATGACAGCCTCTGTACCATAAACCAACATATACGGGGTTGCCCTGGTTGATGTGCGGACTGTGGTGTGATACCCTAGTAGAGCAAATGATAACTTCTCGTTCCACTGTTTATGCTTCTCTATCATTTTCCTCAATATCTTCTTGATATTCTTGTTGGCGGGTTCTACAGCTCCATTCATCTGAGGCTTGTAGGCTGTGGAATTAGATTGTCTGATCTTAAAAGTTTTGCACATACCTTTCATCAAGTCGCTGTTGAGGTTGGAGCCATTATCAGTAATGATTGACGTTGGAATCCCGAATGGACAAACAATGCGGTCGTTGACAATACGACTTTCTTAGTCACTGCTTTATAAGATGCTGCTTCGACCCATTTGGTGAAATAGTCAATGGCTACTAGGATAAAGCTGTGTCCATTGGAAGCAGCGGGCTTGATTGGTCCAATGACGTCCATCCCCCAGGCGGCAAACGGCCACAATGAGCTTGTTGTGTTGATCTCGCTTGGAGGTACCTTTATCATGTCTGCATGTATCTGACAACGGTGGCATTTCCGGACATACTGGATGCAGTCTGTTTCCATTGTCATCCAAAAGTAACCAGCCCGGAGTATCTTCTTTGCTAAGACAAAACCGTTCATGTGTGGGCCGCAGGTCCCAGCATGAATTTCCTCTAGTAGCCTGGATGCTTCTTTTGCGTCGACACATCTTAATAATCCTAAATTAGGAGCCCTCTTATACAGGATTCCTCCGTTGTGAAAGAAGTTGTTGGACAATCTCCAAAGTGTGCATTTCTGAGTAGGATTTGAAGCTCTAGGTACTCTCCTTTTGCTAAATATTCCTTGATATCATGAAACCAAGGCTTTCTGTCTGCTTCCTCTTCAACATGGGCACTGTAAGTTGGCTGATTATGGATTTTCACCAGAATGGGATTGTTGAAATTCTTGTCGGGGTGCTGTATCATAGAAGATAGGGTAGCCAATGCATCGGCGAACTCATTCTGGATTCTGGGAACATGCTGGAATGCCGTCTTTGTGAACCTCTTTCTCAATTACTATACATGATACAGATACGAGAGTATCTTGGAGTTCTTGGTCGTCCATTCTCCTCGTACCTGATGTATAAGCAAGTCTAAATCTCCAATCACTAGCAGCTCTTGAACGTTCATGTCAATGGACATTTCGAGTCCTAAGATGCAGGTTTCATACTCGGTCATATTGTTGGTATAGGGGAACCTGAGTTTGGCAGAAACCAGATAATGTTGACCGGTTTCTGATATTAGGACTGCTCCTATGCCAACTCTTTTGAAGTTTGCTGCTCCATCGAAGAACATTCTCCAACCGTCATAGGATTCCGCAATATCTTCTCCTATGAATGATACCTCTTCATCAGGAAACTACATTTTCAGGGGTTTGTATGCTCCATCTACGGGGTCTTCAGCAATATGGTCTGCTAGTGCCTGTCCTTTGACCATTTTTTGAGTTACGTAAACAATGTCAAACTCACTCAATAGGATTTGCCACTTGGCTAGCTTGCTAGTGTGCATGGGCTTCTGAAAGATGTACTTCAAGGGATCCATTCTCTATATGAGATATGTAATATAGGCACATAAGTTATGTCTCAGCTTCTGAGCTACCCAAGTCAAAGCACAACAGATGCATTCCAACAGAGAATATCGGGCCTCATAAGGGGTGAACTTCTTACTTAGATAATAAATGGCTTGTTCCTTCCTTCCTGTTTCATCATGCTGCCCTAGAATGCAGCCGAAAGCTCCATCTAACACTGCAAGGTAGAGTAATAAGGGTCTTCCTGGCTTGGGCGAGACTAAGACTGGTGGGTTGACAGAGTAACCTTTATTTTGTGGAAAGCCTTTTGGTAGTCATCGGTCCATTTGGTGGCGGCGTCCTTCTTCAACATCTTAAATATTGGCTCACAGATAACTGTAGACTGTACTATGAATTGGCTGATGTAGTTAAGCCTTCCCAAGAAACTCATCATGTCTTTCTTGTTCTTTGGCAGTGGTAGTTCTTGAATGGCTTTGACTTTTGATGGATCCAGTTCTATTCCTCGGCGGCTCACAATAAACCCAAGCAATTTCCCAGCAGGAACCCCAAATACGCACTTTGTGGGGTTTAGTTTTAGGTTATATCTCCGCAGTCTATTGAAGAACTTCCTCAAATCTTCTATGTGGTCAATGGCCTTCTTGGATTTGATAATAACATCATCCACATATACCTCTATCTCTTTGTGTATCATATCATGGAAAATGGTAGTCATGGCCCTCATGTAAGTGGCCCCTGCATTCTTTAGGCCGAATGGCATCATCTTGTAACATTACACTCCCCACGGCGTAATAAAAGCCGTTTTCTCAACATCTTCCTTATCTATCCAGATCTAATGATAACCAGCGAAGCAATCTACGAATGACTGTAGCTCATGCTTGGCGTAATTGTCAATTAGGATGTGTATATTTGGCAAAGGGAAGTCGTCTTTCGGACTGGCATGGTTGAGATCCCGGTAGTCGACAGACTCTGACCTTCCCATCCTTCTTTGGTACTGGCACATTGTTGGATAACCATGTCGGGTATTCTACTACCCTGAGAACCTTAGCTTTGATCTTCTTGGTGACTTCTTCCTTGATTTTTAAACTCATATCAGTCTTGAACTTTCTGAGCTTTTGCTTTACCGGCAGACACATTGGATAGGTTGGCAGTTTGTGAGCCACAATAGATGTACTCAAACCAGTCATGTCATCATACGACCAAACGAATATGTCCTCATACTCTTTCAAAAATTCCGTATATTTTTTCTTCTCTGAGGGCGATAGGTGAATGCTGATTCACATTTCCTTAATGTTTTTTGCATCTCCCAGGCTGACAATCTCGGTCTCGTCCAGGTTGGACTTAGGCCTGTTCTCAAAGTTCTTAACTTCTTTGACAATCTCGTCAGGTGTGTCATCTTCCTCTGAATCAATGTTCGTTTGTTGCGTTGTCTTCTTACATGTCACAGTTATTGGTTCATCGATACAAGTGATAATAATGCTGTATTGGTAAAGCAAGGAGAGAAAACGATAGCAATAAATATTAATTCATAAGAAAATGCTTTTGATAAGTTGTAAATGTTTTGAACATTAGAGATCTTTTTGCGGGAATTAAAAAATGCGAAAAGAAAGTCATTTAGTAAATAAAACAGTGAATAATGCTTGTTTTAGCCTTGTTACCCCGAGACTCATCGGGCTTTGGTTGTCCTGATGGTCCAATTCTTGAGATGTGCCCCTTTGCTCACAACCTGTATGGAAGGGCCTTTCTCCCCCTCCTCCTCGAGAATAACACAACAGTCCATATCACTGTCCTCTAAAAACAAGTTCTTCACTTCTGCATGTGCTTCTTCTTCATCTGACCCATTTCATCCTTCCCTACTCCAACCAGCTTGTCGCAATATGTCCTTAGACTTGGATCACCTGTGCCATCAAACATTTCGAACTTAGGAGGTTTGTACCCCTCAGGCAGTTCGACATTAGGATGTATGCAAAGGTCCTCATAGTTCAGCCCCTCGATTCGTTTGCTTCCCTCTATGCCCTGAATCCGACTGGTCAGTTTCTTATGTTCCTCGGCCAAGTTCCTGATAAGTAGATCCTTTTCATCAGGCTCAGGTGTGAATGAGATAGGTTGGGTGGAGTGTTGCATGGTCTTCACGTAAATATGAGTGTTATGGTGGCCTGGTGTATGGGTATGGAAATGGTCGTTTGTGGAGTTCTGAGGTTCTGGGATGAGTAGTGGAGTGTTGTTTGAGGTATGACAGGTGTTGCATTGGTTCTTTGGTGGAGCAACGTGATGATGAGGTGCGGGATGATTATGCTATTTTGAGATATTTTGAGGAGGTGTAGGGCTTTGAACGTTGGGGAAGTTTATATCTGGGGTGTTGAGGAAAAATGACAGGTTTGCCAGATTTCGAACCTGATCGAGCTCTTCCTAGAATTTCAACAGTTTCTATTCAAGCTGTGACACATTCTCGTTAGGAACCCGAATACGCTGGCCATCAGTGGCCTCTACCCGTTTAGTTGTGTTCTCCTTCCTGATGTTGTTTTAATCTTCCATTTTATTCTTGCCTTTGTTCTTGACTTTAGAGGGACTAAGAGGAGGAGTGGGTGGAGTGCCCTTGGATCTTGTGCAATAAGATGATGATGCCAGAGTGCACAAACTAACCTTTGGGGAGGGGAATAATAAAGCAAAAAATAAAATAAAAGGTAATCAAGTTAGTGAGGATTATAAAAAGTATTACAGTATTTAAACACATAGTGCAGGAATATAAAGCGTGTCCTAATTTGGGAACCTCTTTTGTGCCCAAGGTAGGCCTAGCAACAAATAAACTTGGAGAACTTAGAATGCTAAATGCCTCATTTTATTGATAAAAAATAGACGAATCCCAAAACAACACTACATAAGCAAGAAATAAAAGTTACTAATGGCCATTGGCCTTATTACATTCATAAAGTGAAAGAGTAAATTCCTATCTATTTGGTCCCAGAAGGACCTTCCCCAGACTCGACATCCTTGGCTCCTTCGAACAGCTTCAACAATTCACGAAGTCCCAGTAACATGTATGCTCTGGCTAGATGTCCACCTTCGGTCCCTTCAGCCTCTTGACAGTCTTCAACCCTTTTGAGGAATTTTCTCTCTAGTTTTACTATGCCTCACTCCAAGTGTCCTAACCTTTTGTTGGCACTGATAGCCATGTCTTTCCATTCCTCAATCAGCTTCTTGTTGGACTCTTGTATCTTGCAGTGTTTGCTCTCGCATTCACGGATCCTTTTGCGTAGCTGGTTGTACTTGACCTGCGCCTCGGCCTTTTCATCTATAATTCTGTGACCTCGGACAAACCCTGGCTGGCCAGACCATCCCAATTATCTTCCAACCAACCCGAATAGAAAGGGGTACAACCGGCATGATATTTGTTTGGCTCGATGGTGTCTTTCCCCATCACGATCTTGCAGTGCCACATGTGCTAGGCTTGGCACTTGTGGGGACTATCATCATTTTGGAAGTCAGCTCGAAGATGGCTCATCTTGTCGATCTGGGTATGACTTGCTTCCTACGTGCTTGCCTCATAACTCGAAGAGACGTAAGGGTATGTTCCTCTTAGACCAATCAGTACCAGGAAAGGTGCATCTCTGGATCGGGCGATGAACTCCTCTGTCAGAAACCACTTGAACATCCATTGAACCTGTTCTTCAGTTAGATTATCAAAGAGCTCAACCCATCCTTTGGCATTCTCAGGCTGAGCGAACATATTGGGGATGTAATTCATTCACTTCGGATTGTGGAAAGCGATGTGATCATCCCAGATCCTTCGCTGAATATCCGGTCGGTATTCACCCTTTTGGAGATGTTCCATGAGCCAAAGCTGAAGTAGTAGATTGCAGCCTTCGAAGTGTCTCGCTCCTCGTTGACACTTTTCTAAGGCTCGGTATATGTCTGCGATGATCATGGGTATAATGCTGAATGTCTGACCACCAATCCCCTCCATTAGGGTCTTTGTTACCATAGCTAGCGTAGTATGGATTCTCCCTTTCTTCATTGGAAACACAATCAGACCTAGGAAACAAAACATGAAGACGAAAACCCTACGATGGATATGTCCCAAGGACGTGATGGCAAACTCGTCATGGTAGGTGTGATATGATTTGCTGTGATAGTACCTTTCATACAGATAGTCAAAAGGGATGTACGATTCCTTCAGGCATACCAATTCTGTATTCTTTTTCAAACCCATTATTTTTAGGAAACCCTTGCCTGTGCGGTTCTCAGGCATTAGCAAACCCAGAGTTTCCCACATTAGACCAGCCAGTCCTTATATCTCCTCTAGCAAAGATGTCATTTCGATGTCCCCAAAGTGGCATACGGCCCTTTCACAATCCCAATATAAGGTACCAACTTCTATTATCATGTTGTTATACTGGATCTCCAGGAGGGATGATAGGTTACCCAGATAGTTTCTGATGAGGGTTTTGTCACTAGAATGTAAATCTTCCCACCAACTTAGCAATCTTGGGTGGATACTGGTGACCATGCCGAATCTGGGGACTTCGTTCCTCATATTTCTGCAAGACAAACAAGGTTAGGCCCTTACCCCCACCAGACTCGACTATTTAACATCAACAATTAGCATGAAGCATTTAGTTCTCCAAATAAATGCACAGAACATGATGATGTCCGTTTGGGTTTAGGGAAACCCAGTGGACTTTTGGACAAGGCTATCTTAAAGGATCATTATGTGAACAACATAACTGACCCGACTAAGTTTGACCATGATGGATGCGCAATTTAAACAAAGTAAGGTTTCTATAGGGTTTTAGACTGGTACCCTTGAGCGGACAACTCAAGGGGGAAGGCATGAAACTGTCGACTGTACCGCTGATCGACTAGTTTTACAGCAAATAAGCCTTTCCGAATTTAGGGGTAATGATATAGGAAGGGCGCAACCACTCATCAAGCATTGCTATAGTATTTGTTTGGCACGAGTGGAGTATGATGTTGAGCATAATTATGCAATAATTAAAAGCATGTTGACATGTATTTGCACATTAAGAAAGTGATAAATATAGCAGTTTCATAATTTAAAGCAGCTATAAAGGAAGGAAACAAGAAAGATATGTCAGTTTTGATTTTGAAAAAGAAATCAAACGCTTAAAGGAATTAAACAAATAATTGCACATAGGGAGGGGTACAAATTCACAAAAATGGTATGAAATGGTAAAAGCCTAAATATCCCCAGCAAAGTCGCCATGCTGTCGCTCCCCCTTTTTCTTTCGCGGAATTGGGTTTATGACATTTTTGGTTATGGGACAACTCTTTCCTTTTGGGAAAGGGGGTTTGCGGTTTGAAAAGTCGCCACCTAACGATTTAAGGTGCGTTAGGGTACCTATAAGTTTCATTTATAACTACGTTTGGTAACCAGAGATAGGGCAATTGTTTGAAATTATCCCAAGGGGAAGGTGTTAGGCACCCCTCAGGATCCACCAGCGTGGTTCCCGACCAAACAAGTTTTTGTGAATTTGTACAATTATCAGATAAGCAAGTATGGCTCAAATAGTAGGGGATTTAAGTTTAAGAACATAGATGGTTGAAAAGCAATCAATGAAAAGCAAGAGTTTAAAGGAATTACAATCTAAGTGCATTTGTGAATGAGGGGTGTCCTAGGTTTGTTTATTATATGGATCACATCAATACAGTACCCGATATGACACTCCTCAAAGAGGGGCTACATGTGGTATTAACGCACCGATCATCATATCCATATCTACCCTTTTCCGCCCCGTGAAGGTAATAAAGTGATAGTTGGTCTCGACCCCTATTGCATGCTGTTACCCGTCCCTTCCTACCAATCCCAGAGGAATTTAAGACTCCTATCCTATAAAGAGAGTTCTAGGCAGACCCTCAAGTTTAAAGGCAAAATACTAAGGCACATACAATAACAAGTAGGACTTCAATTAAGGGGAGCATGGACGATAAACGAAAGGCTTAAATATATATCCACATACAGTGCACATAAACAACACGACTCATACACAATTAAGGTCTAAATTAAAATCCTAAGCATGGTATCTAAGTGATAACAACAGAACCAGATTTATTACATGACTCAGAAAAGAAGTCCGAATCAGGCTTGCCTACTGATTCTAATAGTTGATAATTAAGAAGCCTACATAAAGAAACATGTTTCTAGTTTTGACAAATTTACCACATAAGCTTTGCCTAGGTGTAAAATAGTGTTCCAGCTATCAGGGTTACTTAGAGAAGGGTTTGAATTGTATTACAAAACATGATGTTCTAGATGTTCAGAATTCCGGAATTATTACCAGCACTAGAGATGCCTAAGCGGATATGAATGCAATCCTAAAGGCATGATATCTAATGCAAAAAATGCAGAGTGATGTATATGCAGGACCTGAGCAGGAAATGCATTAGTATTACATACTTTCAGAACATGAAAAAATGACCTGTTTATTAGCGTTGTTTTATCTTAAGGCAGGATCTTTAAGTGTACATGGTAGCGCATAACGTAATAGTAAAGTGCTAGTTATTAGCAGATTTTAACACATGATTTTATAAGGGTGCACATGCTGAATCAATAAACGTGGGACCTATGAGTATGACTTCTAATGCACATATGAATCCTAAGCATGATTTCTATTGCACAATTAGGAATATAAACCTAATAACATATTTTCTACCCTTAACAACTGTGGCATGTATATTTACCCCATCTCTTTTCACTAGCCACCCCAACACTTGTTTACAACAGGTTATTACAGACCAACATCGAAATGAATTACATAAGTTGAAATGAAAACTGATAAGTTACACTATAGAGAGCCTGATTAGGACTTCCTCCCTGAGTTATGTAATAAATCACCTCAAGTGCCAAGATCGTTCCATAGTCTTTTCTTATCCGGGTGTGTCAGAGTTCCCTAAGGACCTCAAGGGATCCCGGGCAGTGCTCACACTCAGATTTCATAGCCAAGACAGAGTAAGTGCAGTGTGGAAAGGCCAACTTTTATGTGTCCAAGTTCAGGGGGAGCTCAAGGGTCCCAAGGCAAGGCTCACACCAAAGGGCAGAGCCTAGTGGTCTAAGAGTATATGTGAGAGTGCTTGACATAGATTTAAAAAGGTTGAATTAGAAAGCAGTTTTGAAACAACATGTTTGAAATAAGTTTGCAAAAAACAACAGAAGAGTTGCTTAGGGAAAACCAATTTTGAAAGGAGAAGGGAATAGGAGCAACAACAACTTGGAACAAGCCAACACACACAGAACAAACTCAAAGAATAGTATCATTCACAAGCAGGGAAGTAAGGGGTTGGGGACATAAAGAGCCCAAATCAGAAACACATAAACATGGATGATAAGAGAAGAATATAGACCAGCAAGTACAAAGAACAAGTAGCAATTGATTGGCCTCCAGAACACAAAACTACTACTTCAAAGTGTTAACAAGGGAATCATGCTCGAAATTAGAATAGTAATAAGACATAGGGACAGGGTATGAGAGTAGTCATGTTGAGGACAGGGGTGTATTACATATAATTAGTCATGCTACTTAATGTTAATCAAGTACATTAGGAGTCTATGATACTAACATGGCATACTAGTTGAGGGAAATAAACAAGAATTCAAGTAGACATGCTGTCCAAGTATCAAACAAGACAAGTGATACCCAGACATTCATACTTGAACAAGAGAGGGCAAAACTTAAACATGCTGAATAAAGCAGTAAACAAGAAGAACAATTAAACAACATGAGCCATTAAGTCAGTGCAGAAAAAGACAGGGATTGACAAACAATGGAGCAAATAGAGTTGAGTTTCAGAATTGAACTAGGAACAAACCAGTTAAGGAAGCAAAGTACAGAAAAAGTAAAGCAAGTAGAGTTCCACAGTCTAGCCTTGGCTTTCATACGGCTAGACAAGCAGTAGCACGAGTAGTAGAGAAAGGAGAGAGAGTTTGTGTGTGTGTGTGTGTGTGTATTCTGAACTGTGTTCGTGTGTTAAGACTGTAGAAGAGAGTCATTTATATAGTAGTTTGAAAACTGGTTAAAATAAGGCAAGAATCAATTCTTCAGTAATTATAGAACTCGGTATCAATTAAGAGCGAAAATCAGCCAAGTATCCCTTAATTAAGGGAGTAATTTACCAACGGTAGAAAGCATGTAACAGATAAGGAAAGATATCAAGTAACATAGGTACAGAATATGTAAATTAGGGCTAGATACATAAAGGGTCTATTTAAAGAAATAACAGTAAAAATCAATTAATAATATAGTCAATCATATAATAAGGTAAGAAATAATTTAAGGGATAGGAAAAATAGTTGAAAATCTGCATAAGAGCATCAACACTGTAAATCAAGGATTTCAAGAGTCGAAAAGATAGTATTAATATTAAGGGAAATAGTATAGACTCCCATGAATAACCCAATGAACGGAGTACATACAGGGAGAACCAAATCGAAAACCTTAAAAAGGTATCACTAGGATGAAAGTCATAGAAATACTCTAACTAATCACAACATATCCATGAGAATCGCACATACAGACAAATCGATTGAACGAACAGTAAAGACGAGCTCAGAATCACAAACTAAAGCCATACAAATTAGGGTTTTTTAACGTAATGAATTTGGTAAAGGAAAACTTATAATAAGCCATTTAAACATAGTAAAAAATTCATATGTACTGAAAATCAAAGGAGAAGTCGTTTTAAAAAAGGTTAAGAAATCCTAGTCTTGAAGATGAAGGGTTACTTTAGAAAAACAAATCGGAAAAACCTTTGAGGAAAACAACAAGAGCTCATAATATACCCAGATCTAAGATAGATCTAAAAGAAATTGGAGGATCTTAAGAGTTAGGGTTTCAGAGAACCCAGAGAAGATGAGAAAACCTTAGAACGTTACCGATTTTAGCCGGAAAGTCATAGATCATACTCGAACAACCATGGATGGCCGGAAAATGGCATGAAAGACCAGGGATAAGAGTTGAACCACTCCAGGTTCACCTGAGGACCTTAGGGTAGTGTCAAACCGGAGTGGGGTGAAGCAGAGGCCAGGAGATGATGAGAGGCCATAGTTTCCGGAGAGGGAGGTGGCCGAAGAAGGTGGACAGGGTCCATCGGAGAGGATGGGAGAAGAGAAGGTTCTAGAGAGAACCAGAGCTAGAGAGAGGGAGTTGAGTGTCGGTTGAGTGAATGAGAGAATGAGGGTTTGGGGGGGAGGGGTAGTCTTAGGTTAATTATGGTAAGAGTGAATCCGAGCCGTTGATCAAAATTGATCAACAACCAAGATTAACTCAGGTCTAGGCTAGGTGGACTTAAGGATTGGGTCAGGTGATTTTAACGGATTAGGCCTGGGGTTTGGGTTGGTTTAATTTGACAATAATTGAAAGCCAATTTGGCTATAATTTAAATAGCCAGTTTTTCCCTCTTTAATTTATTAAAAAAATCGTAGATAATTTCTGAAAAATAATTTAAAATGCTAAAATAATTTATAATACATAATTAGCAATTTAAAAAAATACAGGATCCAATTTTATGCATATAAAACGTAATTAAATCTTAAAAGAGCTAATATTACAATTATGTGCAATTTAGTTTTAAAAAAATACTAAATGTAATTGTAAACATATGTAAAGATTACACTAGCCATATTTTGGCATAAATATAGAAATCCAATAGATGAATTATCAAAACAATAATTTTGGAAATAATTATTGGGGATTTTATGGATAAAAAAGGAGAAAATAAATCAATTTAAAACCTTAAAATTATAGAAAAATAATAAAAACCTTGGACATGCTTATATATGCATATATATGCTATTTTGAAGGTATTTTACATTTTTGAAAATATATAGGAAAAAATTGGGTATCAACAGGGATTACGAGGCGGTACCTCGGTTGTGGCCCTTATCTGTCTTTCTCTAATTGCTATCTTTGTCTTGGTTGTTTGTTTCCTTAATATGTGAATCCTTGTTTCCTTCCTTGTAGTATTATCTACCTTGATTCTGTGTAGTTAACTTTGGTAATTCCTTATCTATTTCATTTTCATTGTCATTACTATTATATTGTTATATCTTTCATCATGTTTCTTATTATTTCCAGTAGGGCCTTGACCTGACCTCGTCACTACCCTGCCGAGGTTAGGCTTGACACTTACTGGGTACCGCTATGGTGTACTCAAACTACGCTTCTGCATATCTTTTTGTGCAGATCCAGGTACGTCTTATGAGTTCCGACACTAGTGAGCTAAGTTTGTATTGGAGACTTCTAGGTATACCTTCCCGCGTCCGCAGGTCTTGGAGTCCCCTTCTATTCCTTTTTATATTTTATCTTCTTTACTAGACACAGTTGTATATGAGTGATTTGGTATTGTCTTAGAGCTTGTGGCTTATATTACGCTGGGTGCTATTGTATAAACTTTGAGCTGTAGAGATTTCCTTTTTATATATGTTGTTGAGTTTGGAGATTTTTAGTTATTATTTCATTCACTTCCGCATGTTTGTTAGGCTTACTAGTCTTAGAGACTAGATGTCGTCACGACATCTCACGGAGGAAAATTAGGGTCGTGACATCATCAATGCTCAAATTCACAATACAACACAGTTATGGAGACAATGGTCAAAAACAATTATAGTATATATCTTCTCTATTGCGGCGCACAACCCGACCCAAAACAACAATACCATTATCCGTTGCGACATACAACCCGGTCCCAAACAACAATATTAATATCCGTTTTGACATACCACCCGATCCCAAATAATAAAATTAATATCTATTGTGACGTGCAACCCGATCCTAAACAATAATATCAATATCGGTTGCAGCGTGCAACCCAACCCAAACAACAATATCAATATCCGTTGCAACGAGCAACCCAATTCCAAACCACAATATCAATACTACAAATAACTACATCGTAGCTCTCAACATAAGGGAAAGGAGCCAAAACAAGTAGATACTCTAAGGCAACCCAATATGACAACCAGAGCGAAATAGAAGCAAGTAAAGACAAATAGACAATTAAAAGTATAGAACAAATGAAAACGGACAACAAATAAAAATATAGGTGCACAGAACAAGTAGAAAGAGAGGGCATGTAACAAAGAAGAAATGTATTTAACAAATAAGGGAAAATAACAATGAAAACATGATACGAGTAGTAACACAGGGTAAAAGAAGGCATGATTGCCCCGCAAGTTAAATAAGTAGTAGCACAGTTGTAGCTCTCTTGTTCTTGGCTGCTAGACGAGGAGCTGGCTAGAAAGATAATAGATTCCCCCTAGGATGGTAGCTTCTATTCCTTGATTGCCCCGTAAGTTGAATAAGGGAATATAATATTTCTTGAAGACAAATAAGGGCATAAACAACTATATAGAGTCTTGAGTGCCTTCCCATTGGAAACTAACTAAGGCAACTCCGATTGAATGCGAAATCTCGCTAGCCATTATTCATTCGCAAATGCGATGTTCGCAAAAGCGAACCACTATCCCCAAAAGCGAACATCTCTGATATCGCATTTGCTACACAGTGATCACATTTGCAATTCATCCCATACTCGCAAAAGTGAGACAATCTTCACAATTGTGAAAACCATCCAACCCAACTTCCATTCGCATTTGCAACCCATCCGATCGCAAAAGAGAACACACCCAACTCGCATTTGTGATTGCCACTTTGCATTTTCGAAGATAACATCTCCTTCCAAGATATCGCATTTGCGAGTCCGACTTCACTAAGTAGGCACACGTAATTGCGATCAAGTCATCACAATTGTGAGACCTGCAAACCTGAAACACCAGAAACAAGGCATCAACATTTCACTTACACTCCGAACATATCAGAAACTCATTAGAGCCCCTCGGTCTCCAAACCGAACATGCACACAACTGTAATAATATTTTAAAAACTTGCTCTCTACCTCGAATCATCAAAATAATACAAAATAACAAGAATCTATCATCAAAACTCAAGGATTTCAACTTAAAACTCAATTTTCATAATCTTTCACATAATGCGCCAAAATTCACTTGGGTCACTCAGGACCCCAACCAAACATGCGTACAAGTCCAAAAAGATCATACAAACCTACCGGAATCATCAAAATACCGATTTGAGGTCATTTACTAATAATGTTCACTGTATCAACTATAGCCTCATTTTATGTCAAAATCATATATTTTTTAGCATTTAAGGCAAAAACTTTCCGAAAAATGATACGAACAACGTATGAAAATCATATAAAATCAAATAAAGGTATGACATGTCTCAAAACACAGAAATTAAGGCTAGTACTCAAAACAACCTATCGAATTATCACATTCTCCACCTCTAAAAGAAACGTTCATTCTCGAACAAACATAGAAAAATACCTGGACTGGTAAAAAGGTAGGGGTATCCACTCCGCATATCGGACTCGGACTCCCAAGTAGCTTCCTAAATCGGCAGATCTCTATACTGCACATTCACAGAAGGAAAACTCTTAGACCTCAACTTACGAACCTGCCGGTCTAGAATAGTCAACAGCTCTTCCTCATAGGTTAAATTTTCATCATGCTGCACCGTGCTGAAGTCTAAAACATGTGATCTATCCTCATGGTATTTTTGAATCATGTAAATGTGAAATATCAGATATACCCCTACTAGATTAGGAGGCAATGCAAGCCCATAAGTAACCCCCCCCAACTTCTCCAAGATCTCAAACGGGCCAATAAACCTCGGGCTCAACTTGCCCTTCTTCCCAAATTACATCATGCCTTTTATAGACGACAATCGGAGATGAACCTTCTCACCCACCATGTAAGCCATATCTTGAACCTTTCAGTCTGCATAATTCTTTTGCCTGGACTGAGCTGTGTGAAGTCACTCTTGAATCACCTTAACCTTTTCCAAAGCATCACGGACCAAATCAGTGCCCAATAATCTAGCCTCACCTAACTCAAACCAACCTATCGGTGAACAATACAATCTCCCATATAAGCCTTTATACGGAGCCATCTGGATGCTCGACTGATAGTTGTTGTTATAGGCGAACTCTGCCAAAAATAAAAACTGATTCCACTAAACCGCGAAATACATAGAGCATGCTCACAACATGTCATCCAATATCTGAATAGTTCACTCGGACTGTTCGCCTGTCTAAGGATGAAATGCGATACTCAACTCGACCCGCATACCCAACTCACGCTACATGACTCTCCAAAAATGAGATGTGAACTGCATACTCAGTCAGAAAATGATGAAAATGGGCACGCCGTGCAAGCAGATAATCTCTCAAATGTAAATCTGAGCTAACCGCTCTGAAAAATAGGAAGTCATAGTGAGCACGTGATTTTTGACCTAAATATGATTATTCCCAAAATCCCAAACAAAATGATTTTCCTTTATTTTTTACGATCTTCATGCATTTTGGTGTCATTTTCTGATAATTGTTGCATTCTATTTGCGCATGTTAATCCTATAAAGTACAAAAATATGCAATTTTGCGTTCAGGTTTTAGTATCAATGAGGGGTTAATTGTTTTAAAAAACAAAACATGAAAATCACAAAAATTAGTTCACTTTTGCATTTTAATGATTTTTATTGGGAATTTGTCATGAAATAGCTTTTGAACAGTTTTAGTAATTAATTAGTCTTTGTTTTGAAATAACTAGGATTTCATGTTAGTTTTACATTTCTATAAAAATTAGAAAATTATAAATTTTTTAAAAAGTGAGAAAAGAAAAAAACAGAAAAAAGAAAAAAAAAAGGGAAATAAGCATAGAAATTGGGTCTTAATAAAAGACCCAAATTTGGGCCAAATCAAAAGAATTTGTCAGGCCCAAACGCCTTAAACCATTGCAAATCAGCCCCAGCCCAAGTCCCCAACCCGGTCCGTTTACCCTTCTAATCGAAACGACGTCGTTTCGTGGTCTCCAAATCAGGACCGCTGGATCTCATCAATCCAACGGTCCGAAACTAACGAGGTTCCTAATTTAAAAGGGTCCGAAACTTTCCCCCCTACCCCCATTTGCCTCATCGTCCTCACCCCACCCCTCCTCTCAAACCCTAATCCGCGCCGCCTCTAAACCCCTCGCCGGCGGTGAACGCAACCTACGCCGTTCACCTCCTGATTAACACCACAGATCCCCCTCACTTTCCTCTTTCCATTGCACCCACTGGTTCCCCTCGAATAAGGCCGGAACTCGTCGAATCTTAGTTTGAAGTTTTCCGGCCAAGTGACAAGTTCATCCAAACCAGCCCAAAATCACACCACATAATCCCCGTTCTTCCCTCAACCCTAATCCATGGTTATTTTCTTTCAAATCTCTATGAAACGGCCCGAATCTTAGATCTGGGAATTTCTGGCCAAACCCTAAAACAAATCTTTGTGATTTCGAACCGTAGTATCCTTAACCATGTGTTCTCTTGTAAGAACACATGGTTAGGGATGTTACGCGTCAAAAATCTGAAAGGATTCAGACGTTTCTGACTGGCCGGAGTTCTTTGTGCCTCTGTGAGTTTTTACTGTTTCCTTTTACTCGCATGTTTGCAGTTTTAGTTACAGTTCGTTGTTTCGTTAATTTTTCTGTTAATTTTATGATTTATTCGTATTAGTTTAAGTTCTGTCAATTGTTGATTAGTTCTGAGTTGATATTTGTTTGAATGATTACGAGTTTATGGATTAAGAATTAGTTTTAGTTCATTTAATGTTGTTCATGATAGATTAAGCTTAGTTTGATATTATTTAGTTTGATTGAGTTAATATGATTGAACAATTGGGTTTGGTCAGTCTGATTAATTATTTTCTGAGTGCTAGTTAATCATTCTCAGTTAGTTTTAGATTTGATTAGGGTATTGGTTATAGTTGTTAAGGATGAGGGTAGGTTCAGTAACTTTGAGGGGCTTTCAGGGGTAATCTGGGTATGGAAAAGGGTAGTTCTGATAGGAATAGTAATATCAAGGTATATGGAAGGGCAGTATAGGTATTGTATGGGTAGAGGAATACCCTAGGGCCTTCTAGAATGGGGTATAAGTGTAGACTTTAATAATTGTAATGCATTTACTTATTTAGCAAGTTAAGAATAGATGGACCAAACTGAAAATAGGGAGGGGACTGATTAGAAAATCAGAATCTGATCTATTCTCTTTGGGGGTTGCCTATAAAAGGGCATGAAATACCTTGGGAGAGGGGGTTTTTTTTTGGCTTCTACCTTCAGCTCTGAGTTTCAATTTCAGCTTTCTTTCCTGCTTTTGATTTCAGTTGGCATTTTGATTCCAAGTTTATTCAGAAAACAAAACATCAAAAAAAAAAATGAAGCAATCAAAAACAATCTTATAGTTTCATTATTAGTTGGATTTCAGCTGGGTTTTTGGTCTAGTAGTATCGCAGAGCTGCTTGGGTGCAGCTGTGAGGGTTAGGAGTATATTTGAAGTATGTGTTGAATTAATCTGTGGAGACTGCCTGTATTTCTGATTTTCAAAAGTGTTTTCTGGCCTGTCTTGTGGTATATATTGCTGAGTTTGCTGCATATTTTTGTCTAACTTAATGTATAAAACAATTAGCTTACTCATGTCATTTGGGTACTAGACTAATCCTGGTTTGTATAAATTGGACTGATGAACTGTCAAGCATGAGTTTGTTCATTTTGATTAGTAAGTGGGCACTTGGGTATTTAGATTCATGTGTGTAATCAAGGCTGTGGACTGTTTAGACTATGCATTTCATGTTTATGCAATTGTAGTTTTCAGTTTGTTTAAGTTTCATAGTCTGCTGAAGTTAAATTTGCAAAGTTGTAATTGATTTTGAGTTCAATACACATGACTGCTTTTTTAAATTTTAGTTTAATATGAATTGTACATTCAACAGCTTCATACTGGGCCAGTTTTGGGCCTGGCGTATTAACAGGTAGCCCAGATTTTGGGTAGGTGATAAATCGAATTAGGGCCTAGGTACATTAAGGTTTAAGAATTTAGTTAAATCAAAAGGTGCCCCAAGGGCTCGATCCCTGGGCTGTACAATGGCCTGTCAATAAGTTAAAAGTCTGGACTGTGTTAGGCCTGGTTCTTAGAAATCTAAAAGTCTGCGCCTGCAGCATATGTAATGACAATGATTTGGACCTTATGGTCTTAGAGCCCATTTTCTCAGCATTTCTGCCTGAATGTTCAAATTCAAATTTAACGAAATGTTGGCCTTAACCAGTTAGGATCCTTAAGTAATTAATAACATAATTTCTCACTATTTAGATTTGGAAAGGTTGTTTAGCGAATTTCACCACCTTCCTCAAAATAACAATACGTTAGAATCTTTAGGCACGATTTTAATTAAGGTACCTTCTTAAACTCGGGTGCGCATTGATGCGACCCAAATCCAAATCTCGATGAAGTCGAAAATGTGTTGGCAATCACGGGCGCATTGATTGCGACGAGGTTCGAAACGCATTTTCACGACATCGTAATTCTTATAAAATAAATAATGATAGAAAAAAGGTTCACGAATTGAGACGAGCCTCACCGAACAAAAATAAATAAGTGTGGGGCCCTCAATAAATGGTTATTAAAAATGATTAGAATTTGGGATGGCCATTTAGCGAACTCCACGGTCTTCCCTAGAATAATATTACGTGAGAACCTTTAGGCGCGATTTAATTAAATTACTTCCTTAAACTCGGGTGCGCATTGATGCGTCCCAAATCCAAATCTCGACGAAGTCGAAATATGTTGACGACCATGGGTGCATTGATTGTGACGTGGTTTGAAACGTGTTTTCACGATGTCACAATTCTTTTAAAATAAATAATGATAAAAAGCGGTTTACGAATAGAAGGCACATAAGCTAGCAGGTATAAAGATCAGATAAAATCAAATGCAACAGTTAAGCGACCGTGCTAGAACCATGGAGCCCGAGAATGCCTAACACCTTCTCCCGAGTTAACAGAATTCCTTACTCGGATTTTTGGTTCGCGGACTGTTAACAGAGTCATACATTTCCTCGGTTCGGGATTCAACCGGTGACTTGGGACACCATTAATATCCCAAGTGGCGACTCTGAATCATTAATAACTAAATCCCGTTCCGATTGTCCTTTAAATGGAAAAACTCCTTCATGCCCTTTGCAGGGTATAGTGAAAAAGGGAGGTGTGACAGCTCTGGCGACTCTGCTGGGGATCGAACCCAGAATCTCTGGTTCAGGGTTCAGAATTCGAGCTTAGATAAATTATTGTATTTGATTGTATCTGATTTTCCTACATGTTTCGTGCTGAATGTGTTAAATGTTACCGCTTTGATATTATCTGAACTGTATATAAACTGTGTCGACACCCTTCTCTCTTCACCTCCGGGGATGTGCTTACTGGTTGAGACTCCCTATTCTGTTAGTGTCATACCTTGAAATAAGAAAGAGGCCGGACAAGTTACGAAGCCGGATGGCCTTTTGGTTCCCGGTAAGTTGCCCCCTCCTCGACTCGAGTTGTCCGCTCGGGTACACAGTCTAGAACACTGACCCATGTTTTGAACATAGAATAACATGACTTCATGTCGGATCCCTAGTAGGAACGCTTATTTGCATCACGTTGCATTTGACTTAGGGGACTCAACACAGGGGTTGGGTCCGTCTAGGACTAGCAACCTGAAATGAAAAGACCATCCTGATGCATTCTCTTGTGCTGTGCATTTATTTGTTCCGAACCTGCGTGTTGACCGGTTTCTGAATCTCGGGTATTGGAAAATTGAAAAAAAGAAGAGAAAAGAGTGAAATAAAATATCAGTTAGGGAGTTAATTGATTATTTTAGAAATAAGAAATCAATGACCAATTACTGGCGAAACTCTGCCGAAATTTTTGAAAAAAAGAGGAATTGTTTATAGAAAAAGAGTCTTTGTTTTGGAAAACATAAGTTGTTTCATTATTTTGTTGAAAAATGAAAAAAAGACAAAGAGTCCATTTTTTTTAGCTTGGAAAATAGGTTGTTTTAGTTGTTGAAAAAAAAAAGTTTTGTTGTAATAGTTGTTATTCGCTTATGCTAAAAACAAAGATGGAAAAGAATCATGTTTTAATTTGCCCGAACTACGCATGGTTTGATTCTCACAGGGCGTGAGATACGTAGGCAACCCTCATCGGGTCCAACCTCCACTTTGCAAAAATAACCAAAAAATATCAAAAATTTAATTTTTGTCATAAATAAACCAGGTGATGCCGTTTTTGTCAAAATAGCCAAATGTTCCCAAACGAGGCGCCGAAAGGCTGACTTTGCATAAACAGTCGTCTAGTCATAAATAGCCTTAAAATCTTTTCCCAAAGCACTGAAAGGCCATGTTTGAAAGTCAAGTTCTTCGCTTGACAATAAATAGGTAATTTTGAGTCGCAAATATAGACAGCTTATTTTTTGTGTCAAACAAGAGTTTTCTTTTGCTTAAAACGCTTTAATAAATGTGCAGGATGAGCACGATGGTGAATGAGCCCTTTTCAATAATGACCAAAATCCCTTTTGAGCTGCAATTATGGTGGAATGATTTAGGCAAAGAGGGGCAAGAAGAAGCGAGAAAATATTTGAAAGACCTTCCGGATTTATTAAACATTCAGCCTCGTGGGGATATTATTAGGGCATTGGTCGCCCATTGGGATTCGGCACATAATGTATTTCATTTTTCAGACTTTGAACTCACCCCAACATTGGAAGAAATAGCGGGGTACATTGGAAGTGATCAAGCTCCATTGAGATTCAAATACTTGATTGCTCTTAGGGCCATTACCATACACCGATTCTTGGATTCCTTGAAAATACCCCAAACAGTTCATCACCCAGATTTTGCAAAGGGTTTCTGCAGTTTTCGCTTCATGTATGATAGATATGGCCATGTGGGCGGGTTCAATAATCCAGACTTTAAGCTGTGCAGCAGAAATAGCCGACAAAAATGGGAGGAACACAGACGAGTGGCATTTATGATAGCTTTTTTGGGCCTCGTAATATTCCCAAGGAAAGATGGTAATATTGATTTGAAAGTAGCGGGGGTCGTCAGTACCTTGCAAACCATGGGGAAAAGCACTTTAGCACCTATGATCGTGGCTGATATCTTCCGAGCTCTCACTGCGTGCAAAGCTGGGGGAAATTTTTTTGAGGGATGTAACCTGCTGTTACAAATGTGGATGACTGAGCATTTGTGCCCTCACTTTCAGTTATTGAGTTATGATTCGGTTGAGAAAACTTGTATAGGTGAATTTTACATAAGAATCAAAGGGACTAGTCTACCTGAAGGAGTCACGGCCTGGGCATTATTATTTCGGAACCTCAATGCCAGCCAGATACAGTGGGCGCTTGGATGGTTGCCTGTCGAAGAAATCATATATATGCCAGCAGCCCGGCCACATTTTTTGCTGATGGGACTCAAAAGCATCCAGCCCTATGCACCATATCGAATTTTGCGGCAACTCGGGAGGTATCAAGTAGTGCCGAGAGATGAAGATTTGAGTACCCAGGTGGTCGAAATTAGTCCTGACGGTCGGTTCCCCGAGGAAGAGGTTCGCCAAATCTAGAGTGAATGTCAACATCTGATGGCAAACACTTGTGTGTCAGATAGGGTTAAAGGGGAAGTTGCCCCAGGGTATCATGAATGGTTCAGAGGTGACGTGGCATGTGGGAGACCGACTAAAAGACCTCATCTCTAAGACTTTGCCAAGTCGTCCCAAGAACAGTGGGACTAGTTAGCAAAGGAAGAAGGCAATCGAGTTGAGGTTGGTAAACTAAAGCAGCAAGTTGAGAGTTTGAAATTCGAAAACAGTGTACAGGTTGCCGCGGATCAAGGGGAAAAGAATGGACTGGCCCGAGAAAATGAATCACTTAGGGCCCAAATCCGACAGTTGAAGATAACCATCGATAAGCAACCGAGGAGCCGATCCGATGAACAATTGGTAAAAAGATTAGAAAACGAAGTCAGGGAATGGCGGGATGAGTTAGAAAAATCTGAAAATGTCATGGCAGAACTTAAAGCACAGTGGGCGACAAGAACAGAAGAGCGTCGCCAATACTTGAATCAGTTGAAAAGGGACCATGAGAAAATTGTCGCCAATCTAAAGAGAAAAGTGGTTGCCCTTGAAGGCAAAGCGGTTAGGTAGGCTAGAGATTTTGAAATTGAAAGCGGACATTGTTACAACTTGTTGGCCCAAATGGAGGTAGAAGTACAGCAGCTGCAAGACCAACACCTACAAGACTCTCGAGCTTTAAAAACATGCAGCGATCAGATAAGACGTTTGCTCATAGAAAAGAAGCAAACAAAAGACAGGATTATGGCCATTGCTCATGCTATTTTCAGGAGATGCCGGGTTTGTGAAGACATGACCCATACTACTTCTGCCTCAGCAGTGATGATCTATGTGAAGCGAACCATGAATGAGTTAGAGCAACTTGAAAGGGATTTGGATCCTAGGCCCGCGGCGAGGCCGAACGACGCCTCGTGGACACCTAAGTTTGAAGCACTAGAATATGCATAGTCTGTGTTTGTAATTTTCTACCATTTTGAGTCAGTCTTTCGTATGTCTGTTATCTGTCTAGGTCAAGTATGTATGCAGTTTTTAGAGTCTGTATTTGCTTTTAAAATTGCGTCTGTTAGTTTCGTTTGTAATAGTTGGTTTTAGTGATGAAAATCGAAAATTTCGAAATTTTTTACTTCCACCCTTTATTTTCGCATTTATTCTCACGAACTACGCTTGGTTGATTCGTGCGGGGTCACGATACGTAGGCAATCTCCCTAGGATTCGACCATAATCAAAACAAAAGAATAAAAAGGAAAATAGAAGGAAAACCGAGAAAGAGAGAAAGAAAGAAAAGAGCGGAAAAACAGAAAGAGAAAGAAAAAGCACAAGAGAGGGATGAGGTGAAGAAATTCGGAAGAAGGGTAAAAAGAAATAAGGAACGAAGTGTCGGGATGACGCATGCAATCGAGCAAACGCATAATAGAAATGATTAACTGTATAAGTGCATTCATGCCAACGTGCGGTTGTTAAATCTGTTAAGACTTAATCGCTAACAAAGTGGTTGTCTAAATGTGTGAGTCCAGGCAGGTGGTTAGTTGATTGGCAATTCTAGAAACTCACCCGTATAACACCCGATCGAAAGATCAAGTAAAAATGACAGGGCAGGATTCGGAAATCAGTATCGTAGACCCTTCAAATGAGGTTGAAGTAACAGATGTGGGTGCTATGAAAGAATAGATGAGAAAATTAAAAGCACAAATGGCTGAAATGCATCGGGCATGGTCTCAGGGACATCCGACACCACTATATCCTGCTAACCCATCTTACATCCCACCCCTGGCTCAAGCTCAGGAGTCTACCACTCCCCACGCATCTTCAGTTTTCCCTTATCAGGCCCAGGGTTATGGTACCACTTCATACGCTCCCCCAGCTCCACCCCCTAAATAGAACCCTCCACCACCCATGGTTCCCGTCTTTGTGGCACCTCCCCCAGCTCCACTACATAGATCGTCCAGTGAGCCGCTATTCCAAGCTCACGACACCCAATATTACCCTCCCGAACCCACTTTCAAAGCGCCTGAGCCATATACCTATTCTCCCCATTTTGAAATCCCGGGAGAAGTTGAGAAACCGGTTAAGAATACAGAACAAGAGGAAGTGCTTCATAAAGTCAAAAGCCTGGAGCAATCCTTCATGAACATGCATGGTTTAGGTAACCAAGTTAGCATCGCATACAAAGATTTGTGCCCTTTTCCTGATGTCCAGTTGCCTGCGGGGTTTAAAATGCCGAAGTTTGACTTATATGAGGGGCACGGTAACCCAGTAGCCCATTTGCGTGGCTTCTGTAGAAAAATGAGAGGTGCTGGGGGAAAGGATGAATTGTTGATAGCATATTTCGGTCAAAGCCTGAGCGGGTCAGCGCTAGAATGGTACACGAGGCAAGACCCCGGCCGATGGTATACATGGGATGATTTGGCACAGGCATTCATTGGCCATTTTCAATATAACCTCGAGATAGTCCCCGATCGTCTGTCATTGTTGAAGCTGGAAAAGAAACCTGGGGAAAGTTTTAGAGAGTTTGGTTTCCGCTGGAGGGAACAAGCTGCAAGGGTTGATCCTCCCATGAGGGAGAGTGAGATGGTAGATTACTTCTTGCAAACATTGGAACCTACCTATTTTGGTCATCTAGTGACATCTGTCGGAAAGTCGTTTAATGAAGTGGTAAAGATGGGAGCCATGATTGAAGAAGGATTGAAATCTAACAAGATCTTGAGTTACTCGGCGTTGAAAGCAACCACCCAGGCCATCCAAAGCGGTACTAGTGGTGTGCTTGGGAAGAAGAAGAAAGAAGAAGTTGCTGCAGTTGAAGCTAGTGCTTGGTCCAGGCCCAATAACCCTCCACTCTACTACAACCAACCCAGACCCCACCACCCAAACTACCAATATACCCCATATGGCCCACCGCAACACTATTACCCACCACAAGAACCACATTTTTCTATCCACCACGCCCAGACCTACACTCAACCCCCGGTGCACTCGCAATGGCGTACACCGAATCCCCAAAACACACATCCACCCCCGCAAAACACTTATCCCCCTCTCAGGGCAAATAGACTAGGAACCAACTTCCGCCCAAACCAAGATTTTAGAAGTGAGAAGGCCCCAAACAGAAAAACATTTACTCCGCTGGGAGAATCTTACACTGCTCTCTTCCATAGATTGAAACAGTTGGGAATGTTAACCCCGATTGAATCCAAAGCACCAAACCCCATTCCCAGAAACCTGGACCATTCTGTTAGCTGCGAGTATTGCTCAGGGATGCCGAGGCATGATATTAAAAAATGTTGGAAGTTGAAAAATGAGATACAAGAGCTCATTGATAATCGCCGTATTGAAGTACAGGCTCCAGAAGCCCCGAACATCAATCAAAATCCGTTACCAGCGCATTACGAGGCCAACATGATCGAACTGATACATAAGGGGGCAGAGCCTAAAAAATCTTCGCAGGTGGTTATGGTAATTCTTTATACAGAAGCCAAAGAGAAGACATTGAGTGCAAGGCCAGTGGTTCAGTTAAAAGCAATAAAAGACAAGCTAGTGTTGGTAATGGGAAAAGGACCAGTTATGGCTGCAGAAAAGCCAGAGCCAGTCAAGTTAATGGTACCAGGATCATCATCTGCACCCGTGGTGGTTGTGAAAGGAGCTTACGTAGAACCGGTTGTCATAAAACTGGCAGTCCAGTTACCCGTGGTTGATAGCACAGCCGTACCGATGAGATATGACAAGGTAGTGGTGACATATAAAGGAAAGGAAATTGAGGAAGAGAGTTGTGAAGCACAAGGACTAACCCGGTCGGGACGTTGTTTCTCTCCCGAAGAGTTGAGAAAGGCTAAGGGCGCTAAAGACAATCCAGTGCCAGTCAAAAAAGCTGTGACGGAAGAAGAGGCAGAAGAGTTTCTGAAAAAGATGAAAGTACAAGATTATTCCATTGTTGAACAACTGAGAAAAACACCGGCCCAAATCTCGTTGTTGTCATTATTGATTCACTCTGATGAGCATTGCCGAGCTTTGATGAAGATATTGAATGAGGCTCACGTGCCTGACAAAATTTCAGTGAACCATTTAGAGACCATTGCCAACAAAATCTTTGAAGTGAACATGGTAGCATTTTCTGATGATGAATTGCCTGTGGAAGGCACAGAACACAACAAGGCTCTCTATTTGACGGTCAAATGTGAAGGTTCAATGGTTACTCGGGCACTGATCGATAACGGGTCGAGCGCTAATATTTGCACGTTGTCCACATTGAACAAGTTAAAGATCGATGAGGATAGAGTCCGAAAAAATAGCATTTGTGTTCGAGGGTTCGACGGAGGGGGAACAAACACAGTAGGGGATATTGTACTCAAATTGACTATTGGCCCAGTCGAGTTCACTATGGAATTTCAGGTGTTGGATGCTATAGTATCCTATAATCTTTTGTTGGATCGACCATGGATTCACGCGGCCAAAGCCGTGCCTTCCACGCTGCACCAAATGGTCAAATTCGAGTGGGACAGACAAGAAATTGTGTTACATGGGGAAGATCCCACATGCGCCATGAATGATGCCATTCTGCCCTTTATAGAAACTGAAGATGATAAAGGACCATGGGTTTATCAGGTCTTCGACACGGTCCCGGTAAGCAGAGTGCCCGAAGGTAAAAGCATGCCATGTCCTAAGGTGGCAGCTGCGACTGTCATGGTAGTATCAGAAATGCTGAATAACGGGTTCGTGCCAGGGAAAGGTCTGGGGGCTGAACTTCAGGGCATTATTCAACCTGTGTCCCTTCCCAAAAATCTGGACACCTTCGGATTAGGTTTCAAACCAACAGCGGAAGATGTTAGAAGGGCCCGTAAATTGAAAAAGAAAGCTTGGGTTCTAACTAAACCTATTCCACGTTTGTCCAGGTCCTTCGTCAGGCCGGGTAGTAAGAAATAGTCATTGGCAAAGATGTCAGGTTCGTTGATTGGGGCATAGGGGAATTTGGATAAGGTGTTCGAGAGAGTATTTGCTGAAGTAAACATGATTGAGGCCGGGGAAGGGTCAAGCGGAGCAGACATACAGTACATCGGACCACATGCTAACATCAACAATTGGGAAGCTACTCCTCTTCCAATGCGGAGGGAGTCGTGGCAGTGGGCTTTGTTTTCCTTTTGTCACCTGGATTATTCCAGGGTTTTGTAATCCAGTTGCTATGTTCCGTCCGTTTGGATGAGTTAAAACCTTGTTATCTTTAACTTTAATGAAATGCAATTTTCTTCGTCCCTAATTCTCTTTCCATTTTCTTTTCTTTTTGTACAGTTTTTTTATGCTGATATCAATGATATGACATGCGTGAGGAATCTTCGGCCTAGTTTAAAAGCCAATTTAGCTCGAAAGTAATAATACAAGAAATCGAGTGTGATGATGGGGTGGATGGTAACAATGATGAAGTTTATGCGGAAATTAGTAAAGAATTAAGTCATTTTGAAGAAAAACCCAAACCTAACCTAAATGACACAGAAGCGGTTAATCTAGGGGACCAAGACAATGTGCGGGAAACTAAAGTAAGTGTTCATCTGGAGCCACAACTCAAGGAGGAGATAATTAAAGTATTGCATGAGTACAAAGATGTTTTTGCATGGTCATATGATGATATGCCAGGTCTAAGCACCGATTTGGTGGTTCATAAATTACCCACTGATCCGGCACTCCTCCCTATCAAGCAGAAGTTGAGAAAGTTCAAAACGGACATAAGTGTGAAGATCAAAGAAGAGATTACCAAGCAGTTTGAGGCAAAGGTCATTCAGGTTACACGGTACCCCACTTGGTTAGCTAATGTCGTGCCTGTGCCAAAGAAAGATGGCAAGACCAGGGTGTGCGTCGATTATCGAGACCTTAACAAGGCAAGTCCAAAAGATAATTTCCCATTGCCCAACATCCATATACTGATCGACAATTGTGTCAAACATGATATTGGCTCTTTTGTGGATTGTTATGCGGCTTATCATCAGATTCTAATGGACAAGGAAGATGCAGAAAAGACGGCATTCATCACGCCGTGGGGAACATATTGTTATCGGGTCATGCTGTTTGGTTTGAAAAATGCTGGGGCAACTTATATGAGGGCCATGACAACCATCTTCCATGATATGATACATAAGGAAATTGAGGTATACGTGGATGATGTGATTGTGAAGTCTAGACAGCAATCCGACCATGTCAGAGATTTGAGAAAGTTCTTTCAAAGGCTTCGCAGGTACAATCTTAAGCTCAATCCTGCAAAGTGTGCTTTTGGGGTGCCATCCGGGAAGTTGTTGGGGTTTATAGTCAGCCGGCGCGGTATTGAATTAGACCCGTCGAAGATCAAAGCTATTCAGGAGTTGCCACCTCCAAGAAACAAAACCGAGGTGATGAGTTTGTTGGGAAGATTGAACTATATCAGCAGGTTCATTGCTCAGCTCACAAGGCAACGTGTGAACCAATTTTCAAGTTGCTAAAGAAAGATGCCGCGGTCAATTGAACTGATGAATGTCAGGAGGCTTTTGATAAGATAAAGGGGTATTTGTCAAACCCACCCGTGTTGGTTCCGCCAGAACCAGGGAGGCCTTTGATTCTATATCTGACAGTTGTGGACAGTTCATTCGGCTGTGTACTGGGGCAGCACGATGTTACGGGCAGAAAGGAGCAGGCTATCTACTATCTCAGCAAGAAGTTCACATCTTATGAGGTTAAGTATACTCATCTGGAAAGGACATGTTGCGCCCTAACTTGGGTGGCACAGAAGTTGAAACATTATTTGTCATCTAACACTACTTACCTTATATCTCGCTTGGACCCATTGAAGTATATTTTTCAGAAGCCCATGCCCACAGGAAGGCTTGCAAAGTGGCAGATCTTGCTTAATGAGTTCGACATTATCTATATAACACGGACCGCCATGAAAGCACAGGCATTAGCCGATCATTTGGCTGAGAACCCCGTCGATGAAGATTATGAGCCTTTGAAAACCTATTTCCCTGATGAAGAGGTGATGCACATTGATGAATTGGAACAAGCTGAGAAGTTGGGATGGAAACTTTTCTTTGATGGGGCTGCAAATATGAAAGGCGTGGGAATAGGAGCGGTACTTATTTCGGAAACAGGTCAGCATTACCCTGTTACAGCTCGGCTTCGTTTCTACTGTACAAACAATATGGCAGAATATGAGGCATGTATATTGGGATTGAGATTAGCTGTGGATATGGGTGTACGGGAAGTCTTGGTCATGGGTGACTCGGACTTACTGGTACACCAGATTCAAGGAGAATGGGAAACACGGGATCTGAAGCTTATACCGTATCGGCAGTGTCTGCATGAGCTTTGCCAGCGTTTTCAGGCCATAGAATTCAGGCACGTTCCAAGGATTCATAATGAGGTTGCTGACGCTTTGGCGACTTTAGCGTCAATGTTGCACCATCCAGATAAGGCTTATGTTGATCCATTGCAGATTCAGGTTCGTGATCAGCATGCTTACTGTAATGTGATAGAAGAGGAAATTGATGGAGAGCCATGGTTCCATGATATCAAAGAGTACATTAGAACGGGGGTATATCCGATACAGGCCACTGGTGATCAGAAAAGAACGATTCGGCGATTGGCAAGTGGGTTTTTCCTTAGTGGAGGAGTGTTGTACAAAAGAACTCCGGATCTTGGGTTGTTGAGATGTATAGATCCAAGGCAGGCCACAACTATCATGACTGAGGTACATTCCGGAGTTTGTGGACCGCATATGAGTGGGTATGTTCTAGCAAAAAAAGATTCTCCGAGCGGGTTATTATTGGCTCACGATGGAGCGGGATTGTATCAGTTTTGTGCGTAAGTGTCATCAATGGCAAGTACATGGAGATTTGATTCATTCTCCACCATCAGAATTACATACGATGTCCGCACCATGGCCTTTTGTTGCGTGGGGCATGGATGTTATTGGGCCAATTGATCCAGCAACATCAAATGGGCACAGGTTTATTTTGGTAGCTATAGATTATTTTACCAAATGGGTGGAAGCTAAGACGTTCAAGTCTGTGACTAAGAAAGCTGTAGTCGACTTCGCGCATTCAAATATCATCTGTCGGTTTGAGATTCCAAAGGTAATCATCAAAGATAATGGGGCTAATCTTAATAGTCATTTGATGAAGGAGACATGTGAGAAGTTTAAGATTACTCACAGGTATTCTACTCCGTACCGTCCCAAGGCAAATGGTGCGGTTAAAGCAGCCAATAAGAATATAAAGAAAATACTCCGGAAGATGGTTGAGGGATCTAGACAGTGGCACGAGAAATTGCCTTTTGCATTGTTAGGATATCGCACCACCGTTCGTACCTCGGTGGGGGCGACTCCTTACTCATTGGTATATGGTACCGAGGCAGTAATACCCGCAGAAGTGGAAATCCCATCCCTGCGAATCATTGCAGAGGCTGAGATCGATGATGATGAATGGGTGAAAAGCCGTCTTGAGCAGTTGAGTTTGATTGATGAGAAGAGATTGGCATCAGTGTGTCATGGCCAACTGTACCAACGAAGGATGGCAAGAGCATACAACAAGAAAGTGCGTCCAAGGAAGTTCGAAGTCGGGCAATTAGTACTGAGGCGGATTTTGCCTCATTGGGTTGAAGCAAAAGGAAAGTTTGCCCCAAACTGGCAGGGACCATTTGTAATAACCAGAGTGTTGTCTAACAGAGCATTGTATTTAACAGATGTGGAAGGAAAATGTATAGAAATGGCCATCAATTCTGATGCAGTCAAGAGATATTATGTATGATTTCTTTATTCTCTGAATGTACCTGTTTGTATTTGGCATATCTTAAAGATTGAAATGATGAAGGTGTTTTGTCCTGCTATCCAAACACTCTTATCCCTTGTTATCCCCTTTGAGCCTTACTTATTTTTCATACCCCTCTTTCGGAATCAACAACACTATCAGGAAACAAAAGTGCCGAACATAAAAGAAAGAAGAGAAAAACAAAAAGGGAAAGAAAGAAAAGAAAAACAAAGGAAAAGGAAAAGAAAGAAAAGAAAAGAAAAGAAGAAAAGAAAGAAGAGAAAAACAAAAAGGAAACGAAAGAGAAAGAAAAGGAAAGAAAGAAAAATACAACAACAAAAATTATAATACAGTGAACTACATTTGACTTGATCCCGAAAAGGGTACGTAGGCAGCCTTACTCTGAGGTTCAGTCATACCAAAATAGAAACCCAAAAAATCCCCAAGCAAGAAACTGGGGCAAAAGTTGTGATTTTTGTGAAAATTGGATTCCGAAAGTTGTAATTTAAAATCCATTTGAATTGTTTTGAGCCTTTCATACCTTTCTTTCTGACCCAATCCAAAAGCCTACATTACGGTCCAAAGAAAGACCTTTTGATCAATTTCTAAGAAATGCCAGGTCGAGCAGGTAGCGGTAATTCGTATCAGTGGCGACACTCTAGTTCAAGCAAGAAAGAACAAAAGTAAAAATGAGAGAGTCTTATTGGTGAAAACCTTCACAGGCACCACAAGGCGACGGGAGCTGAGAGAAAATAAATGAGAGAGTCTTGTTGGTGAAAACCCTCGTGGGCACCTTGAGGCGAAAGTGAGTTGGAAAATGTTTGAATGGCAAAAGGTCTGTGGGTGAAAAAATGTTTCGAGGTACCGCAGGAAAGCAAAGTTAAGGTCTGGGTAATTCAAATAAGTGATGGAGGTTCTGGGCAACAAAGTATGGCAATTGAAAGCCGGTTATATGGACAGATTGGGTCGATCAATTCAAAACGCATGTCATAACCATGGGTACCAGCTGGCTCGCTCAGATAAGTTTCTTTTCCTTCCTTTTTTTTGAAACAACCATCTGGTTTTGGATTCTTCTTATCCTTGACTCAAAAATCATCGCATTTCATTTTCTTTTGAGGGTTTTATCTAGTTGAGATGTTTCAGTGCTAGTCTTGGTCAATGAAAGCAGAAAGGACTTCAAAGCTCACTACCGGTTTCTAGAATTGTAAAGCACAACGTGGTCAGAGCATGTCAAAAACAACTCGATGTCAAGTGGAACACAGGGAATTAACGAAAGTTTCATCGGTGAAATGATTGGGGAATGTCGTGGGAAAGGCGAAAGCTTAAACAAAAGGTCAGAAATGAAATAACAGCAATGGGTGTAAAACATTTAGGTCGACGGATGTTGGGAAATTTAAAAGTTGGTCAGAAAGTCAAGCGGTTCAGGGATAGTGCGTGGAAGGCAGTCAACACAAAGCAAGGCAGTGGAAGGATTTTTCAGCAAGAAGGCCATTAACTAACCACCATTTTAAACTGACGGAATTTTCTTTGATTGTAACAGGGGAAGAAAGTTAGCCGTTAAGAAGGAATTCTCCAAGAAGGAAAAACAAGCGGTAATCAGGTGTGATCGCAAATTGCGGTTTGATTAAATACAAAGATAGTTTTGAAATGCATAAGGGGGAATGGAATTTGGTTGCAAAGTTTGCATGATTAGAATAAAGTGCAAGTTGTCAGGACCTTCCTGGATAATAGGACGCAGTTCATATACCCGGGGTAAGATACCTTGGTACAGTAAAAAGTAACACCTTAAATTCAAGTTTTGGAGCAATCAGGAGCCCGCCTGGATAACAGAGGAATACATTCAATTTCAAATTCAGAAGTCAGGAGTCCGCATGGAAAATAGAGACATACCATTCAGATTTTTTTTAAGCAGTCAGGGGCCCGCTTGAAGAACGGAGGTGATACAATTCAAGTTTTAGCTTCCCCTCAATCTCTTTGTTCATATTGAAATCAGGAGTCCGCCTGGAGAATAGAGACATACAATTTAATTTTAGTAATCAGGAGTCCGCCTGGAGAATAGAGACATACAATTTAATTTTAGTAATAAGGAGTCCGCCTGGAGAATAGAGACATACAATTTAATTTTAGTAATCAGGAGTCCGCCTGGAGAATAGAGACATACAATTTGATTTTAGTAATCAGGAGTCCGCCTGGAGAATAGAGACATACAATTTAATTTTAGCAATCAGGAGCCCGCCTGGATAATAGAGAAGTAGTTTCAATTCTAATGTTCAATAGTCAGGAGCCCGCCTGAAGAACAGAGGTGATATAATTCAATTTTAGTTTTCAATTAATCTCTTTGTCTATTTTGAAGTCAGGGGCCCGCCTGAAGAATAGAAGCATGCAATTCAAGTTTCGGAGGTCAGAAATCCGACTAGAGAATAGAGGTATTATAATTCAAGTTTTAGTTTTTAAAATCTCCGCCAGTAACATGTGCTCAGTCTTCAAACTGGGGCAGAAAGTTTTCATTGTTGTATTTGTGTTGTGAAGTCAGGAGCTGGCCTGGATAACAGAGGAATACATACAGTTCAAGTTTCAGAAGTTGGATGTCCGCCTAGGGGAATAGCAACAGGGAATTTTATCGAGAAAGAACAAGATAATGAGGCAACAAGGAGACACAAGACAACAAGGCAGCAAGGAAGTACAAGAGCAAGTTTAAAATTTTTAGATAGGATCTTTGTAATTCATAAAGCATAGTTAGTTTAGTTTCTTTTATCTTGGACATAGTGTAATAAGGGAGGTCAGCAAGCAGTAACAACAGCAAGCACAGTACAATCACAGTTCCTGGTAGTCCCAGCTACCAGACATTCCCGAACTACACTGACCTGATTCCTGTTTAGCCCAGGATATGTAGGCAACCTCCGAAGCAGGATGCGGTCAAACTCTTCAAAAATGCTTCACACGGAATTTTCAAACGGGCAAAAATCGCTCGTATTTGCTCACTTATCTTTACCCGAAAACCCTTCATGTTTCCGAGCAAAGAGGGGCAGCTGTGAGCACGTGATTTTTGCCCTAAATATGATTATTCCCAAAATCCCAAACAAAATGATTTTCCTTTATTTTTTACGATCTTCGTGCATTTTGGTGTCATTTTCTAATAATTGTTGCATTCTATTTGCGCATGTTAATCCTATAAAGTACAAAAATATGCAGTTTTGCGTTCAAGTTTTAGTATCAATTAGGGGTTAATTGTTTTAAAAAACAAAACATGAAAATCACAAAAATTAGTTCACTTTTGCATTTTAATGATTTTTATTGGGAATTTATCATGAAATAGCTTTTGAACAGTTTTAGTAATTAATTAGTCTTTGTTTTGAAATAACTAGGATTTCATGTTAGTTTTACATTTCTATAAAAATTAGAAAATTATAAAAAAATTTAAAAGTGAGAAAAGAAAAAAAAAAAGGGAATAAGCATAGATTAAGACCCAAATTTGGGCCAAATCAAAAGAATTTGTCAGGCCCAAACGCCTTAAACCATTGCAAATCAGCCCCAGCCCAAGTCCCCAACCCGGTCCGTTCCCCCTTCTAATCGAAACGACGTCGTTTCGTGGTCCCTAATCTGCGTCGCCTCTAAACCCCTCACCGGCGGTGAACGCAACCTACGCCGTTCACCTCCAGATTAACACCACATATCCCCCTCACTTTCCTCTTTTCATTGCACCCACTGGTTACCCTTGAGTAAGGCCGGAACTCGTCGAATCTTAGTTTGAAGTTTTTCGGCCAAGTGACAAGTTCATCCAAACCAGCCCAAAATCACACCACATAATCCCCGTTCTTCCCTCAACCCTAATCCATGGTTATTTTCTTTCAAATCTCTGTGAAACGGCCCGAATCTTAGATCTGGCAATTTCTGGCCAAACCCTAAAACAAATCTTTGTGATTTCGAACCGTAGTATCCTTAACCATGTGTTCTCTTGTAAGAACACATGGTTAGGGATGTTACGCGTCAAAAATCTGAAAGGATTCAGACGTTTCTGACTGGCCGGAGTTCTTTGTGCCTCTGTGAGTTTTTACTGTTTCCTTTTACTCGCATGTTTGCAATTTTAGTTACAGTTCGTTGTTTCGTTAATTTTTCTGTTAATTTTATGATTTATTCGTATTAGTTTAAGTTCTGCCAATTGTTGATTAGTTCTGAGTTGATATTTGTTTGAATGATTACTAGTTTATGGATTAAGAATTAGTTTTAGTTCATTTAATGTTGTTCATGATAGATTAAGCTTAGTTTGATATAATTTAGTTTGATTGAGTTAATATGATTGAACAATTGGGTTTGGTCAGTCTGATTAATTGTTTTCTGAGTGCTAGTTAATCATTCTCAGTTAGTTTTAGATTGGATTAGGGTATTGGTTATAGTTGTTAAGGATGAGGGTAGGTTCAGTAACTTTGAGGGGCTTTCAGGGGTAATCTAGGTATGAAAAAGGGTAGTTCTGATAGGAATAGTAATATCAAGGTATATGGAAGGGCAGTATAGGTATTGTATGGGTAGAGGAATACCCTAGGGCCTTCTAGAATGGGGTATAAGTGTAGATTTTAATAATTTTAATGCATTTACTTATTTAGCAAGTTAAGAATAGAGGGACCAAACTGAAAATAGGGAGGGGACTGATTAGAAAATCAGAATCTGATCTATTCTCTTTGGGGGTTGCCTATAAAAGGGCATGAAATACCTTGGGAGAGGGGTTTTTTTTTGGCTTCTGCCTTCAGCTCTGAGTTTCAATTTCAGCTTTCTTTCCTGCTTTTGATTTCAATTGGCATTTTGATTCCAAGTTTATTCAGAAAACAAAACATCAAAAAAAAAATGAAGCAATCAAAAACAATCTTATAGTTTCATTATTAGTTGGATTTTAGCTGGTTTTGGGTCTAGCAGTATCGCAGAGCTGCTTGGGTGCAGCTGTGAGGGTTAGGAGTATATTTGAAGTATGTGTTGAATTAATCTATTGAGACTGCCTGTATTTCTGATTTTCAAAAGTGTTTTCTAGCCTGTCTTGTGGTATATATTGCTGAGTTTGCTACTGTTGCTGTTGCAAGTAGCTGACTCCTCTCCTTCTCTCTACTTACATTTCAATTTCCAGGTACTTGTTCTGTAGCTCTCAAGTCTATGGAGTTGAAGTAAACATGCTGTCTGAAGTTGATCTCTGAATTCTTCATGTTTTTGTCTAACTTAATGTATAAAACAATTAGCTTACTCATGTCATTTGGGTACTAGACTAATCCTGGTTTGTATAAATTGGACTGATGAACTGTCAAGCATGAGTTTGTTCATTTTGATTAGTAAGTGGGCACTTGGGTATTTAGATTCATGTGTGTAATCAAGGCTGTGGACTGTTTAGACTATGCATTTCATGTTTATGCAATTGTAGTTTTCAGTTTGTTTAAGTTTCATAGTCTGCTGAAGTTAAATTTGCAAAGTTGTAATTGATTTTGAGTTCAATACACATGACTGCTTTTTTAAATTTTAGTTTAATATGAATTGTACATTCAACAGCTTCATACTGGGCCAGTTTTGGGCCTGGCGTATTAACAGGTAGCCCAGATTTTGGGTAGGTGATAAATCGAATTAGGGCCTAGGTACATTAAGGTTTAAGAATTTAGTTAAATCAAAAGGTGCCCCAAAAGCTCGATCCCTGGGCTGTACAATGGCCTGTCAATAAATTAAAAGTCTGGCCTATGTTAGGCCTGGTTCTTAGAGCTCTAAAAGTCTGCGCCTGCAGCATATGTAATGACAATGATTTGGACCTTATGGGCTTAGAGCCCATTTTCTCAACATTTCTGCCTGAATGTTCAAATTCAAATTTAACGAAATGTTGGCCTTAACCAGTTAGGATCCTTAAGTAATTAATAGCATAATTATCTCACTGTTTAGATTTGGAAAGGTTGTTTAGCGAATTTCACCACCTTCCTCAAAATAACAATACGTTAGAATCTTTAGGCACGATTTTAATTAAAGTACCTTCTTAAACTCGGGTGCGCATTGATGCGACCCAAATCCAAATCTCGATGAAGTCGAAATGTGTTGGCAATTACGGGCGCATTGATTGCGACGGGGTTCGAAACGCGTTTTCACGACATCGTAATTCTTATAAAATAAATAATGATAGAAAAGTGGTTCACGAATTGAGACGAGCCTCACCGAACAAAAATAAATAAGTGTGGGGCCCTCAATAAATGGTTATTAAAATGATTAGAATTTGGGATGACCATTTAGCGAACTCCACGGTCTTCCCCAGAATAATATTACGTGAGAACCTTTAGGTGCGATTTAATTAAATTACTCCCTTAAACTCGGGTGCGCATTGATGCGACCCAAATCCAAATCTCGACGAAGTCGAAATATGTTGACGACCATGGGTGCATTGATTGTGACGTGGTTTGAAACGTGTTTTCACGATGTCACAATTCTTTTAAAATAAATAATGATAAAAAGCGGTTTACGAATAGAAGGCACATAAGCTAGCAGGTATAAAGATTAGATAAAATCAAATGCAACAGTTAAGTGACCGTGCTAGAACCATGGAGCCCGGGAATGCCTAACACCTTCTCCCGGGTTAACAGAATTTCTTACTCTGATTTCTGGTTCGCGGATTGTTAACAGAGTCATAAATTTCCTCGGTTCGGGATTCAACCGGTGACTTAGGACACCATTAATATCCCAAGTGGCGACTCTGAATCATTAATAACTAAATCCCGTTCCGATTGTCCTTTAAATGGAAAAACTCCTTTACGCCCTTGCGGGGTGTAGGTGTAGAAAAGGAGGTGTGACAGTCATCACCGGAATAAAGTTTGCGAACTTAGTCAACCGATCCACAATAACCCAGAATGCGTCATATTTCCTCAAGGTCCATGGTAAGCCTATCATAAATCCATAGTGATCCGCTCTCACTTCGACTCCGATATCTCCAATCATTGAGTCAACCCACCCGATTTTTGATGCTAATACTTCACCTGTTGGCAATTCAAGCACCGAGAGACATGACTGGCAATATTTTTCTTCATCTTGCGCCATACTAGTGCTGTTTCAAGTCACGGTACATCTTCGTGACACCTGGGTGAATGGAATGGCACAAACTGTAAGTCTCTTCAAGGATCAGCTCTCTGAACTCATCAATATTCGGAACACAACTCCAACCTTGAAGCCGCATAACACCATCGTCTCCAATAACGACCTCCTTAGCACCACCCTGCTGCACCGTGTCTGTCAATACCAACAAGTAAGGATCATCAAACTGGCGAGCCTTGATACGCTCCAACAATTATGGTTGTTCCAAAACACAAGCAAGAACACCATCTAGGCTCCGAAACATCCAATCTCACAAATCGATTGGTCAAAGCCTGCACATCGATGGCTAGTGGCCTCTCCTCTGCCAGTAAATTTGCCAGACCGCCCATGCTCTCAGCCTTCCTACTCAAGGCATCAGCCACTACATTGGCCTTCCCCATATGGTATAATATAGTGATATCATAGTCTTTCAACAACTCTAGAAATCTATGTTTCCGCAAATTTAAGTCCTTCTACTTGAACATTTGTTGGAGACTCCGATGGTCTGTATAGACCTCACATGGAATGCCATATAGTCAATGCCTCCCAATCTTCAGCGCGTGAACAATGGATTATAGTTCTATATAATGTATAAGGTAATTCTTCTCATGAATCTTCAACTAACGAGATGCGTAGGTAATCACCCTACCGTTTTGCATCAACACCGCACCAAGCCTAATACGTGATGCATCATACTAGATGGTGTAAGACCGCAAACCTATAGGCAACAATAACACTGGCGTTATAGTAAACGTAGACTTGAGCTTCTGAAAGCTCACCTTACACTTGTCGGACCATCTGAAAAGAGCATTCTTCTAGGTAAACCTGGTCAATGGGGATGAGATAGATGAAAACCCTTCACAAACTGACAATAATAATGCGCCAAACCCAAGAAACTTTGAATCTCTGTTGCTGAAGTAGGTCTAGGTCAGTTCTAAATTGCCTTAATCTTCTTAGGATCCACCTTAATGCCCTCGAAAGATACAACATAGCCCATAAAAGCAACCGAGTCTAACCAGAATCACACTTTGAAAACTTAGCATATAAATGACGATCCCTCAAAGTCTGAAGTATGATCCACAGATGCTGCTCATGCTCTTCTCGACTGCGGGAGTAAACTAAAATATCATCATCGAAGACAATCACGAAGGAATTCAGATAAGGCTTGAACACCCGTTTCATCAAATCCATAAAGGCTAATGCGGAATTAGTCAAACTAAATGACATCACCAAGAACTTGTAGTGACCATATCGAGTTCCAAAAATGGTCTCAGGGACATCTGATGCCCTAATATTCATCTAATGGTAGACATACCTCAAATCAATATTGTAAAACACCTTGGCACACTGAAACTAGTCAAAGAAGTCATTAATCCTCGGAAATGGGAACTTGTTCTTGATAGTGACCTTGTTTAATTGTCGATAAACTATGCACATCCGCATTGATCCGTCCTTCTTCTTCACAAACAACACCTGTGCACCCCAATGAGAGACACTAGGTCTAATGAATCCCATATAAGGCAAATCCTGCGACTGTTCCTTTAATTCTAAAAACTCAACTAGGCACATATGATATTGTGAAATAAAAATAGGCTAAATGCCCGGAACCAAGTCAATGCAAAAGTCGATATCCCTGTTGGGTGGAATGCGTTGTAGCTCTGTACGTAACACCTTTAGGAACTCATGTACAACCATAACCAAATTCATGGAAGGAACCTCCACATTAGAATCACAGATATGTTCTAAATACGCAATACACCCTTTTCCAACCATTCGCTGAGCCTTCACATATGAAATGAACCTGCTAGTGGAATAACCTGGAGTCCCTCTCCACTCCAATCGAGGCAATCCTGGCATGGTTAATGTTACAGTCTTAGCGTGACAATTCAAAATAGCATGACACAATGACAATCAATCCATGCCTAAAATCACATCAAAATCAACTATATCAAGTAACAGAAGGTCAATCCTAGTCTTACAGCTCCTGATAGTAACCAAACATGAAGGATACACCCGGTCCACCATAATAGAATCCTCAACGGGCATAGATACATAATTAAAAACACTCAAAGAATCACGAGACATATCCAAATATAAATCAAAATAGGATGACATATACTAATCAGTGGAACCCAAATCAAATAAAATTAATGCATTTGTATGGAAAACCAGAACAATGCCTGTGATGACCGTATTAGACGATTCTGCCTCACGTTTAGTTGGAAATTTATAGTAACAAGGCTGAGCCCCACCAATCTAACCTCCATCTCTTGTACGATATCTCCCTGGCTAGCCTCCACCTCTAATGGCCTGACCACCACCCCGGGCTGCCTGACCCCTGCCTTTAGCTGGCTGAGCGAGCAGTGGAGCAATTGGTGTTGGAACCATGGCACGAGTACCCTATTATGGCATACCACTATGAAGTCTAGGACAATACCTTATAATATGGCCCATACCTCCACACTCTAAGCAGTCTCTCTGCTGACGTGGTTGATGAATCTTGTACTAACACTAACCGTCTGAATAAACACTGTGATAGCTCTGAATTGGTGGTGCACTCATAGGAGTTGAAGGTGCATTGTAGGCTAACTGCTTAGAATGAGGCCCACAACAACCATGGCTGCCCAAAACACCATGTGATATCTAAAGCGCTGACTGAACCGGCCTGCTAGGATGGCCTTTACCAAATGAACCCCTTCCTCCAAATGAGGCACCACTGAAACCACCAAAATGAAGAGACCTTTTCTTAGATGTCGCTTCGCTACCTGACCAAGAATCATCTCTATCCGCCTAGCAATCTTCACAACTCGAGTGGAAGAAATATCATCATCAGTCTCTCTAGCCATCTGTAGCATGATGCCATAAGTAATGCCATCTATAAATATTCTCACCCTATCCCTCCTAGTAGGGATCAAAATAATTGCATGGCATGACAAATCCATAAATCTGATCTTGTATTAGGTCACGATCATGCTACCCTCCTAGAGGTGCTCAAATTGGCTATGGAAGTTCTCTCTCTAAGTGAAAGGGATGAAATTCCCCAAGGATAGTTGTGAGAACTGCTCCCATGTGAGTGGAGGTAAACCTACCGCTCTGCCCCGAACATATTCCTGTCGCCATCTCTTGGCGGAGCCATGCATACTGCGAAGTCGACTATACTATACCCATATTGCGCAATACCTCATGACAATGTTCCAAGAAATACTGGGGGTTCTCAAAAGGAGTATCACTAAAGTGAATAGGAAATAACTTGGCGAATCTATCCAACCTCATCAACCCCTCGAATGACATCACGGGTATCTCCTCGGACTATATAGCAATAACAGGCTGAACTACTCCAACTAACAAAAATGTGGGAGTCTGATTACCATGAACCATCTGCTCTTGAGTGTGAGTAGTGGGAGTCTGGGCTCCTCTCTCATCCGAAGAGATAGCTGGTGCCATAGGGAACACACCGATCTAGGCCGCACTCTCCATAAGGCAAACCAGGTGGAGTATGGCATCCTGAAGTACTGGGTAGCTATGAACCCCTATGAAACCTGAGCTGGCCCTACTGGTGCAGTCTGAACAAGGATATCCTCATCCTACTCGATTTGAGGCTCTGAAATAGGTGTTGCTGCGCATGCTCGAGGCTGAGCTTTGCCTCTGCCTCTGGCTCTCCCTCGACCCCGGTCCCTACCCCTGATAGTGACTGCAACCCGGGGCTCCGGCTCCTAATCAGTTGTGGCAGTTGTACGTGTCCTTACCATCTGTGAGAGAGAATAATAATAGAATGATTTAGACTCGATGATAAAATAAAGTCGCACGATAGAGAAAGAAAGAAGTGAAAATTTTCCTAAAGCCTTATAGCCTCCAGAAGATAAGTACAGACGTCTTCGTACAGATCCTCCCGACTCTACTAAGCTTGCTCATGACTTGTAGGACCTAGAAAACCTAGTGCTCTGATACCAACTTGTCACGACCCGAAATTCCAATTTCGGGGTCTTGATGGCGCCTAACATCCACCTGCTAGGCAATCCAACATTAGTTACACAACTATTCATTTTAACAATTTAAAATGCAGATTTACAAGTACATGAGATACAAAACAAAATACTACAACCTATGTCTAAAATGAAAATACAATTGTCTGAATAAAATAACAGTACAAAAGATACGAAGGGAACTTCAGGGTCTGCGAACGCCGTACAACTGTACCTCAAGTCTCCGGATAAATGATGATCTGAGCAAGCCTCCGTTAAACGTCACTGAGACCAACACCAAAATCTGCACAAGAAGTGCAGAAGTGTAGTATGAGTACAACTAACCTCATGTACTCTGTAAGTTTCGAGCCTAACCTCGGCGAAGTAGTGACGAGACTATAACAAGACACACACTATAAACCTGTACGAGTATAAGTGACAACAATAACAGAATAAAGGAACAAGAATTAATTATGAAAATCAGAACAAAAAGTACGTAGCGGAAGGCTCCAAAATATCATTAATGCTCAAATTCACAATACAACACGGATACATAGCCAACATTAAAAATAGTTATATATCTTTTCTGTTGCGGCGCACAACCCAATCCAAAACAACAATATCATTATCTGTTGCGGTATACAACCGATCCCAAACAACAATATTAATATCCATTGCAGCGCGCATCCCTATCCAAAATAATAATATCAATATACGCTGCAACGTACAACCCGATTCCAAACAACAATATTAATATCTGTTGCGGCATGCAAGCCGATCCCAAACAACAATATCAGTATCCGTGGCTACATACAACCCGATCCTAAATAACAATATTAATATTATAAACAACTACGGCGTAACTCTCAACATAAGGGAAATGAACTAAAACAAGTAAATACTTTGAGGTAACCCAATATGACACCTGGAGCGAAATAGAAGCAAGTAAAGTCAAATGGACAATTAAAGGTATAAAGCAAATAAAGACAGATGACAAGTAAAAATATGGGTGCACAGAATAAGCAGCAAGAGTGGGCATGTAATAAAAAGGCATGTATTTAACAAATAAGGGCAAGTAACAATGAAGGCATGATATGAGTAGTAATATAGAGTAAAAGAAGGCATGATATAGCAGAAATGCACAGTTAAAAGCCCACCCCGCATGCTTAACCCATGACAAAGTATGTACACTTATCACCTTTCACATACATTGTCCCCGCACATAAAATCAAGTAGCGAATAGACCAATCAAGTCCTAATTCACACAACTCAAGGTTAACCACTACACTTACCTCTTTCCAGAATCAATTCAATAATCAACCACGACCTTTCCCTTGGAACAAGCCCCTAAACCAACCGAATCTAGCTAATTATCAATCAAACAATTCAAAATAATCTTTAGAAACTACCAACGAATGAAAAAGGTTGAATTTTGATTATTTTTGAAAAAGTCAACAAAAGTCAACCTTGGGCCCGCTTGGTCGAAATTCGAGAGTCTAACCAAATTTCGATTATCCATTAACCTCCGAGTCCGGATATGCAATTTGTTTCGAAATTCGACCTTAATTTGAAGTCTAAATATCAATTTTATAAAATTCCTAAATTCTACCCAAAACTCCCAATTTCTACTTTGTAATTCATAGATTTGATGTTAAAAATTCAAGAAAAGTAGTTGAAATTAATTGAAAACTAGTTAAAGATGCTTACCAATGAATTTGGGAGAAAAAGTTCTTCAAAAATCACCTTTAGAGAGCTTAGGGTTGAAAAGGGTGTAAAATGAGTTAAGTTCCGATTTGCATCTGTCGCAAATGCAAACTTTTGTTCGCAATTGCGATATTCGCAAAAGCGAACCACCATCCGCAAAAGCAAACAACTACCCAACCCCTTCGATATCTTATTTGCGACAAAGTGATCGCATTTGCGATTGATCCCATACTCGCAAAAGCGAGACGGTCTTTGCAATTGCGAAAGCTGTCCTTATCGCAAAAGTGAACACACCCAACTCGCATTTGCGAAGATCACAACCTCTCCCTAGATATTGCATTTGCGTATCTGTCTTTGCAAAAGCGGGACTCGCAATTGCGAAAAGGTCATCGCAATTGCGAGTCCTATAGTCCTGAAACACCCGAAACAAGGCATCAATAGTTCACTAACACTCCGAACACATCCGAAACTTAATTGAGCCCCTCGAAACTGAACATGCATACAAGTGTAGTATCATCCTAAAAACTTGCTAGCTACCTTAAATCATCAAAATAACACTAAATAGTAAGAATCGAATCGATCATCAAAACTCAAGGATTTCAACTTAACACTCAATTTTTACAATCTTCACATGATGCGTCGAAACGTACTCGGGTCACTTGGGACCCCTACCGAACATGCGTACAAGTCCAAAATATCATACAAACCTACCAGAATCGTCAAAATAATACCAAATAACAAGAATCAATCATCAAAACTCAAGGATTTCAACTTAACACTCAATTTTTACAATCTTAACATAATGCGCCGAAACGCGCTCGGGTCACTCGAGACCCCAAACGAACATGCATACACGTCCAAAATATCATACGAACCTACCAAAATCGTCAAAATATCGATCCGTAGTTGTTTACCCAGAACGTTGACCGTGGCCATTTCTAACCTCATTTTAAGTCAAAATAACATTTTCTTCAGAATTTTACGTGGAAGCTTTTCGAAAAACAATACAGATCACGCACACAAGTCATATAACATCAAATGAAGCTATGAAATGTCTCAAGATATAATAAAAGACTAGTACTCAAAACAACCTATCGGATCGTCGCAAATGCGTGAAAACCTTTAGTAAATTGCCTCGTATTTATCTTATCATTAATGAAATTTCAATGTAAAATGGGTGGACTCCAAGAATCCATGTTCTTCGAAAATAAAGATTCAAATTTTACCCATAATTTTGTTTACTATGATTTAAGATAATTCTTAGTTGGAGCTCCGACAAAGATCACGAGCAAAAATGAAACTTTTTCCTAACGACAAAAAAAATAAAATAATATACAAACAATTTAAGAAAGGACAAATTTACTCGATTTCAAATAGTGTAAGGACAAATTCGGACCATTTTCCTTTTATTATTTTTTCATAAAGAACTTTCATTTCAGAGTCAACCACACAAATTCTCTAAGGATTTCCCTCAAAAGAAGCAACGAATAATGATCCCATCTCTAGTAAAAACGATATTCCAAAAAAGAATTTAAGGTTTAGATTGATTTTATCTCTAATTAGCTTTTAGGTTGATTTTATCAGTCAATTATACACCAAATGACTATATTGGTTCATGAAATTAAACTTCAATTTTAAACTAAAAAGATTTTGTAAGACAAGTGGAGGCGGCGATGGAATTAAACCAGTGGATTACAGCCTAATACCACCATGGTATTCCACCATTGTCGTTGCTGCTGTGTATATGCATTATGCAGCATGTTCTTTTAATTTCTTTATCCACTTTTTATTCTTCGCAATCCACTTGATGGCTGCTATTGAGTTCTATATTGATATTACCAACCCACACTAGGGCCACTTGGAAGAATTTTGAAGGGTATTCTTTTTAGTAGGAATTTTTTTTTTCATTCGTTCTCTGCTACGCACTTTGTCATTTACGCATCGAGAAGTTTTCATTTTGGAGTAAAGCATTTTTTTTTATCAAAAATAACTTTATATTCAAGGCTCAAACCTTGAATACTTATCACTTAGTTACAATCGTAGGTGATCTTTTTAGTACGGGTCATTACTAATATAGTGAAAGGTTTCCTTGTTAGCAGAATTGCGTATTTTCATATTTATTTATGATCATATTATGATTCTAATAATACTACTATTCCATTTGACTTCTTTGAATAGTTTTTGCAAGCTTAAAAAGATACATAAAATTACAAATAAAATTAAAAAATATAAAAAATAAGAAAAATATAAGTTATTTAATTTTCAAATACTTTAGAGAAGCTATAATTTTCTCGTTACTACCAAAAAAAGGATTACAAAGATTAACAACACGTAGGATAATACTCATTAAGGAACAAGAAATTGTAATGTCATCTGAGACGGCAAAAGAGTACGCAGCTTTTTCTCTTACACTTTGTGTTTATACTAAACCATAATGATTTGTATCTTTCTACATACATTAATTATAAACATGACAAGCAATTTACACATAAACTTTCAACTCTTAATTAAGATTAATTAGTACTCCCTCCGGTCCAATAAGTGATTTTTTTTTGTTGATTTCACATAAATTAAGAAATTCATATTTTAACATTAAATAGCAATGAAATTGACCATATTAACATTTACTATCTCTTCACATAAACATTCATAGCACATACTCAAACATTATTTACTCCAAGAGTAGTGTAGGAAAAAAACAATTAATTCATTCTTGAAATTTGAAAAAATCATTTATTTTGGACCACAAAAAGGTCAATAAATCACTTATTATGGACTGAAGGGAGTATTACATTATTGCCTTGATATACTACTGCGTATAACTATAATTAACCATATCATTTTGTGTAAATAAGTAATAAATTATTTTCCAAATGGAAGGACATATAATTTGTCAATCAGTAAAACGTTAGATACTTGACTTGAAAGCGAATTAAAGATCAAGACAAGTGGCAGAAGGAAACCCGGTATCCTTAAATAGCTGTCCAAAAATGAACCTTGTTTTACAACTTTAGTGCCTTAAAGCGCATCTTTTTTTTTGCTTTCAGGTTTCGCACGTAAGAAGGTGCTCTACTACTCTTTTATTATCAAGGAAAACACAAGAAGTAATCAGTTAACCAAAAAATGGTGAAAGACAGGACAATTGGTGTGGCAATGGACTTCTCAAAGAGCAGCAAAACTGCTCTGAAATGGGCCATTGATAACTTAGCTGACAAAGGCGACACCTTTTACATCATCCACATCAAAACTCATTCTTCTGATGAGTCACGTAACAAGCTCTGGGCTCAATCTGGTTCTCGTAAGATTCCCCTTCTTCTTCTTCTTTTCTTTCTTTTGTGGATGCAAATATGCATTTAGCTTTTATATATGTTGAGTTATAATATTTAGGGGTCTTAAATTGAACAGACATATATTTGTTCGTCAAAAGAGAATGACTTTTGAAAAGTCATCTCTAAAGTTCTATAAATACAAGGACTCTTCTGAATTGAGCGGATCCAGGATTTCAAGAGTATAGTTGCATCGTTGCGAAGAGGTAGATCAAGAATTTATATTTGACGGGTTTAACTTTAGTCTCTTACCATGAACCTACTACATTTTTGAAATTATAGGTTCAAATTTTATTCTTTTTGAAATTTTGGCGATTTTCACTTATATCTCTATACTTCGTGCTGAAAACAAGACCGTCTGGAGTGAGATTTGAACTACCAATTTTACTTGTAGAGGTGTAGTCAATAATAATTGCACCATAGGAGTTTTTGAGCATGCGTGTGCGTACATATATTTAAGTAATTTTGAAAAAATATAACATTGTTATACATGGTTTAGGGAGAAGTAACATGAGTTCACATGTCGATATCCCTTAACCTAGATATGCCTATGCTCTTGAAGTAGCATAATTAATTTGCAGTATATTATGTATATATATTTAAGTAATTTTGAAGAAATATAGCATTATTGTACATGGTTTAGGAAGAGCAGCATGAGCTCACGTGAATCTATATCCCTTAACCCCGATACGTCAATGCTCCTGAAATAGCATAATTAATTTGCAGTATATTTTGGCTTGTTGAATTTTAAAAAAAATTGCCTGTAATTTCCTAAAGAATATACATATAACATCTTTTTAAGGGCAGCGATTTCACGGCAAAGTTTTTTTTCTTCTTCAATTGTGTTATCCTATTATTCTAACATTTTAACTTATTGTAATAAGTAATTTGAATTATTTCTTGGATTGCTAATCCTACTTTTTATTTTTTGGCGATATGATAGTGCGAAAATTCTTTCTCCGTTTTAAAGTTAAATTCTTTGCGTATCAGGGTGTTAATACTTTGATGTTTTCTTTTGTTTGTTAGCTTTAATTCCGTTGGTGGAGTTTAGGGAGGCAGAAGTGTTGGAGAAATATGATGTGAAGACTGATATTGATGTTCTTGATTTGCTTGATACTGCTACTAGGCAGAAAGAGGTTTTTCATCAATTATTCCTAGTTTCATTTTGCTAATTTTCTTTTGTTTAATTTTTTTAAAAGAATTTCTCATTGATATTTGTATAGATAAATGTTGTCACCAAACTGTACTGGGGAGATGCTAGGGAGAAACTATGTGATGCTATTGAAGATCTCAAGTTGGATTCTTTGGTTATGGGTAGCAGAGGCCTTACTACCATCCAAAGGTATTTTTTATTGATCTATTCATAATTTCCACTTATATTTTTCTGAATTTACTAGGTAAAATTTGGTTTATTTATTTATTTATTTATTTATATTCAAGTAATTAATTAAATATGCCATTAATATTTATATGTATCTCTTGGTAAAACAGGATATTCTTGGGAAGTGTGACAAACTATGTAATGTCTAATGCGACCTGCCCTGTGACTGTAGTCAAGGATCCAGATTTCCACAAACACTGATCAGAACTCTGGGTTGAATTCGAGTAACTAATTGCGACTTATGATGCCCGTTGAATAAGATGAAAAGCTTAAAATGTATATTTATTTTCTCTTGTGATGTGATAAGATCTTGTTTCTGGTTTCAATAACTAAAGAGAGATTGATGATTTTCTCTTATTTGTCTGATCTATGTTATGTTTCATTCTTTAATTTCTTGGACAAGAAAGAACTATAAATATTATTTTATGAAATCCATATTAGTGTCGGAGATTAGTATCCAGTGAATTAGTTAAGGTACATATTAGCTGACTCATACACACCAATCAGCAACAAAAATAAAAAAGGACTCATACACACTACTTACAACTTAAAAGAAATTTTAAACTATTTTATCCCGTATGGTCTTGACGGACTCATACTTAAGGGAATGCATATACAATCTTCTCTTGACTTAATTTCCAACAAGGGATTAGAAAAATTATTCGTCTCAAATTATTTCTAGTAATTTCTAAAAATAGTTATTTCAAATTATTTGTTATTTTAGAAGTTCAAAACAAAAGAAATTATATTTTCTTATTTTACCCTTAATAATAACTGTTCTTAAAAATAAAGTTAACACATATATAGAGATTATATCTTTTCTTAGCAAATCAGCCTATTCTTTTCTTAGCAATAGTAGTAAGCCTCTGATGAATGGACAGGGGGTAACTTCAGTTGGATATAGAGGTTAAAGGTTCCTAATAAAATTAAAACCATGCTCAGGAAAGGCTCCCAACAGGAGCTTTCCTACACATAATTGGAATTAACTGTAATCATGTTTGATGCTTCATTCTACAGTACCAGAAAGTAGCAACCACATCTTCTTTGACTGTCCAAATGCCATTCATGACTTGATCTCAAAAAGCTGAATTGAAAGCCAACATATGAACCCAATCTTCAAAGCCTAGCACTGGCCTACCACATGGAACAAGCGAAGAAAGATACCACTGGACTGTGAACCATAACCTATTCAACAATAGGGAAGATGTCATCTCAACTGTGAACACCATTGCCAAACAATTGAATACTACACAATAGCAGGCACAGGAAATATTAGGAAGATAATCCCTATCAGGGTTAAGTGTGAGCCTCCGATTAGCTAGGGGCATTACAAAACTTAATATTGATGGTGCAGCTAAGCATAACCCAGGGGCAGGGAGAAATGTTGGAGTATTTAGGATACACCTTGGTGATTGGATATTTGGAAACATACCACACACCACCAACACCCTTGCGGAACTAACTGCTTTACTTAAGGGACTCCAAATTGTAGAACAAAATGGCTTAATACCACTGGAAGTAGCCACAGATTCATCAAAGGTAATAAGAATGTTAATAACAAGGAATATAACATATGATCCTATTATATGTGAATGCAGGTTGTTGATCCAAAGGATGACCGGAGTAGTAGTGAAGCACAACTACATGGAGCAAATAGGGTGGCAGATGCATTGGCTAAGGAAAGAGCAAAAACAAGCTTTTTGGGAAGAATAATGCTACCAGTTCCTCTGGTGTTTGCAAATGAATTATTTTAGGCAGACATCCTAGGAACTGAAGTAACTAGAAATATTTTGGCTTGCAATATTGACACTTTGAAAGAAAACATGTCTGACTTTAGGGGATTGCAATATCCCCCAAGTAATCAGTACTTTGTAGTGTAATTATTTATATATATGCAATCACAATCACCAAAAAAAAGATTATATCTGTCATGACCCAAATCCTCCCTCTGTGGGATGTCGTAACGACACCTAGTCTCTACAACTAGGTAAGCCTAACATTTGCGGAATAATAAAAAGAAAACATAAAATGTAACAACTAACTGCAATAGATAATTTAACAACTGATATAAGCATCGTTCGGCATATACAATAACCACTCTCGAATATGCACAAAATCTCCCAAGACCTAGAACACCATAAGTCACAAGCTTCTAAGATTTTGTCTAATTGTTCTATACATCAATACTAGAAGAAGTAAAAGAGGAACAATATAAGAAGAGATAGAAGGGGACTCCGAGGTCTGAGGACGCGGGTATATGTACCTTAAAGTCTCTAGAACAACAACTGTGCAACTAAAAGCAAGGCTGGTAAGAGGTACCTGGATCTGCACACAAAAACATGTGCAGAAAGGGCATGAGTACACCACAATGGTACCTAGTAAGTGTCAAGCCTAACCTCGGTCGAGTAGTGACAAGGAAGGTCAGGGCCCTACTGGTTATATATATATATATATATATATATATATATATATATATATATATATATATATATATATATATATATATATATATAATATGTACTTACGCTATAAAATAAAAGACTGAAATTTAACCAGAAAGAAATCACAGAAGGATACAGTACAGTACACCGAAATAACAACAGGGCGTCTCCTGATACCATTTCGTAGTCCCAAACGTAAATGTGCAGGGAGATCTTCTGTAATACCATTTTGTAGTCCCAAAGTAAATATGCAGGGGGATCTCCCATGTTACACCCCATATTTTCATACATGAAAATACACCATGAGTAAATTGATATAAGCTCGTGAATGAGATTATTTTTGAGTTTTTAAGTATTATGTCATTTCAAACAAGTTATAAGTAAATTCGTAAAGGTGAGAGGGTAAGCAAATCAAAGAACATGGATTTTCATCCAAGTTTGTCATGTTGGGATAGAATCCGGGCCGAGTGTTAATACCCGATATTTATGGACTAGTGTCATGTAAGGTACTACATGACCATAATAGTAAGGTGTATAAGGTATGTGAAGAGTGAATAATATTTTAAGTAATTTCAGGATCAATAGTACAAAAATTTGTACTCTTGATATTTGGATGGAACAAAAATTATAATTTTATGGCATATTGTTTTTAGATGTCATAATATTTATAATATATTAGTACAATTTAAATTATAAAGCACTCATGATTTTTAAAATAGAAATCTGATGAGTTGATTAGTAGATAGTTTTGAAATGTAAGACAATGACGTTTAGATTTCAATTCTATTACTATACATGGATTTTTTTATGTATTTGCACATACCGTGATATTTTATTTAAAAGAGGTTTAGTGGGATAGGGAATCTAATTTCTCTTTCTAAGTGAGTCCTACCTACTCAAGAGACATTCTTATCAATGTTGGTTAAGGGAAAGAAACTTGTTAAATGTATGTTGGTTAAGGGAAAGACACTTGTTAAATGTGCTAGATACGTGTGTGATATTGAGATCACTTTCTATGACTCACCCTTCCAAAGACTATTAAATTAGATGGAAAAGTGGGTCTTACATGTGTTTTATACTACTACTAAGACACAAATAAATATAGATATGCTAAGAATGGAAACAATTGGAAAAAGATAATCTTCTCTAGCTAGAAAATTATCTTTAGAAGCTATATTTTGCACTGAACCAAGAATGACAACAACGAAGGCATCCTGCTGTCTAAGGAGTGAACTTATCTACTGGTGCAACTACTTAAAGAATCTAATTCTTTTTCACTTATTGCGATTATGTATGGAAAAGGCCAAATTCATCGCCTTCGATAAAGTCGTCATTAAAGGTATGTTAAGGCTATTCCTTCTTTCTTTTGGCATGATCCATACGATACGAAAGAAACGTACAAATGCACAAATCCCATAAATGACTATATTCATAGAAGTATTAGAGATATCTATGTTCCTGAATTCCCATGTGTCATAATATTTTATCATCTGTTCATAGATCTCAGAATAATACGCAGTTGAAAAAATTTATCAGGAAAGAATATTGAGATTATTATGTACTTTTCATGCATCTCATGCATGTGCATTGACCCATGACCAGATGTCGTTATATACGCGTATATATGTAAATATATGTATATGGGATATGGGAAACGGTTATGGCGTTATATACGCACCACCACCTGATCAGTTAGTATATGATGATGATGTTGCCCACAGTGGCTGAAATATGATTCAAACGGCGTTATATACGCATATATATGTAAATATGATTCAAACGGCATTGTATACGCATATATATATGTATGTATATATATGTATATGGGATATGGGAAAAGTTATGGCGTTATATACGCACCACCACCTGATCAGCTGGTATACGATGATAATTTTGCCCACAGTGGCCGATATGATATGATGGGTGCCCTCAGAGGCTGATGATGTTATGAATTATGTACCTATGTAAGACATGACATTCATACGCATATGCATGACGTTACAAAGTTATTCAGACTTACATGTTGAGTCATGTACTCTATATGTCTTCCGTGTCTCTTATGTATTTATTTATGTGCCTTACATACTCGGTACATTATTCGTACTAACGTCCCTTTTGCCTGTGGACACTGCGTTTCATGCCCGCAGGTCCCGATAGACAAGTCGAGAGCCCTCCAAGTAGGCTATCAGCTCAGCGGGAGATTTTGGTGCGCTCTATTTACTTTAGAGTTACTTGTTTGGTTAGTATGATTTAGACGTGTATTGTTTGGTATAGCGGGACTCTGTCCCGACCTTTATGACATTTATGTACTCTTAGAGGCTTGTAGACATATGTCGTGTACGTGAAAGATTGTACGGACTTGTGTCGACCTATGTTTTGAGTTTATAAAGGATCATGTTGGCCTATTAGGCCCGTATGTCATGTGTATATAATGATGTAATAAGAAAGATACATTACGTTGGTACTCGGTTGAGTAAGGTACCGGGTGCCCGTCACGGCCCATCGGTTTGGGTCATGACAAAAGTGGTATCAGAGCAGTTCTGTCCTAGGAAGTCTATAAACCGTGTCTAGTAGAGTCTTGTTTATGGGTGTGTCGTGCACCACACTTATAAGCAGGAGGCTACATGGCATTTAAGACCGTCACTCTTTCTTCTTACTCTAGATCATGTGGTCGAGCTCACTTATAAGAATTCAAATTCTGAAATTCTATTTTATTCTTAATAAGACGATACGTACATCCGAAACGAAGGATTGGAAAGAGAGATAGTTGTGGAAGAGCCGAGTCAGATGAATTGGATTTTTGTATAATGCCTACGATAAGTAAATATGAGGTCTTTAGCAGATCATGGGTGTACTGAAAGGTGCAAACTTCCTGATAAGAAGCCTTAAGGCAAGAATGTCTATCCATCTTTATGGTAAAAGACAATGAGAGATTAAGAAGATAAATACAGGTTTCAACAAGCAAAAGATGCAAGATGAAGAAGGGTACAAGACACCCAATTAATGAAGGCTAACGTCATTTATAATTGAGGCAGAGGAACATAAGCTTTTTGAGTTATATTCAATAGTAATAGAGGTATATACAATTGGTCACACCAATTCCAGATATGCCCTATAGGGATTAACAGAGATGTATAAGAAGATATGATGGATGAATTATTTGTGTCAGTTGACATTTTCGAAGGATATTGCAAATATGCTAACAGATTTCTTTGTGAGACACCAGATGGTGCACTCTGAAATAGTGCAGCCAGATATGAGTACTACAAAGACATGCACTATAAGCCTAGAAGGGATAAATATTATCTTAGTGTGGCTCGCGTCCCTAGTAAATCAAGAACGTTAAGCAACTTGAAGAGCCATTGGATAGAGCAAAGGGAAGCTAAGAGCAAAAGAATGTCTTGTTCAAGTTTTCAGAATAAAGAGATAGACATAAATGTTAGCGGGAAATAAGAAAAGAGTTAATAAAGTATTATGAGTAAGATGTGATACATAGATGACAATGGTATATCAAAATATGACAATATTATAAAATCTATAGTCAAGTGAAGGAAGAAACGAGAAGTGATAGGACTTAGGACAAAAGAGTATAGGCCATACAATCATGTCCTCAGTTCAAGAAATAATTTCGCAAATCTAGCGTGATTACCAAGAGGAAACGTTAGACCCTAATAGAACCACTATGGATTGGTGAACAAGATAAACTAAACATGAATTAGGGACTGAGTGACTGGTGATAGTCGCCATCATAAGAACTTCAAATTTTGTTCCGCTAATAATAGAATGGACGACAAAAGAAGATTCATGAGAAATTCAGAGAATGATCATTCAGGAAGACGCTTCCCTATAGCAAGAAATGTCAGCAAAGTTCAGCTTAAGGGACTATATATGCTAGTTATACTAAATTTCACCCTCGTGAGTAAGGGATTTTGCTATCCTTGGTACGGAAGGATTACCGCAAGATGAGTAAGAGTCATCGATGATGTGAAAGGATGCCAAAGATGAAAAGGTGAAACATCTATAGGCAGGTCGTCGTAGCTCCAACTCTTAGTACTCCCATAAAGGGGGGAATATGGAATGATAAAAGGAAGAATGCGATAAAAATGAGAAAGGGATGAGATTGCACTTATCCAAATGCGAAAGATATGCTACGATTCGAGAATATTATGCAAACGTGACGTCAATGAGAAGAAGTAAGGGTTCCTGCCCGAGATGTTATTGATAATTAAGGAGCTTGTGCGAGACGTAAGTTAAGACCAAGGAAATAACCCAAGAAAGATTTAGCGGAATATTAACAAGAGGATGGGCCAACGAGCAGTTAGTAGTTGATTCAAAAAGAGCCTAGCTATGGCTAGTCAAGAGGATACAGAACAAGACAGCAGGTTGCGCAAGATAAAGATAGTATAACCCAATATAGTGAATTTAGCCCCACAATTATGACATTGTAATACTTGAGAAATATTCAAATAAGAGTTGGGGTAGTTAAAGGTACCGTATGAGTGTTACGAAAATAAAATATAGTTCCACTGGGAAGATAGTCAAAACTTCAGTTCAGAAGCAGCCGTACGAGCAGATGAGTATGGAGGTAAGTAACTAAGGATAATTACAAGTGAGCACGAACATCAAAAAATCTATCAGGAATACGGTATAATAAGTTCTCACCTTTACAAGAGTCAAGGGTCTTCCCTAAGTACTACGACAAAAAACTAGCTGAGGAAATAAGGAAGAAGGCTTCAACCTCAGTACAACGACCTAAAGAGGAAATGGTCATGTGACAACAGTCTCAAAACAACATTGTATTCACTCCCTAAGAAAGTGGCATCTACTGTGGCTAGTGAACAGGAAGTAAAAAATATCAAAAGAAATATTCGAATATCATATGAGTTGTACGGAAATTCTGGCATGTGTGGGAGCCAAGATAAGCTAAGTATGCACGCAACAAATGGGAAGAAATATCAAGAAAGGTAATAACTTACGTTAAAGTAAAGCTGAGAAGGAACGAAAGGAATTACTTGATCAATAATCCCGAGTTGGTGACATTATGAACGCACTTAAGATTCTGGATTTTTATACATGCAACATATATGTTGACAATCATACAGCCGTAAAATATTTCTGGTAAGAATTGAGCCTAGGTCATAGACAAAGGAACGAATTGTTAGAAGATTGTGTTATGGATATTCCACAGCGTCCATGGAGGGCTAAAGTAATAACTAATACCATGAGCCGCAAATTGGAAGATAACTTAAGCCAGCATAAAGGCCGATCAGAAGAAGAAGGAAACTAAAGAGATACTTCAACAAAGTAAATCAGGAATCTAATTATTGGACCCAGAAGTTATAGGAGTCATGATTGAGAATGTAGCAGAATCACTCTTAATATTAGAGGTGCAAGAGAGATAGCACAGCGTCTGTATTCTATTACAGCTCTATGATAAATCCAGATAAAAGAGTAACAGTCTCATAAGAAGTCAATATTAATCTCCCATGGGATTGTTTATGTACTAGAGGTGCAAGTATTACAATAAGAGCTTCAAGTTATGGAAGTAAATTACACCTAGGTGGAAGGGAGGTTATGAGAGAAATATAAGATACGATGCGAGATTTTAAGGTAAGTAAGGTAAAGGTGAACAACGTACGAAATACTCAAGTATAGAAGTATGAGAATGGTCCATACTTCAGGTAAAAGACTATAAGCGCTGAGATTTAATATTCAAGAATGATAGCAGCATCGTCAATGGCATACCTTCCAGCCTATGGTTTCTAAGTACCGAAAGGTCTAATTAAAGAGTAAAAGAAGAGTAGAGACAATGTGATGTCTCGATGTTATGGAAAAGCATAAGGAAGTAGGATGCAAGCTAAAGTATGATAGAACGACAAGGTTTTAGAAAGACAGGAGTAAGGATAAGAAGAGGGCAAGTGAGAAGGTGACGAAAATGGATACGTCCTCAGGACTAAGCCCGTGAAATCAAAGGATCTAATGGTTCCTCTAAGTTATAGAAAACTCAATTTAGCCTGAATGAACTCAAACAAGTCTAAGACTAGTAGCATCCAAAAGATATGGGATGCTGCCCTGGTGGCAGAATGAAGGTGTAATTGTGATAAATAAAGGATGACGTTTGGGCCTTCGATTGAGTAATAATTATAAAAAAAGAAAAGGGATTCATGAATTGTACTAGATCAAAATACTCATGTAAGAGAATCACCTTGGGATGCTATAGAATACAGTTATTGAAGTACAATATCGCCGCTAAGTGGATCAGAAAAATTACTTCGAATATTCCATGACGTAACATAACCCTAGGGGCAAAGTATTACGTAAAAAGTTTCAAGTTATCAGTGATGTATTATAGATCAATATTGAGGTGAATCAATAATGGATGGACAAAAGTCACAAAGTATGAGATGAGATTCGGCCGTCATTCTAAATATGAGCAGTAATGAGGAAACATTAAAGGACTTAAATTTATACGTACGGAATAAGCAATGAGAGTAAGTTGGGATTTGGTAGCAGACCTCAGCAGCGATAAATTAAAGTAAGAGTTATGGTAGTAAATTCATACAGATGGCTAAACGGACCTATGCAATAAGATATAGCAATATTCGTGAATTCAACAAAGTACCAAGCAAAGAACTTTAGTATACTCATATATGTCCAAAGGGATATCTTATCAAGCTCTACATATGATGCCTAGATATTGACTAAAGACTGGGGAATAAGGAGAGAAGAGTCGTATAGGTGTGCATACAATTTCAGAATCGTACAGACTGCATAACGGAAGGCAGAATAGTTTCGAGGTTGGAAGGATTCCGACCACAAGCCATGGTGTGAGAAATAGGCCTAAAGGGGGGAATGCCATGGCCTTTGGATTTATTCACAGAATAGTCTCCTAGATGGCAAGGAGATTACTAAAGTATTCAAAAGACATAGGTTATGAAAAATGATAAGTGCACCAGTCAACATTCGAGGACGAATGTTCCAAAAGGGGGAATAATGTTATACCCCATATTTTCATACATGAAAATACACCATGAGTAAATTGATATAAGCTCGTGAATGAGATTATTTTTGAGTTTTTAAGTATTATGTCATTTCAAACAAGTTATAAGTAAATTCGTAAAGGTGAGAGGGTAAGTAAATCAAAGAACATGGATTTTCATCCAAGTTTGGCATGTTGGGATAGAATTCGGGCCGAGAGTTAATACCCGATATTTATGGACTAGTGTCATTCAAGGTACCACATGACCATAATAGTAAGGTGTATAAGGTATGTGAAAAGTGAATAATATTTTAAGTAATTTAAGGATCAATAGTACAAAAATTTGTACTCTTGATATTTGGATGGAACAAAAATTATAATTTTATAGCATATTGTTTTTAGATGTCATAATATTTATAATATATTAGTACAATTTAAATTATAAAGCACTCATGATTTTTAAAATAGAAATCTGATGAGTTGATTAGTAGATAGTTTTGAAATGTAAGACAATAACATTTAGATTTTAATTCTATTACTATACATAGATTTTTTTTATGTATTTGCACATACCGTGATATTTTATTTAAAAGAGGTTTAGTGGGATAGGGAATCTAATTTCTCTTTCTAAGTGATTCCTACCTACTCAAGAGACATTCTTATCAATGTTGGTTAAGGGAAAGACACTTGTTAAATGTGCTAGATACGTGTGTGATATTGGAATCACTTTCTATGACTCACCGACTATTAAATTAGATAAAACAAAGTGGGTCTTACATGTGTTTTATACTACTACTAAGACACAAATAAATATAGATATGCTAAGAATGGAAACAATTGGAAAAAGATAATCTTCTCTAGCTAGAAAATTATCCTTAGATGTTATATTTTGCACTGAACCAAGAATGGCAACAACGAAGGCATCCTACTGTCTAAGGAGTGAAATTATCTACTGGTGCAACTAATTAAAGAATCTAATTCTTTTTCACTTATTGCGATTATGTATGGAAAAGGCCAAATTCATCGCCTTCGATAAAGTCATCATTAAAGGTATATAAAGGCTATTCCTTCTTTCTTTTGGCATGATCCATACGATACGAACGAAACGTGCAAATGCACAAATCCCATAAATGACTGTATTCATAGAAGTATTAGAGATATCTATGTTCCTGAATTCCCATGTGTCACAATATTTTATCATCTGTTCATAGATCTCAGAATAATACGCAGTTGGAAATATTTATCAGGAAAGAATATTGAGATTATTATGTATTTTTCATGCATCTCATGCATGTGCATTGACCCATGACCAGATGGCGTTATATACGCTTATATATGTAAATATATGTATATGGGATATGGGAAAAGGTTACGGCGTTATATACGCACCACCACCTGATCAGTTGGTATATGATGATGATGTTGCCCACAGTGGCCGAAATATGATTCAAACGGCGTTATATACGTATATATATGTAAGTATGATTAAAACGGCATTATATATGCGTATATATGTATGTATATATATGTATATGGGATATGAGAAAGGTTATGGCGTTATATACGCACCACCACCTGATCAGCTGGTATACGATGATAATTTTGCCCACAGTGGCCGATATGATATGATGGGTGCCCTCAGAGGCCGATGATATTATGAATCATGTACCTATGCAAGACATGACATTCATACGCATATGCATGACGTTAAAAGTAATTTATTATATACAAAGTTATTCAGACTTACAGGTTGAGTCATGTACTCTATATGTCTTCCGTGTCTCTTATGTATTTATTTATGTGCCTTACATACTCGGTACATTATTCGTACTAACATCCCTTTTGCCTGGGGACGCTGCATTTCATGCCCGCAGGTCCCGATAGACAAGTTGAGAGCCCTCCAAGTAGGCTATCAGCGCAGCGGGAGATTTTGGTGCGCTCCATTTACTTTAGAGTTGCTCGTTTGGTTAGTATGATTTAGACATGTATTGTTTGGTATAGCGGGACTCTGTCCCAACCTTTATGACATTTATGTACTCTTAGAGGCTTGTAGACATATGTTGTGTATATAAAAGATTGTACGACCTGGTCGGCCTATGTTTTGAGTTTATAAAGGATCATGTTGGCCTATTAGGCCCGTATGTCATGTGTATATAATGATGTAATAAGAAAGATACATTACGTTGGTACTCGGTTGAGTAAGGTACCGGGTGCCCGTCACGTCCCATCGGTTTGGGTCGTGACATCCCGGAATACCGTTCCATAATACCAAAGTAAATATGCATGGGGATCTCCCGAAATACCATTTCGTAGTCCCAAATTAAGTATGTAGGGGGTTCTCCTGAAATACTGTTCTGTAGTCCCAAAGTAAATACACAGCTCAAATAATAGAAATAACAGCTACAACACGAACTCCTATAGTTTAGACTAAGTACAAGACAAGGAAGAAGAAGGAAATCCAGTAAGCATGAGCACAGAGTTCTGATAAGCATTTAAGACACATAGACATGCTATTCTAGGCTAAGCAGGATAATTACACATGCTAGTATAACTCCATTAAAGTGAAACAAATTATTATTCAGTGAAAAGTGGAGTTTTATATACGCACTCGTCACTTCACGTACACGGCGCTCACATATCACAACAGTACCAAATCCTAAGGAGAGTTCCCCCACACAAGGTTAGACAAGCCACTTACCTCGAACCAAGCTCAATTAATTGGTAACAATGCCTTTTCCATAAAATCCGACTCTGAATGACCCAAATCTAGCCGAAAGCAATTACATACTGTAAATATAACCATAAGAAACTAATATGACTAATGAAATCAAGGCTTAAGCTAGAAATTAGAAAATCAGCCCAAAAAGTCGACCCGGGCCCACGTCTCAGAATCGGGTAAAGGTCACAAAATATGAACACCTATTCACTCACGAGTTGTCACGATCCCAAAACTGACCCGGTCGTGATGGCGTGAAACTAGGCCAACCGGCACATTTCCAAAATAGTTCAACATTTCATTTAAAGCTTAAATAATACCATTTTTCAACTGAAATTCCATAAAATATTAAATTCAAACCAAAATAAAAGCAGAAAATAAAACGCCCGACCTCTGGTGTCACTAAGTTATGAGCAATACTACATCTGTTTCAAAACATATCTTGCCCAGAATAGTCTAAAAATATCCAAATATACTAGAGGGTAGATAAAGAAGGAGAAAGGCGGGACTGCGAACGTCAGGCAACTACCTCGCTATCTCCGATGAAATCCGCATCTGGAACAGTCAACAGCCATTGTCGTGGCCTGAGATACCTGGATCTGCACACAAGGTGCAGGGGTAACGTGAGTACACCAACTCAGTAAGTAACAAGTCCAAACTATTGACTGACAGGTAGTGACGAACTAAGCCTCAGGAGCTACAACACATTTTAATGGAATGGTAAGGTAGGCATACTGTCAGTTTAATAATTCAACTCAACAGTAAAGAAAAACACATACCCGAACAATGTGAAGTGTAAAAACTTAGTAAATCTCTACATGTAAATGCCAGAAATATATGAAAATGAACCATCTGCTCCCACTCTCAAGTGCTCAACCACTCGGTACCGCATATGGCCATCCGTCCCAGGAAAATCCATCCCGGAATATATATAACATTGACTTCAAGTCAATCGGTACCGAGGAACAAAGGTAATCCAACCCTGAGGAGAAATCTATCTCCAGGTATCAATACTTCGGACAAATCCATTTCCAGGGAAATCCATGCCTCGATAATATCATCCGAGCTCACTGGGGGTGTATAGACTCCGGAGGGGCTCCTTTCAGCCCAAGCGCTATAACAAGCCAACGAAGGCATATTCAATATTCTACTGCGGCATGCATCCCGATCCCATACTATCACTCATAATCAGGCTCTCGGCCTCACCCCGTCATCACTCTCTAGTCTCATACACATGGGCTCACAATGCCATAATACTAGCCCGAAATGATGATATGATGTGCCAATGATAACAACCGAGACTGAGACATAATAGGATATGCATGAACAAGACTGACTACAGAGTATCAATGAAACTAATGATGACAGCGAGAAAACGACCACTCGGGTCTCAACAGTATCGGCATGAAGCCCTAACATGATGATTAGTATGATTTATAGCTCATTAACTTAATCATATAATCACAACACATATATCGGCAAGAAAGAGTCACTAAGCGGTGCCATGGAATGATCCAGACCGCGATTCTCATGGTGTACGCCCACACGCCCATCACTTGGCATTTGCATCACCTCAATATTAATCATAGAACCCATAGTTCGGGGTTTCGAACCCTCAGAACCAAGTTTGGAAGCATTACATACCTCAAACCAAGCCAAAACTCTAACCCGCGATACCCTTGCCTCTTGATTCAGCCTCCAAATGCTCCGAATCTAACCAAAATTAGTATATTATCATCAATATACGCTAAAAGAATGAAACCCATACGAAAATTATCAAATTAGACCAAAAATCCCGAATTTGGCCCAAACCCTCCCCCAGGCCGACGTCTCGGACTCCGATAAAAATCATAAAACTAGAAAGCCCATTCGCTCACGAGTCTACCCATATCAAATTCACAAAAATCCGACGTTAAATGGTCATCCAAATCCCTAAAATCCACTCTCCAAATTTTCTTCCATTTTCCCCAAGTTTTACCCCAAATTCCCAAATTAAATGATAAATATCAAGACACAATCATGGAATTTAACCAAATTTGAGTGAAGAACACTTACCCAAATCATTCCTCTGAAAATCCCCTCCAAAATCGCCTTCTCCTGAGCTCTCTATTGAATTTTGAAATTATGGACTCAAACCCTCATTTTTTGAACTTAAACATTCTGCCCAGATGCCTTCCTCTTTGCGAACGCGGTAGTGCCCTCGCGTTCGCGAATCAAAAGCTGCCTCAAACCAAAATTCCCTCCTTTGCAAATGCGAGGGCCCACTCACGAACGCGAAGACCACTTAGCTCGACCCTACGCAAACGTGGAATACTCCTCGTGAACACGTAGGCTTAATTGCTTGAAGCTCCACATGACCGTTGACTCTACGCGAACGCGATGCCCAGGTCGTGAATACGTAGCCTTAAACTCATGAACCTTCGCGTTCGCGAGGCCTACATCGCGAACACAAAGAACAACCCAGCTGCCATTCGCGAACGCGAGAGCTCTCTCACGAACGCGAAGAAGGATTTCTTAATAACAAAATACCAGAAAATATGCCAACTTTCAAAACCAAGAATTGGTTTGTTAACAACCCGAAACTCACCCGAGGCCCTCAGAACCTCAACCAAGCATGCCAACACATCCCATAACCTCATTCAAACTTAGTCGAGCCATCGAATCACTCAAAACAACACCAAAACACCAAATCAATCTAAGATTCAAGCCTAAGAACTTAGAAACTTCCAAATTCAACAAACAACGTCGAAACCTATCAAATCACCTCCGAATTACCTGAAATTTTGCACACACGTCACAAATGACAATACGAACCTACTCCAATTTCCAAAATTCCATTCCGACCCCAATATCAAGATTTTCACTACCGACCGGAAACTACAAATTTCCAATTTCGCCAATTCAAGCCTAACTCTACCACGGACCTCCAAACTACATTCCGAACATGCTCCTAAGTCCAAAATCACCTAACGGAGCTATCTGAACCATCAAAATTCACATCCGGGGACCTTCTATGCATAAGTCAACATCTGGTTAACCTTTTCAACTTAAGTTCGTAAATTAGAGACTAAGTGTCTCATTCCACTCCAAGACCACTCTGAACCTGAACCAACCAACACGATACGATAAAATATAGCCGAACAACACATAAAGAAGCAAAAATGGGGGAAATGGGGCTGCAATTCAAAAGATGAAACTACCGGTCGGGTCGTTATATGAGTTCAGTCGTACCAAAATTATCCAAATCCGATATCAAAATCTCAATCAAAACCCAAACTATTAATTGGAGAACTTCTTTCCATTTTCTAAAATTTCAACCCAAATCCGAAATTAAAAGATAGAATTAATGATAGATTAGTAGGATACAACCAAAATCAAGTGTAGAATCATTACCCAATCAATGTATCTGAAAATCCCTCAAAATCTCATCCACATCCGAGCTCTCAAACTCAAGTTTTGATAAAAACGGCTAACCCTCATTTTTGAAAAATTATAATCTGCCCAGTTGCTCACACTACGCGATCGTGGAGCATCTCATGTGATCGTGTAGAACAAAATTCCAACTGCCTAAAAGCCTGCTATGCGAACGCGTCACATCACACGTGATCGCGTACCAGTGGCTGCTTAAACACATGGGGTAACCCAAACAAGCTTACGCATCACATCCCCTATTATGCGATTGCATAGGAGGAAACCAGCAACTGAACTTTCTGCAATTTCTACAATTTCAACAAGTCCAAATCTAGCCCGTTAACCACCCGGAATCCACCCGAGGCCCCCGGGACCTCAACCAAACATACCAATAAGTCCTAAAATATGATACGAACTTAGTCGAGCCCTCAAATCTTATCAAACAATGCCAAAATCACGAATCACTCTCCAATTCAAACTTAAAGAACTTGAAACTTCAATTTTCCACAACCGATGCCGAAATATATCAAATCACGTCCGTTTGACACAAAATTTTGCACACAAGTCATAAATGACACCACAAACCTAATCCAACTTCCGGAAATCCAATCCGACCCCGATATTAAAAAGTCCACTACTGGTCAAAATCTCCAAAAAATTGACTTTCGCCATTTCAAGGCTACATCAGCTACAGACCTCCAACTCACAGTCCGGACATGCTTCTAGGTCCAAAATCACCCAACGGAGCTAACGGAACTGGCGAAACTCCATTCCGAGTCGTCCTCACATAGTTCCGACTCTGGTCAAAATCCTAAGACTTAAGCTTCCATTTAGGGTCTAAGTGTCCCAGAACACTCCGAAACCAAAAGCAAAACCTCCCAGCAAGTCACATAAGCAGAAAAAGATACGGGGGAAACAGTTTTATAGGGGATCAGGGCTATTACTCTCAAAATGACCGGCAGGTCGTTACATCCTCCCCCTCTTAAAACAATCATTCGTTCTCGAACGAGCATAGAGACATACCTAAAGTGGTGAAAATATGAGGATAATAGCTGCGAATATCATGCTCGGTTTCTCAAGTCGCCTCGTCGACCGGCTGACCCCTCCACTGAACCTTCACTGAAGTAATGTTCTTTGACCTCAACTTTCCAACTTGCCTGTCCAAAATAGCCATCGGCTCCTCAACATAAGATAAATCCTTGTGCAACTGGATTGAGCTGAAATCCAACACGTGAGAAGGATCACTTTGATACTTCCAGAGCATAGAATCATGGAATATTGGATGAACTCCTTCAAGACTAGGAGGCAAGGAAAGCTCATAAGCAACCTCCCCAACTCGCCGCAACACCTCGAATAGACCAATAAACCTTGGGCTCAACTTGCCCTTCTTTCTGAACCACATAACGCCCTTCATAGGCGAAACCCGGAGCAAGACCCGCTCTCCAACCATGAATGCAACATTGCAAACCTTTCGATCTATATAACTCTTCTGTCTGTACTGGGTTGTGCGAAGTCTATCCTGAATCACCTTAACCTTCTCCAAAGCATCCTCAACCAAGTCTGTACCCAATAATCTAGCCTCGCCCGGCTCGAACCAATCCACTCTAGACCGACATCCCCTACCATACAGAGCCTCATACGGTGCCATCTGAATGTTCGACTGATAACTATTGTTGTAGGCAAACTCCGCAAGTGGGATGAACTGATCAAAAGAACCTCCAAACTCCATCACGCACGCACAAAGTATATCCTCTAAAATCTGAATAGTGCGCTCGGACTATCCGTAAGTCTGATAGTAAAATGTTGTGCTCAACTCTACCCGAGTACCTAACTCCTGTGTATGGCCCATTAGAACCGGAATGTAAACTGCGTACCCCGGTCAGAGATGATAGATACTGGCACGCCATGAAGTCTAACAATGTCGCAAATATAAACTCGAGCCAACTGCTCGGAAGAATAAGTACTCATCACATGAATGAAACGAGCTGACTTGGTTAGCTTGTCCATAATCACCCAAACTGCATCAAACTTCAGATGAGTCCGTGGGAGTCCAACAACGAAATCTATAGTGATCCCCTCCCATTTTCACTCTAAAATCTCTAATTTCTGAAGCAATCCACCTGGCTGGTGATATTCATACTTCACCTGCTGGCAATTTATGCACTGAGCTACATATTTCACTATGTCCTTGTTCACTCTCCTCCACCAATAATGTTGCCTCAAGTTTTGATACATCTTCGTGGTACCTGGATGAATTGGAGTACCGCGAGTTGTGGGGCTCCTTGAGAATCAACTCACGCAATCTGTCTACATTGGGAACACATAGCGTGCCCTACATCATCAATACACCATCATCCCCAATACTGACCTCCTTAGCATCACCGTGTTGAACCGTGTCCTAAAGGACGAGCAGATGGGGGTCATCATACTGACACTCCCTGATACAATCATAAAGAGAAAACTGGGAGACCACACAAGCTAAAACTCTACTCGGCTCAGAAATATTTAATTTGACAAACTGTTTGGCCAAGGTCTGAACATCCAATGCTAATGGCCTCTATGTTACTGGTAAATATGCTAAGCTCCCTAAACTCTCCGCCCTGTGACTCAAGGCATCAGCCACCATATTAGACTTCTCGGGATGGTACAAAATAGTGATATCATAATCCTTAAGCAGCTCTAACCACTTCCGCTGACGCAAGTTAATATCCTTCTACTTGAACAGATGATCCAAATTTCGGTGATCAGTGTAGATCTCACAAGGGACACCGTACAAATAGTTCCGCTAAATCTTCAAGGCATGAACAATAGCTGCTAACTCAAGGTCACAGAAAGGATAGTTCTTTTCATGCACCTTCAGCTATCTGGATGCGTAGGCAATCACCCTATGGTCCTGCATTAACACCGCACCGAGACCAATCCCCGACGCATCACAATAAATAGTATAAGACCCCAAACCTGTAGGCAATACCAATACCTGGGCTGTAGTCAAAGTTGTCTTGAGCTTTTGAAAGCTCTCCTCACACTCCCCTATCCACCTGAACAGAGCACCCTTCTGGGTTAGCCTAGTCATAGGTGTTGCAATAGATGAGAATCCCTCAACAAATCAACAGTAATACCCCGCCAAACCAAAGAAACTCCGGATCTCCATAGCTGAGGACGGTTTGGGCCAATTCTGCACTACTTCCACCTTTTTCGGATCCACCTTGATCCCCTCACTCGACTCTACGTGACCCAAAAATGCCACGGAATCTAACCAGAACTCACATTTTGAGAACTTTGCATATAATTTATTTTCTCTCAAGGTCTGAAGCACAGCCCACAGGTGTTTCTCATGATCCTCCCGACTCTAGGAGTACACCAAAATATTGTCAATAAACACAATGATGAAAGAGTCAAGATAGGGACGAAATACACTGTGCATCAAATTCATAAATGCTGCTGGGGCATTAGTCAACATAAATGATATCACAAGGAACTCGTAATGACCATACCGGGTCCTGAAAGTAGTCTTCGAGATATCTGGCTCCCGAATCTTCAATTGATGATAGCCTGAATGGAAGTCAATCTTAGAAAATACTCTGGCACCCTGTAACTGATCAAATAGGTCATCAATACAAGACAAATGATACTTGTTCTTCACTATAACTTTGTTCAACTAGCGATAATCAATGCACATGCGCATGGAACCATCTTATTTCTTCACAAACAATATCGGAGCACCCCAAGGTGACACACTTGACCGAATGAAGCCCTTATCAAGCAATTCCTATAATTGTTCCTTCAACTCCTTCAACTCAGGAGGTGCTATACGATATGGAGGAATAGAGATGGGCTGAGTGCCCGACAACAAATCAATACCAAAGTCGATATCTCTGTCGGGCGGCATGCCCGAAAGATCAGCTGGAAACATATCAGGGAAATCCCTCACTACTGGAACTAAATCAACTGTAGGGGTATCAATACTGACATCTCTCACATAAGCTATATACGTGTCACACCCTTCTCAACCATTCGTTGTGCTTTAAGAAATGAAATAACTCTCTTAGGAGTGTAATCTAATGTGTCCCTCCACTCTAATCGCGGTAAGCCTGGCATAGCCAGCATCATGGTCTTGGCATGACAATCAAGAATATCATAATGGGGCGACAACCAGTACATGCCCAAGATAATATCAAAATCTACCATACTGAGCAATAATAAATCAGCTCTGGTCTCAATACTACTAATAACAACCAAACATAACTGATATATATGGTCAGCAATAATAGAATCTCCCATAGATGTAGACACATAAACAGGAGAACTCATAGAATTACGGGATACGCCCAAATACGAAGCAAACTAAGATGACACATAGGAATAAGTGGGGCCTGGATAAAATAAAACCGACGCATCTCTATGAAAGATCATAACAATACCTGTAATGACATGAGTTAGAAGCAACTGCCTCTATACGAGCAGGAAAAGCATAGTATCTGGCCTGGCCTCCCCTCTAGGGCGACCTCTACCTTCCTGACCTTCACCTTGAGCTGGCTGAGTAGGTGGAGTAGTGACTGGTGTTGTAAGCATAGCCTGAAGACCTTGTGGAGCATGCGGTGCCTGCGAAGTCTGTGGAGGTACACCCCTCCTAAGTCTGAGGTAATCCCTTACCATATGGAGAGTGTCGCCACACTCAAAACAAGCTCTGGCAGGGCGTGGCTGGCTCGGGCTAGGTCTGCTAGGCGACTTACATAGCCCCTTCCATGGTGAACTGCAGCTGGGGCACGAGCACCAGAATAAGAGCCAGCCTCTCGAGACCTCTTGGCCTCTCTCTCCTCCCTCTTCCGTGCAAGCATGCCCTCCACTCTCTTAGCAATACTCACGACTTGCTAATACGAGATGTCCATCTCCAACTCCCGGGCCATGCTAATCCTGATGTTAGGATGGATCCCCTCAATAAATCGACAGACTCTCTCTCGAACTACAGAAACCAACACCGGTGCATGTCTAGCCAAATCACTAAAATGAACTGCATACTCTGACACAGTTATATCACCTTGGTGCAACTGCTTAAACTCGGTGTGCGATGCATCTCTGAGGGTCTGGGGAACATACTCCCTCAAAAACATATCCGAGAACTGAGTCCACGTAAGTGAAGCTGCCTCAGCCGGGCTGTCCAACTCATAAGCACGCCACCACTGATAGGCTGCTCCTCTAAGCTGAAATGCAGTGAAAGAAACGCCACTCGACTCCGCTAAGCCCATAGTATGGAGGATGTAGTGGCACTCCTCAAGAAAAACCTGAGCATCATTTATCGCCAAACCACTGAAAGTAGGAGGGTGGTACTTTTTGTACCTCTCGAGCCTACGTTGTTCCTCCTTTGAAAGTGTTACCCTACCCTTGCGCTGAATTGCGGCTACAGGTGGCACTGGTATAACCTTTGGAATCTGATCGACCCGAACCCGTTGCTCTGGGATGGGGGCGGTAGGAGTCTGTTCTCCTCCCCCAGCCTGAGATATGGCAAGAGCAAGGGGAATCAACCCTGCCTGAGCTAGAGTACCGAACATGCTCAAGAACTGTGCAAAGGTCTCCTAAAGAGCATAGTAGTAGGCATCTCAGGTGCCTGCATGGCTCCTCTATGGCAGCTAGCGAGGGTGATATGGGTGTACTACGTGGACGTCCTTGGCCTCTACCTCTGCCCCAGCCTCTGGAGGCTCTAGCAGGGGGTGCGAGTGCCTAGTCATCTGATCCGGCTGTACTTTTTGTCACCATCTATGAGAGAATAGAAGATAAAAGTTTAGAATTTCGAAGTCAACAATTTTGCACGACAAGGAAATCAAAGAAGTGAAATTTTCCTAACAGTTCCATAGCCTCCCAAAGATAAGTACATGTGTCTTCATACCGATTCGCGAGACTCTACTAAATCTGCTTGTGAGTCACGACACCTATGAACCTAGAGCTTTATTACCAACTTGTCACAACCTAAATCCTCCCTCCGTGGGATGTCGCGATGGCACCTAGTCTCTACGACTAGGTAAGCCTAACATTTATGGAATAATGAAAAGAAAACATAAAATCTAACAACTAACTGCAACCGATGATTTAACAACTGATGTAAGTGTCGCTCGGCATGTAGAATAACCACTCTCGAATATGCACAAAATCTCCCAAGACCCGGGACACCGTAAGTCACAAGCTTCTAAGATTTTGTCTAACTATTCTATACATTAGTACTAGAAGAAGTAAAAGAGGAACTACATAACAAGGAATAGAAAGGGACTCCGAGGTCTGTAGACGCCAACAAATATACCTTGAAGTCTCCGGAACAACAACAACTGTGCAACTAAAAGTGAGGCTGGTAGGAGGTACCTAGATTTGCATACGAAAACATGAACAGAAAAGTAACATGAGTACACCACAATGATACCTAGTAAGTTCCAGGCTTAACCTCGGTCGAGTAATGACCGAGGTGTGTGTGTGTGTGTGTGTGAGCCTAACCTCGGTCGAGTAGTGACGAGGTCAGAACCCTACCGGTATAATTAATAATACGGCAAGGCAAAAATGAAATATCGCAGTAAAATAAAGACTGAAATTTAACAAGAAAGAATTCATAGAAGGTAACAGCTCAGTGCACAAAATACAACAGGGGATCTCCTGAGATACCGTCTCGTAATCCCAAACGTAAATGTGCAGGGGGATCTACCGAAATACCGTTCTGTAGTCCCAAAGTAAATATGTAGGGAGATCTCCTAGAATATCATTCTGTAGTCCCAAAGTAAATATATAGATGGATCTCCCGGAAGACCGTTCCGTAAACCTTAAGTAAATACACAGTTCAAACAATGGAAAAAATAGTTACAAGACAAAATCCTACAGTTTAGACTAAGTACAAGCCAAGGAAGAAGCAGAAAATCCACTAAGCATGCTGCACAGAGTTCAGATAGGCATTTAAGACACGTAGACATGCTATTCTAGGCTAATCAGGATAATTACATATTCTAGTATAACTCAATTAAAGTGAAATAGATTATTATTCAGTGAAAAATGGAATTTTATAATAAATAGACCACGTACGCACTCGTCACTTCACGTACATGGTGCTCACATATCACAACAGTACCAAATCCTAAGGGAAGTTCCCCCACACAAGGTTAGGCAAGCCACTTATCTCGAACAAAGCTCAATCAATCGGTAACAATGCCTTTTCCATGAATATCCAACTCTAAATGTCCCAAATCTAGCCAAAAGCAATTGCATACCGTAAATATAACCATAAGAAACTAATCTAACTAATGAAATCAAGACTTAAGCAAGAAATTATAAAATCTCCCCAAAAAGTTGACCCGGGCCCATGTCTCGAAATTGGGTAAAAGTCACAAAATATAAACACACATTCACTTACGAGTTCACTTATACCAAAATTATCCAAACCCGATATCAAAATCTCAATGAAAATCCCAAATCTCAGTTGAAGAACTTCTTCTCATTTTTTCAAAATTTTCAACCCAAATCCGAAATTAAAAGATGGAAATAATAATAGATTAGTGCGATACAACAAAAATCAAGTGTAAAATCATTACCCAATAGATGTCTCTGAAAATCCCTCAAAATCTCGTCCAAATACGAGCTCTCAAACTCAAGTTTGATAAAAATGGCTAACCCTCGTTTTCGAAAAGTTATAATCTACCCAGATGTTCACACTACGCTATCATGGAACATCTTATGCGATTGTGTAGACAAAATTCCAACCGCTTAAAAGCCTACTATGCGAACGCGTTACCTTACACGCGATTGCGTACCACTAGCTGCTTAGACCTACGCGATCGTGGCTATCCTTACGTGACCGCAATGAACAAAACTTGAACTCCACTGTCGCTTCACTTCCTCTTCGCGAACGCGGCCTAGCCCACTCATTTGCAATGTACAGCCTGACCAACTAATGCGTTCACGTACCCTAACTCGCAAACACATGGGGTAACCCAAACAAGCTTACGCGCTCACATCCCCTCTTATGCGATTGCATAGGAGGAAACCAACAACTGAAACTTCTGCAATTTTTGCAATTTCAACAAGTCCAAATCTAGCCCGTTAACCAACCGGAATCCACCCGAGGCCACCGGGGACCTCAACCAAACATACCAATAAGTCCTAAAATATGATACGAACTTAGTCGAGCCCTCAAATCTTATCAAACAATGCCAAAATCATGAATCACTCTCCAATTCAAACTTAAAGAACTTGAAACTTCAATTTTCCACAACCGATGCCAAAACTTATCAAATCACGTCCGGTTGATCCCAAATTTTGCCCACAAGTCATAAATGACACCACAAACATACTCCAACTTTCAAAAATCCAATACGACCCTGATATCATAAAGTCCACTACCTGTCAAAATCTCTAAAAATTCGACTTTCACCATTTCAAGCCTACATCAGCTACAGACCTCCAATTTATAGTTCGGACATGTTTCTAAGTCCAAAATCACCTAACAGAACTGACAAAACTCCATTCTGAAGTCATCCTCATACAGTTCCGACTACAATCCTAAGACTTAAGTTTTCGTTTAGGGACTAAGTATCCCAGAACACTCCGCAACCAAAAGCAAAACCTCCTGGCAAGTCACATAAGCAGAAAAAGATACGGGGGAAGCATTTAATAGGGGATCAGGGCTATTACTCTCAAAACGACCGGCCGGATCGTTACAATATCTTAATACATAAATAAGAATAAAATAGTCCAAATCCCTTTTAATTAACATTTTTTAATAGACGTTCAAAAGAGAAATATGACAGATAATTTGATACAGAGAAATTAACAACAGAACGCGCATTACTTATAACAATAAATTGTATTAATGTCATTTGAGACAGAAAATATTAAAGTAAGCCATTCTTTTTTGAATTTTAAGCTTAAACAAACAGAAAATGTTAAAGTAACCCGTTCTTTCTCTGAATTTTAAGCTTAAACAAAAGGAATAAGTAACTCAAAGTCAAAATATTACTCACACTCTGATGTTTTTACCAAATCAATAAGTAAATGATATGCCTTATTTACATACAATTTTTTTGAATATATGCATAAAGAAGTTACTGGAACAAACTTGTTCATGAGATCAAATTGTAACTTATGTTACAAATAGTACATCAAGTTCACGCTCAAAGGGGCGGACCCACGTGGGTCAAGAGGGTTTACATGAACCCGCTTCGTTAAAAAATAATACTGTGTATATAGGTATATTTTTTCTTTCTTTAAAAAAGTAATGTTATAAATGTTATATTGAACTTGCTTCAAACAAGTAAAATGTCTAACTTGCTGGTAAAGAGGGTTCAAGTTTTCAATTTGGTCTTGAGTTCAAAATCGGTTAGTCACATATGCTCTATTTTTTTAAATTTTTTATGTATAACATCTGTTTTCCTATAAAATGATGTCATTTATATTTCTTAAAATATTCCCCAATTTCCAAACAAAATGCCCCAATTTCCCAAATCAAAAAACTATCAGTTCTAAAATTGTAATCCCAAACCCTTCAATGCCTCTCTCTCTCTCTCTCTCTCTCTCTCTCTCTTTCTTTGCTGATTGTTCAATTTCAAAGAGAATTGCTTCCATAGTCGTCTCCTCTGTTAGCCCCTGCCGAGAAAGTAGTCTCTCTCAAAGGACTTTATCTTGGTATCTAACTAAAACTCCATGTGATCAATAAGCAAAAATTCTGATTTTTCAATTTCCAGTATTTATTCTTCTTTTGGATAAAGTATTGATCTTTGTTATTTTTATGTTACTAAAGTATGAGAGGGGTAGGTTTTTCCAGTATATATTTAGTTACTAAAGTTACTAAATATATGTGCTTTCTTCTCTTTGTTGTAGTTCGATTTTAAAGAACAACTTCATAGTCGTCTCCTCTATTAGCCATAATGTAACGACCCGATCGGTCGTTTTGAGCATATGCATTACGTTCAGCTATTTCAAGTCTTGAGCTACATTGTATGATGTATTATGACTTGTGTGAATCGTCGATTTTAATTTTCAGGTTATTCGGAATTGATTTGGAAGAATGACTTTCATGATTGAAGTTTTAGAGTTGGAAGAGTTGAGCTAGTTTGAATTTTTAGTATTTGACCTTTGATTGGAGTTTTGATTGTTCAGTTAGGTCCGAATGACGATTTTGGACTAGGGTGTATTCCCGTATTTGCATTTGGATATTTCTAGAAGGTTTCGGTGCTAACTAGCAACAGTTAGAAATTTGAAAGTTTGGAAAGTTCATAAGTTTGACCAAGAATCGACTTTTAGGATATCGAATTCGAATTTAAGTTCCGGGGATTGGAATAGCTTCGTTACGTCATTTGGTACTTGTGTACAAAAATTGAGTCAATTTTGGGTTGATTTGATATGTTTCGGCGCGAGTTTTAGAAGTTGGAAGTTAAAAGTTCATTCAAGTTCGAATTTAGGTATGATTCATCGTTTCAATATTGTTATGTGTGATTTGAGGCCTTGAGTAGGTCCGTGTGATGTTATGGACTTGTTGGTATATTTTGACGGGGTCCCTAGGGGCTCGGGTGAGTTTCGGACAAGGTTCGGATCATTTTCATTTCATGTTGCATTGCTAAAGGTATGCTAGTTCTGGTGCTTTCGCATCTGCGGAAGAATGGATGCACATGTGAGTCCGCAGATGCGGACAATTGGTCGCAGAAGCGCAAACATGCTTGGCTGAAGATCATCGTAGGCGCGGAAGAAGAGGCGCACCAGCGTGTGCGCAAATGCGCGTTCAGTGATCGCACCAGTGATGGCACATGGGCGGATGTTTCTTGCAGGTGTGAAGGGACATTTTTTCAGCTTATTCCATAGAAGTGGGCTTCACGTCGCAGAAACGACGCCAAAGATGCGGCTCATTGTTCGCAAAAGCGAAGAGGAGTGGGCAGAAGCTTTAAGTTTGAGGGTTTGGTCATTTATTTGCATAGTTGGAGCTATGGAGCTTGGATTGAAGCAATTTCTGAGGTGACTTTCACCACGTGGAGTGGGGTAAGTGTTCTCTACTCGGTTTGATTATATTTCATGAATCTATCCTTGTTTGGGGCATGTGGTATATGATTTCAAAAGAGAAATTGGGGGGGTTTTTGACTAAAGTTTCATAGAGCAAATTCTTGAGTTTTGAAAACCGACTTAGAGTCGGATTTGAATGAAACTAGTATGATTGAACTCGAATTTAATGGGTTGTCGAATTTTATGATTTTTGTGTGATTCTGAGGTGCGGGCCCGAGTTTGACTTTTGGGTTGATTTTGGGTTTTTGATTAGAGATTCGACCTTTACCGATTGATTTTGTTTCCTTTGGCATTATTTGATGTAATTGCGTTGCTTTTGGCTAGTTTCGAGCCATTCGGAGGTCGGTACACGTGATATGGAATTTTGGAGCATCGTTTGGCTTGTTCGAGGTAAGTAACACTTCTAAACTTGGTACTGAGGGTATGAAATGCTGAATTACGTATTATTTGTTTGGTGTTAAGTTGATGGGCATGTGGGCGTGCACCATGTGAATTGTGACTCCATTCTTTCTGTGGTACTATATAGTTAGTTGATCTTATCTCTAACCATGAATCTCTATGTACTAGGGCTATTGAGTTGTGATCCCTTATTAGAAACCATGTCTAGGCTACATGCTTATTCTGTTGGGACCCACTGAGGTCATTTCTGTTGTTGAGTCATTTGCTTACATTGCAATTACATACTCAGTTGTATGCATTCATATGCATATCATATCTCAGTTTCTGTTACCATTTATTGATACATCACATCATTATTTTGGGGATGATTTTCTTGACATTGTGAGCCCGAGAGACTGGAGAGATTGATGATTGAGCGAGGTCGAGGGCCTGATTGCAAGGATATTGATGGGATCGGGTTGCACACCATAACAGATATTATTGATTTACCCCATGATTGGCTTATTATAGCGCTTGGGCTGAAGGAGCCCATCCGGAGTCTGTACACACCCCTAGTGAGTGCATGTACCTACTAAGTGCGAGTGCGAGTGACTGGGAGGACTGAGTGAACTGATACTCTGAGAGTATGCATATGGTTTTATCACTGAGTTGCATTGCATTCGACATGCACACTTGAGATACATGCATAAAGATGAATTTTCCTCATGTTGTACGGTATCACGTCATTCATGACTTCTCATACACATTGACATGTAGGCATAGAGATGTATTTTCCTTATTCCATGTGATAAGAAACATCTTATCTGTTGTTGAAAACTTTTGGGAAAAATCACAGTTTTGCAAACCTACTCATATTTTGGTAATTTCGGTAAAAGAATTGGATTTTCACTGATATACTTGAAAAGCATGCCTACTTTTCTAGAACTGTGAACGAGTTGAAAATCTTATATCTGAGTATGTTTCTTGTTCCATTATTGTTATTATTATTATTTTATTACGAACTATTGTTGGCTATTGGTGTTAGACTCCGACCTATGTTCCAGCTCGTCACTATTTTCAACCTAAGGTTAGGTTTGTTACTTATTGAGTACTTGGGGTTGGTTTTACTCATACTACACTTCTGCACCTTACTTGTAGATTTGGATTCTAATGTTGTTGTGCACGACGAGAGCTAGCATTGAAGACGTACCTGCATTCCGTTCATAGCTGCCTCTTGTTCATGGTAGCTCTAGACTTATGAAAAATTTGTTTATGTATTAATTGGACAGATGATGTGTTTATTTTTACACTACCTTTGTAAATTTTAAATCTTAGAAGCTCATGATTTGTACTACCAGTCCTTGGGAAGTTCTTGTATAAAAGCAATGGTATTATCATTTCTTTTCTTGATAAAATCTCATTAATTTGAATAGTTGTTAATTGGCTTACCTAGCGGGTTGGGTTAGGTGCTATCACGACTAGTTGAATTTTGGATCGTGAAAAGTTGGTATCAGAGCCCTAGATTCATAGGTTCTACAAGTCATGAGCAAGTGTCTAGTAGAGTCTTGCGGATCGGTATGATGACGTCCATACCTATCTTTGAGAGGTTATATAACATCTAGGATAAGCATCCCATTTTTCTTTCCTTATCGTGCGGCATTGATTCAGCTTGAAGCGTAACTCTTTGACTTCCTTCCACGCACTTGTATGCGCATGTGAGCGCTCGGTATCAGCTGTGCATCGACGACTTGTGATTCCATGGATGAGGTGTGAGATGTGATTTCAGTGTGCTGATGATGGGCCAGTCTGGAGGACTTGAGGCTGTGTTTTGACTGTAGCTTGAGCACGGGTGTTTCAGTTGTGTGAGCACGTGCTTTTGAACTTATAATTCTGGTAGGGTTCCTATTAGTAAAATTTGTGGCTTGATGAATAGTTGGATGGCTATATGATGAGTATTATGTGATTACAGGATGTGTTTAGATGCATTGAATGTGGCGAGAAGAGTTTGCTTGAGATGTAAAAAGGACTACTGGGTGCTTGATTCTATCATGATGTGATGTATAGTCTCGAGTTATGAGTGTATTAGAGGATCTTTCATGTTGTTTAACTGTGAAATGAATTAGGTTCTCATGCCTTATTGGTGCATTCAAACTCAGGAAGATTAAGTGATTGCGTAGTAGTTGTGGCTGTGAAAGGGTATAAAGAGATGTCAGTTTGAGCCTAAGAAGGTGGGTTATAACCTACGAGGTAATCTACTGTGTGATGTTTTATGGAGACTTTCTTTTCTACCAGTGGGTTATATTTGTATGGTTTGAGTTTGGATTAGTTCTAATAGTTGACCTGATCGTCACGAGGATGAATGCGAGATTTGCAGATGATTTGAGGCATTAGATGGTTTGTGTTACATGAGCTTATGAAGGATTTAGTTGAATCTCACTACGGTATTATAGCAGTAATGGGGTATGGTTATTGTATGTTATCAGATGTTTTATTCCATGGCATTGAGCCAAGTGGGGGAGTCTACTATCGACGAGTTCATTGCACAGTTATATGTGCCGGGACACGCGGTATTTCTATATCATTATGCATTATACATTTCAGTATCAGGAAGGTGAAGGAAATAACTTTAGATTCATAGAAGGTCTCTTCAGAGTGGGTATCTCGGTTGTGGTATTTTTTGGGTGCTTAAGAGAGAATACAACGACTTATGGGCTTTAGGGCGTGTTGTATTATGCTAGGACCTCTTGTGGTGAGCTTGGGTAAGTATCATGGTGTTCTAACATGGGAAAGTATCAACTTGAAGTCAATTCAGAAGAAACTCTGGGAAATAGGACACTTTGGTAGTAGGTTGGATCAATATGGTAATGGTATGCTCTGTTCTTTTGGTTCTCATAATGTGGTAAGTCTCTACAAGTGTTTTGTGGAAGTACTCTTGGGTTTGGCGACTCGCGTGGCTTAGTTGAGTTAGAGAGATTCAATTATGATGACTTGATTGTGTGCAAATGGATTTCAAAGTGCTCTTGAGGATTTCCACCATGGTTGGAGGTGTATATTTCCTACCTGTGTGAAAAACATGTTGAGTATTATGATTTTCTACTAGATGGGATCAATGGAAGGTTTCTAACTGATTAGGTATATATTCTGCTAGTGACTCAGAGTTGATTACGAGATCCTCATGCTTTCCACATGATGGCATGATTGATGCAGTATGTTATGTAGGATTAAGATTTGCGTGTGCAAGATCACGATTTAGTTTGGAAGGGAAGGTCATTAATTCTTAGGCAACATGGATGGTTTCAGATGACTAGGTGAATGATATTACTATTTGGTATTACCTAAGGAGAGTGTACATTTCAGAAGGTGCACTGTGTTTTGACTTCAGATGTTTCATTAGTATTGCGGTACTCGCCTAGTTGATTGACTGCTGATATTTAGATTTTGCTATATGGCGCGAAAGAACTATAGAAGTATTCCTCTTGGGATGATCGTCTATGAGAGACGTGTTAGGCATTCTGTTGGTGGAGTTGGGATCAAATATGGTGATTCGTGTGTTCTATGGATTTGGAGAATGGGAGTTCTCAGAAGCAGGTTATTTCGTGATTGTGGAATGTGAAGATGTGGCCAAAGCTATCCAGATGATAGTATGTGTTATGATTAGGTCATTGTGGACTTTTGGAGGGTTAATTATCCATTTGTGGATGACCAGGGTTGATTTTGGAGCTCATTGGTAAGCTTAATGAGGATATGTATTCTACACCAGGTCGGATTTGTTGACTCGACACCTTTATTGCAGAAAGGTGTGTCATTCGGTTAGTGTGAGCTTGTTTGTGTTCTGATATATTATATGTGTTATCCTTCTATGCTACGAGAGATTGTGATTTGTGGTTATATGCAGGCATGATGTGGTTCGGTTTGGGCCTTATAGCGAACTTCGTGTGATTTGATGATTGGGATGTGGAATGGTTGATTATGATCCTTTCGGGATACTGTATTATGTTAATTTCTTCTACATGGTTATGGTTGATCAGATCCAACCCTACACCACTACAAAGTGGCGAGAGCGGTCGAAACAACTTTTACCCGAGATGGTCGGGATCGAATCCACAGGGAGCTAGAAGTGGGAATTAGATTCCTATCTAAACTAGAGATGCATAGTGCTCTTAATTACTCTTCCAATCATCTTTTGGTTGGATATTACTTCTAATATTTATGCTAATGATAAGCTAAATTAAACTAAGAATGATTGCTTGTAGGGTTTTCTAATTAGTTAAAGAGGCACTAGGGGAGTGACTTTCTCCTAGGTGAATACTTGACGGGATCTAAAGCCTAAGGCAAAGATGTTATGTTGGGAATTGTGATATAGCCAATGCACAGAATTACTCACTCTATACCTCTCGGTAGCTTGAGTGAGTTTGCCCTAATTGACTTTCACAAGACCAATTGGGTGTCAAAATTGTGCAAGCAATATAGGCTCAAGTCGGGTATTACCATCTCTAGGTTTAACCCTTTAATTGGGGCTATCGGTCTATTGATTACACCCCAATTCCTTGTTGGACTGCTTTTCCTAGACTCAAGCTCTCTTTCTCAAGAAGAGCCCAAGTCAAATAGGCACAAATTAGTGTTTGCAACCACTAATTCGATATGGAAAACACAAATCAGTCCAAATATCAACTACCCATAAACATCTAAGCCTTAAATCAAAAGACCCATCAAATACCCACACTAGGGTTGAACCACAACCCTAGCTAATGGGTTTAGCTACTCATAATAATGAAAGAAAATAGAGAAATAGATGGAGAATAAACCATAAGATTTAATTACAAACTAATAATTGAAGATTCAATGATAAACCCACTATAAAATTACTCAAAATAGTCAAATACAACCGTTCACATGCTCTCCTAAAAGTTAGATTACAAAAGATCCCCTAAAAATGTGAACAGAAACTATTTATACTAGGCCAAATTTTCTGGACAAAAATACCCCTGACAAGGTAGTGTGGTCCGCACAAAATGCACCACAGACGCAATAAGGCTTCTTGGCTCAATTGATCATTCTCTGAATCTGGCCATCGCGGGCCGCATAAAATGCACCACTGCCGCGGTGGCTTCAATGCGGTCCGCACAAAATAGTTTGCGGACCACGCTGGCTTCAATCTCCATTTTTCATAACTCTCTAAATCTCATCTCCGCAGACTGCACAAAATAGAGTGCGGCCGCGGTGAGGCTACTGTGGTCCACACAAAATAATTTGCGGTCGTAGTGCTTGAGTTACCAAAAACCGCACCTCTCTGAATCCCCTCATTGCGTTGCGGACCACTCTGGCTTCAATCTCCATTTTTCATAACTCTCTAAATCTCATCTCCGCAGACCGCACAAAATAGAGTGCGGCCGCGGTAAGGCTATTGTGGTCCACACAAAATAATTTGCGGTCGTAGTGCTTGAGTTACCAAAAACCGCACCTCTCTGAATCCCCTCATTACGGACCACACTAAATGGATTGCGGCCGCAATGGATCTGTTTTAACTGTGTTTGGACTTGTTCTTGGTACTTATGTATGTTTCACTCCTTTTTGAGCTGATTTTGACTAATTGTCACCTTTTGACCAATCCTTGCAAACAAGTACGGCATGTAAGCCTTTGAGACTATTTTGCATTCATTTTTAATCAAAACTCAAGTAAAAAAGAGTGTAAAATGAACTAGAATCCCTAGTTATCAACTCCCCTAAACTTAAACTTTTGCTTGTCCTCAAGCAAACAAAATAAGACCAACCTCCTTAAGAGTAAATCCAAGAAATTTCAGCTGACCTAAAGTGACCTCATCTAGCATCAATTGGGACTGACAATTGCCCTCAATTCAAATGAATCATTAACAACATTCAACCTTCGAAACACCATGGTTTTAGTGTGGCACAAGAGCATCAAGAGTTGACTCAACCCATCAAAGAAACTCTTTCTACTACTTTGGTCATTGTGGAAACCAAACTCATACTCCTCAACTCTCCCTAAGCAAACCTTACTTTTAGACTGTAGCACTCAGAACGAGGATTGTGGAAAACACACTCATCTCGCTCAAAGAAAGGTCACAAGTCCGGCTCTAAGTACCATAAGCTTTCCCCTTATATGAGTCACCACTAATGTACGCTTCATTCAACTCAAGATCATATAGGGATTTTGTGGAGATATGGTGAAGGCTTTTGGTTCAGGGGAGGAAATATTTGGTCTAGGTAGGTTCCATCTTCCCTTAAGCACTTTATTTGCTTCATTTTGGCACACATTCTCTTGACTTTTTGAGTCATTTAACTTCTTTCTTAGGGGTTAGAGAGACACTGTCAGTCTTTCTTGTTCATTTCAAACCTTTTTCTCCTTTCTCAACTTTCCACACCTTTCATATCTTTACTTTTATTGAATCCCTTCATTTTTTTACATTGATCATTCTTTTTGACTTTTTGATTTTCTTTCTTTTTCATTGCCTTTCCTTTTCTTCATTTTGTACCTTTTACCACTTTGTTGCATTCCTCATCTATCCCCCCAAACTTATGCTTTTGTCTTGTGCTAAGGAAAGATCGGGTTCCAAGAAAGGGTATTTTTAGAACGGGTAAAGACGTGTATCGTGGTTTTTTTAAAGAAAAAGGTCTATGGATCAAAAGGGTTGACTAGGGATATTATCATTGGTAGGTTATGGAAGTTTTCAAGACATCATTTGGAACAAGGAGAGCCTATAATCACATCTCAAGTCAAACTACACTTAGAATTTTGCCTTGACAAACATTCAGGGCAAATTCTAGACTAATGACTCGAGACTTGGACTTGCAATTCCAATTCTCACCACACAAGCAATCCTTGATTGCTAAAAAGACAGATTCGGGGGCCCACAACAACCTTAGCTAAGATTTGAGTAACACGAATGGTCCCGAAAAATCACTTGATGATTATCGGCCAACACAAGAGTCTCAAGGTCACAACTTTCACCATCCTATACACAACAATTTATTTTTGATCATAGGATCAAAGGCAAATGTTATAGGCCCAAGTGAAGCTTTGCTTGAGGCACCCTTACTAACTAGCTACTATTTATACAAAAAGCAAAAGAAAATGGACTCAAACCCTTAAGAAGGTTGTCATGCCATCCATCATCGGGAAGAGCCATCCGGTTCACACAAATTCCACCTTTAGAAAGAACTGTGGCATTAAGAAAACCAAAGGCTTATTGAACGCAAAACTCAAAATAAGAAGCTATGAAAGAAAAATGCGGAAAGTAGAATAAATATGTACAAGAGGGGATTTAGATGAATATACATAAGGGGGAATGAATATATACAACAGAAAGTAACTTTATATATAGACCAATGTTGCAAAGTATGAAAAGTGAACTAAAATGGTAAAATTATGTACATATCAAAAGTAAAAAGAAAGCATAATAAAAAGAAAGTAATGTCATATATACAACCCAAATCATCCAAAATAGGGCTTACCCCCTCAAATGAGAGCTAGCATTGTCCTCAATGCTAACTAACCAAAATAAGAACAATAAAAGATAGAGAGTAAAGAGAAACTCCCTATTGGCCCCCTGTCTGCATAGGATCATGAGTCTGGGTCCCTGGGTCCTCGGACTGCTCGGGAACTTGTGACTGGCTCCCTATAACCTGTGTCTCCACTAGGACTTGGGCATGTACTGGGTCCTGGGCCTGCACTGGGGCCTGAGGCTGGATAGAAGAGCCTCCATGCGGCTCCTCCAACTCTATCATAGCATCATCAACACGGGGAATCACCCTCTTTCTCTTTGTTGGCCTCTCTGTCTCCTGCTCCGGCTCAGGCTAGGCTGTTGGAGCTGGGTCATGCAATAAAAGGTCTAAAGTCATGTGATCAGCCTTCAATTTCTCCACCTCCACCCTCAGCTCTTTCACCAACTCCTTGGATGCCCGAGTCTTTCTCAATTTCTTTGTTTCTTTGGTCAAACCCTTCAATGTTTTTCCATGTGAACCCACAACATCCAATTATAATTGTTGGTTCTCCAGGGGCTTTATCTGGTACTACAGAAGCTCCTTGAGAGTGTCCTCCACTTATTGTGGGACCTGCAGCTGATGAGGTGCAGACTGGACTGCTACCGAAGTAGAAAGTACAGACAACTTAAAAGTGGCTGCCTGCATCCAATTGTTGATACTGGAAAGGGTCTGGCTCAAGCAGTGGGCAGTCAAAGGGTATGCTGCAGATGAGGGAATATCTGGACCTGTAGAAGTGAAGCGTCCTAGGGCCATGTCTGGGGTAGCTGAAGGAGGCTGAGTAGGAGCTACTACTACTACTGGCTCTTCAGACTAACCAGTAGAAGCAGTGGCTTTGCCTTTAGGGTCCTTGGGGTTGTCAGGACCCTTGGTGCTGTACCAGGAGAAAGGTGCCTTGGGTTTCACTTTCACATCAAATTTTCTCTTCTACACATCTTGATCCTCAAAATACATGGTCAATAAATTTGGGAAGGGGTAGGATCTATCACCTTCATTCACCACCCTTGTAATCACCCTGGACATAACATTCCCGATGTTGATCGGGTACCCCGCCATGATAGACGCCACCAATATATCCTGGGAGATAGGAAGAGAGTTGTCGTGAGTGGTGGGTTCTAGCCTGCTTCATACAAATGTCTCCCACTCTTCAGCTTCGAAGTTCAGGGTTCTCTTCAAAAACTTTACTCCCGCTGTCAACCATGCTGGGGTGGTACCTGGGATTTCCAAGTACTCTTCTAACTACGGACGAACATCCTCCCCCAAAGCTACTTTCTCTAAGTACAATGTCTCATCCTCCTCTGGGAAGCCCAGGTAGTCATTGATCGTTTTTCCATCAAACTTTATTTTCAAATTTGGCACCTTAGTCACTATAGTGCCCTTTTTTATGCGGGCAACATTGGTGTAGAACTCCTTGACTAAGTGCTCATTGGCATCCTCCACGTGGCCTATGAAATAGTCCCAGCCTGCTCTCTCTCTCTCTGAACTACCTCAACACATTGGGGTTGTGAGGAAAAAGGTCCTTTGTAATGAATTTCTGCTCAGGTATCAACTTCCTCTCGGTCAAACATTCTCTGAACTTGTGGTAGGTCACTTCACTCACGAATCTATCTTGCCATGCTTCCGGTTTCTTGGTTCTCTCTACTCCTCTTACTTGGGGATCACCCCTTCCTTCTTATTCTATGGGATCCTCACCGGGTATTGAAGCTGTAGGTAAGGTAGAAGAGGCACTGTCACTGCTCGCAGCTGAGCCCTCAGATGACTCAAAAGAAATTTGCACTGATGCTTGGGCAGTAGAAGAGCCCAGAGGTGTATCTCTCAATTTGTTCCTCTCCGTTCAGTTAGGAACATATTCTAGCATGGAGTCTGAGTCGGACGCCTCCCGAGAGGGCACATACTCACTCCTCGAATGGTAAACAGCTCTATCAACAACCCTTATTGTCTTCCTAGTATCTTTTATGGACTGCCGGACTTGTGGGGTCAATCTGATCATGCCTCGTCCCCTACCCCGGGAGGACTCTCCTTTGCCTTTCTATTTATAACTTCCGCCTCATGATTTTACCATTATCTGCAAGGAACATTCAGTTGAAGCTTGTTAGTATCAAAAGAATCAGTGAAAGATATAATTGCAGGAAACAGAAGAAAACAGTTGCAGGCAGCAAACTGCGGTCCGCACAAAATGCAGTGCGGCCGTAAAGGGACCACCGCGGACTGCACAAAATAGCACCGCGGTCCGCATTGAGATAGGGGTCAGACTACCCACTCTCTGATAAAGGCCATTGCGAACCGCACAAAATGGTACTACGGTCCACATTAAGGCACCGCGGACCGCACAAAATCCATCACGACCACAGTCACAAAATGCCATTGGGACCGTGGAGAAGCACCGTGGTCCGCGGTAAGTTATACCGAGCAACACAAACCTAGGGTTTCAATTTTCTTCACATTATTAGTATTATTTTCACCTATTATTGATCCCTTAGGTGTTCAATTAGTATTTTTAACTAGTTAATCCTAATCTAAACAGCTTATGAAACCCTAAGCTAAAAAATTAAGAAAAAGGGGAGAAGAAACGTAGAACTAACAATTTAAAAAGAAAATAAAACACATTTAAAAGCTAGGGAAAGATTAAAAGTACCAGAAATGAGATGCAATGTAGATGAATGAGACTCAGCAATTGAATTCTGCAGCTAGACGTGATGAACATTATTTTTTTGTACTATTGAGAGCAAATGATCGAAAAGTTTGAAATGAGGGCCCGAGGTCCTATTTATAGAAAAGAACCTGGCACCCACTGTACCTACCCACCCTGGACCGCACAAAAGGGCAACGCGGTTCGCGGTACTCAGAAACATAAGGCACTGAGGAGACGTCCACTACGGACAGCAATAAATGTTGTACGAATGCAGTGGTCTACCACTGACCGCACAAATTGCATTACGGCCACGGTGGCAAACTTCAGAGAAGCCCCCTTTTTGACCAATCCACTCTGTGGACGGCATTGAAATGTTTCCCCTACGTTAAGGCCTTTGCAGCCGCAAGAAATGCAATGCGGCCGCATAGCAAACTTCAGAGAGTGTACATTTTTCCCAACTTGGTCCTGCACTGCATCAAAACAATCCTACACACATCTCACAACCAGTTAGTCTACAAGCAAATCCTATACTACAAAGAAAATCAAAGAAAAACAAAAAGAAAGACAAATAGTTTGCCTCTCAAGAAGCGCCTGATTTAACGTCGCAGCACGATGCAGGTTACCATCAAATCACTTTAAATGGAGCAGTGCCACAATAAGGAGTACCACTAAATCCATACTGACCACGAGGCCTCTTAGCCTCTCTCTCAACCCTCTCCTGACCACGAACCATCTCAATCTGTCGAGCTATGTCAATAACTTCATCAAAGGTAGCACCAGATACTCTCTCTCTGGCCATAAGCAGTCGAAGCTGAAAATCGAAGGCATCTATAAACCTCTTGATCCTCTCTCGGTCTATAGGAACCAACCAGACCGCATGACAATCCAACTCGGATAACCGCATCTCATACTGTGTAACAGACCTATCACCCTAACGAAGCTGCTTGAATTGCCTGCGTAGCTCCTCTCGGTGAGACTCAGGTATATACTTCTCCAGGAAGAGAACGAAGAACTGCTGCCAAAAAAGGGCACTGTGCCAACCGGCCTACGCCTCTCGTAAGCCTCCCACCAACTATGTACAGCCCCAAAGAACTGGAAAGTAGTGAATGAGACCCACTGGTCTCCAGAATACCTACAGTCCGAAGCTCGGATTCTCTAACACTTATCCAAGAAACCCTGTGCATCCTCACCCTCAGCACCACTAAATGATGGAGGCTGGAGTCTCCCAAACCTCTCCAATCTGTGTTGCTCATCCTCTGGCATAACAGGAGCAACATAGTCCAGAGCAGCTACAACCGGTTGGGCTGGAGTTGCCCCCGATGTCTGAAGTCCCTGTATAACCTGCTCAGGTGTGCGAGCGGCGGGAGTCAGAGTGCCTCCCCCGGTTTGAGAAGTAGTTGCGGCCGTAGTAACTGAGACCCCCTGAGCCACGTCAGTGCACACTAATAGAATCTAGGCTAGGGCTTCTTGAAGGCCTAGAATAATAATAGGCATAACCGCTGCCTGAGCTGGTCCTGCTGGAGCGTCTGCAACTGGGACATGATCATGAGCTGGAGCGGTAGTGGATCTGCACATGCTACCATAACTGCAGTGCGGGCTACACCCCTACCCCTACAATGACATCAACCTCGTCCTCGGCCTCTAGTGGCCTCAACTGGTGGTGCTAGTAGTCGTCCATCCTGACCGGTAGCACGTGTCCTCACCATATGTGATAGAATAGACTAAAAGAAGTTTAGTTACCAGAATTAACAAATTCGCACGACAGGAATTCAAGAATGTGAAGTTTTTCCTAAAGGTTCTGCAGCCTCCCAAAGATAAGTACAGACATCTCCGTACCGATCTGCGAGACTCTACTAAACATGCTCATGACTCGTGAGACCTATGTAAACTTAGCTCTGATACCAACTTGTCACGACCCTAAAACCATTCCGGTTATGATGGCGCCTATCGTGAAACTAAGACAGCAGGCACAAATCTTAAGTCCAACCAATATTTCATAAAAGACATTTTTTTAAACTATTAATTAACAACATCTTATAACATGAGTCTCAATAATAAGTGCGGAAAAATAACACAAGCCCGACATCTGGGTGTCACAAGTCACGAGCAACTATAAGGTCTATCTAAGTACAATAAAGGCTATAACAGTCTGAAAATAAAGATACTAAGAATATTATAAGGAAGATAAGAGGGAGAAGTGCAAGGCTGTGAACGCCATGCAGCTACCGTGCCGACTCCGAAAGACCTGCTGGATGAACGATCAATGCTCGCTATCACGACCCGTAACTCCCGGATCTGCACACAAGGTGCAGGGAATAATGTGAGTACGCCAACTCAGTAAGTAACAAAAGTAAATGAAAACTAAGCAGTAAGAAATCAGATAATTCCACGTCATAGCATTACAACAAATATGGTATGTTTCCAAAACAGTATAGAAATTATTTATCTTATTTTGAAATCCAGTTTCAGTAATATTCCTTGAAAAATGTCTTCCTAACAGTTTAAACAGAAAATCAATGAAGTTTAGAGTAAACATGATGAAAGTCATAAGTAGCCCCTCGGGAAAGACATGTATCATAAACCGCTCCTCAGGCATAATATCAACAGAACCAGCCCCTTGGGCTACTTCACAATTGTTGATACCTAATTTTTTCCTTTATATTTTAAATAAGCATAATTACCTTCAAAATAGCATACATATGCATATATAGCATGCACAAGGCTTTATTATTTTTTCCATAGTTTTTAAGGGTTTAAATTGGTTTATTTTCTCCCTTTTTACCCATAAAATCCCTAAAATATTATTTCCAAAATTATTGTTTTGATAATTCATCTATTTAATTTCTATATTTATACCAAAATATATCTAATGTAATTTTTGTGTATTTTTACAATAACATTTGGTATTTTTAAAGCTAAATTGCATATAATTGCAATTTTAGACCATTTTAAGATTTAATTATGTTTTATATGCATAAAATTGGATTTTGTATTTTTAGATTGTTAATTATGTATTTTTAAATCATTTTGGTACATTAAATCATTTTTCAAAAATTATCTATTATTTTTATAAATTAAAATAGGGAAAACTGGTTATTTAAATTATAGCCAAATTGGCTTTCAATTATAGCCAAATTGGACCCCAATTCTCAGCCCAATTTTACAATTAAAAACCCGACCCACGCCCTATTAACCCTTACCCAAACCCGGAACCCACTTACCCATTCTAATCCTGACCGCTGATCTCCCAGATCAACGATCCAAATAATTCCTTTCCTTTTTAATTTCCAAACGACCCCCAACCCTAATTCATTTCTCCAAAGGCGCCGCCTTCAGATGCTCTCTCATCTCCACTCTTCTTTTAAACCTAACCCTAGACTCCTCCAAACCCCTCCGTCTCCGGTCATCTCCGGCGACTATCCATTTCAACCCAAGCCTCCAATGGGTCTCTCATCACTCTGCTCATCATATCTAAGGCTTTCAAGGATCCTAGGCCATGTCGATTTGGACCTAGTGTTTTTGTTTCTATTACTTATGGGTTCTCCGGTGTGATTTTGGGCAAAATCACACCTTATATGTCATGATCGATGAAGTTTCAACAGGTTCTTTTTTATTTTACTTGGGTTTCTTTTTGAAACCCTGACTCTCTTCTGAATCTCTCAGATCTGTGTTATTTTTATGTTTTAAGCCTATTTCCTTCTGTGATTTGCTTATTCTCGAGCTTTTTTTTTCTGAAAGACCTTCTACTCTAAACCATTTTTACTCCTTTTGAAAACTAGGGTTTTTGGAGTTCTTTCTATACCTGTTTCGACTGATTTCTTTTTGATTAGACCTTTTTCCTTGTTTATCTCGATTGATTCTATGTTCTTAAAACTTTTTAACTCAACTCTGTTAAAAAACCCTAATTTCTTAAAGATTTTCTTTACTTGTTTATGTGAGTTAGCATGATTTTCTTTACTTGTTTCTGTATGTTAGCTTGATTTTCTTTACTCTGCTTCTGTGTGTTAGCATGATGTTCTCCACTTTGGTTTTGTGTGTTAGTATGACTCTCCTTTACTTCGTTTTTGTGTGTTAGTCTGTTTACCTGGTTCTTGTTAATCTCTTGTGGTCACCATGCTTCAAATATAGTTTGCTAAATCTCTAACCTACTTACATCACCTATACATGATTGTGTTTGCTCATATTTTGTTTCTTTCTGCATATATAATTGACTTTGTTTATTTGCTACTTCTGTTCAATCGTCTCTATTTATATGTTGAGGTATGCAGAATCATGACTCCTATGATTGATTTTGATTCTCCTTAACTTTTGGTAATTGAAAGATTTTCCTTCAAAGTCCTGGAATTCTACTCGTCTGTTTGAATTAACTGATTGCATTACCTTATTTACTATGGTACTTTGTTTTACTTAGTCTTTTCTTAATTAGGTCCTTTTGAATTTGGTCCTAATTGACTACTTTATGCCTACTGAATCTTGACACTTTCCTTATTTAATCATGCACTTATTTCCCTTCCTCCGTTATATGGTACTGAATCTTCCTGTTTGGCTCGGACTCCCTTAACTCAAGGAAGTACTTACTTGATTCTCTGAAGTGATTGATTCTGAGTTCTTAAATTAGTATACTACTATGATTTTTACCCTATTCCACTACCTACTTCTAACTATAAATACTCTAAATCTTTCACAAAGAACACACACACTTGGCTTTCAAAAAACCGCTCTCTTACTTAAAATCTCTGTGTTATTCTACTATTATTAGCCGGCTGCAAGCCAAGGCTAATCATCTATATTCTCTGGTTCTTTCATTTTGCTTACTTTTATCCTCACTGGTATGTCGTAGTTAATTTAAAGTCTCAACAATAACATGTTTCTCTTCTTGTTTCAGTTTCTGTTATTTTTATCCTGCTTTTACTTATAGTTTTGTTGTAAAGTTTGTAGTTAAGCATGCTAATATGACCCCCCTTCCCTCTTTTGGATTCATGTACCCCCTTGTGTAATTCAAGCATGCCTGGAGAATTGTATTCTTTCACCTACTGTGCACTTACCACTTTGTGAATCCCAAACCCCTATTCCCTCTACGTGTTTATGACTGGATTATGATTATGCCAGTGTCAAACTATCTCTGAGCATGTCCATACCAGTCCTAATACTCCTATTGCTTTCTCATAATAGAAAACATGCCTATAGGGTTTTTATTCCTCTTAAATCAGATTTCATAATAGAAATCATGCCGATAAGGACTTCACTTTTAATGTCACTTGCATTAGATAGAAACCATGTTCATAGATCCTGCATTTGTCATGTTAGAGGTCGTGTTTCCACGTTCCAAGTCAATATGTTTTTAATCAACTCAAATATAGATATCATGCCTATATGACATAATTTCGATTCAGTAAGTTTTTCACATGTTACTGCAAATTGCCTAAAATCAATAATACGCCTAGATATTATGTCTATAAGGAACTAATTCGCAATTTTATCTAGTAATTCTAATTAGCCTAATAGATCAATTGTATCTCGCCTAGTTTACTTCTCAAAACTGGCTTTGTTAAGTAGCGACATTTCCTAAAACTTGTTCTTTCAACATTGCTCTAATCTCATTAGATATCCTGCCTATAAGATTAAAAGGGACTATTTCAAAACTCCTCTGTTTCTGCATTAACATAAATATCAGTTCTGCATATAGGCAAGCCTTAGGGCATTTTCAAAACTTGCATGTCTTTGAGGCTGTTTCTGTCACTCAACGTTTTAAATTCTAATGAGCCCTTCTTTTTTTAAGAGATCCTAGGCAACTAATAGGTTGTGACTTTTGTATCTTAAAGTGGTTTATTCATGTATAATCATTTAGAAATCCTGCCTTAGGACTTTGATTACTAAAGACCTTACTTGTGGTTGAGTCGTGCTGCATATATGCTCGTTTGTGAAGGAAACTATGATCCTTTAATTGCTCCATTTATGTGAAAGTCCTAAATGCTTCTCTTTGACTGTCGCCTTAGATTTTTGCCTTTAAAACCTTAGGGGTATGTTTAGAACTGCCTATAGTTAGAGGTCCTAACTTCCTTTGGGACTATTAAGAAGGGACGGGTAGCAGCACGCAATAGGAATCAGTGACCAACACTCGCTTTGCATGACCAATAAGGGGATGGGAAGGGTAGATGTGGGATACGATGACTACGCATTAATGTCACGTGTAGCCCCTCAATGAGGAGTGTTTACCGGACATTGCATGGGGTGATCCTATAGGATAAACAACCTAGGACCCCTCTTTACCCCAAACCTTCTCCTTGTTTAAAGCTTTCTTTATAATTTGTTCAACCTTTATTTCACTACTTGACTTGTTTAAACGTGTTGTACTTATTTGATTCAACTATGGACTAATTTGTAAATATGAGCTCGGTCGGGACCTACAGTTGTGGACCAAAAGGGGTGCCTAACACCTTCCCCTTGAGGTTATCTCGAGCCCTTACCCTGATCTCTAGTAATGCAGACCAACCCAAGAGTTAATCACTTTAGGTGCCCTAACGCACCATAATTCGTTAGGTGGCAACTCTTCAAATACCCAATTCCCAAAAGGAAATGAGTCATTGCACCCCATGGAATGTCGAAACCCGGACTTCTCTCACCGCGAGAAGGTGAAAAAGGGGGCGCGACAACAATCACTCGTAATCAGCCCCTCGAGCACAACATGTATCAGAATCAGCCCCTCGGGCAACAACATATAACTCACTTTGGGTACCCGCGCTCACTGGGGGTGTATAGACTCCGGAGGGGCTCCTACAGCCCAAGCGCCACCACAAGCCATCTCGTGGCATAATAAATCAGGCCCTCGACCTCTCATATATCACAAATAAGTAAAACATGATACGGCGCGCCGCCCGATCCCATGATATCCTCACCACACAGGCCCTCGGCCTCACTCAGTCAAAAACCTCTCAAGCCACTCAGGCTAACAACAAAACAGGGCGCTCGGCCCAAAATATCATTTATAGTATCAAAACGGAATAAGTAAGGCTGAATTATGAAATCAGTAAAACAAGGCATGATTGAATACAGCTATTAAATCACAACAGTGAGAAATAGTAGTAAAAAGCCCCTAAGGGTCCAAACAACTTGGCACGAGGCCCAAATATGGCATTCATCCCAAAATATAATAATACTTTCCAAAACACAGTAGTATCAAATAGTATTCAGTCAAATATGTGACTTATTAGTCATACGGGACGGTCCAAGTCACAATCCCCAATGGTGCACGCCCCCACGCTCATCATCTAGTATGTGCGTCACCTCAAAGTAGTGAAACAATGTGAAATCCGGGGTTTCATACCCTCAGGACAAAATTTACAATCATTACTTACCTCAAACCAGATCAAACTCTAACCCGCGAAGCTTTTGCCTCTTAACTCAGCCTCCAAATGCTCCAAATCTAACCAAAATCAGTATCACATCATTAATACACGCTAAAGGAATAAAGTCTAAGACAAAATAAATAAATTAACTAAAAAATCCTAAAATTGGAAAAACCCAACCCCCGGGCCCACGCCTCGGAATCCGATAAAAATCACAACTCTAGAATCCTCATCCCATCACGAGTCTATACATACTAAAATCACCATCGGACCTCAAGACCCCTCAAATCCCCAATCAAAGCTCTCCAAAACTCAAGCCCTAACCTTCAATTTCACCCCCAAATTCTCCACTAGTTTCATGATTAAGTAGTGGATAATTCATCATAAACACCAAATACAAAGTCCAAGCAACTTACCTCACTTCCTCCTTGAATTCCCAGCTTGGAGCTCCAAAATCGTACAAAAAGGGTGAAAGAATGGCTGAAAATCGCGAAAGGGCCTTTTTATACATTCTGCCCAGCACTTTCGCACATGCAGCCTATTTCACGCATTTGCGGGCCGCTTCTGCGGTCAAAATAACCACATTTACGGTTTTAACTTAAGTCACTAACTTCCGTACCTATGCCCCAGGCCTCGTATCTGTGGGCTCGCAGGTGCAGTCAATCCCTCCGCTCCTGTAACAAACTCCGCATCTGCGGTTTCTTCCCACTTCTGCGATCATCGCACCTGCGGTCCCCACTCCGCAGGTGTGGAAACAACAAAAACAGCAAAATCTACAACAACAATTCAAAACCAAACCTTTCGTCAACCACCCAAATCCATCCTGAGGTTGTTGGGACCTCAACCAAACATACCATCAAGCCACATATCACCATTCAAACTTATTCCAACCTTCGGAACACTCAAAACAATATCAAAACATCAAATCACTCTCGGATTCAAGCCTAAGGATTCCAAAACTTCTGAATTCCGCAAACGATGTAAAAAAGTACTGAACCTCATCTGAATGACCTGAAATGTTTCACACACATTAAAAATGACACAACAAACCTACTCCAATTCCCGAAATTCCAATCTGGCCCCAATATCAAGATTTTCACCACCGATCGAGAAATGCCAAATTTTCAATTTCAGCAATTCAAGCCTAAATCTACCAAGGACCTCCAAAATACATTCCAAATAAGCTCCAAAGTCCCAAATCAACTAAAGAAGCTATCCGAACCATAAAATCCAATTCCGAGATCATTTATCCACAAGTCAACTTTCGGTTGACTTTACCAACTAAATAACCAACTTAAGTGACTAAGTGTCTCATTCCACCCTAAGACTACTCCGAACACAACATCACCAACACGATATGATAAAACACAGCTGAACAACATATGAGGAAGCAGAAATGGGGGAAACAGTGTTGTAACTCATGAAACGACTGGCCAGGTCGTTACAGCAGGAGCGGTCCTATGCGCAGATGCGCATTCAGTGGTCGCACCTGCAATGGCGCAGGAGAGAATTTTTTTCAAAGTGCGAAGGGTCACTTTTCCAGCTTATTCTACAGAAGCGGGCTTCACGTCACAAAAACAACACCGTAGAAGCGGCTCATTGTTCGCAAAAGTGAAGAGGACTGGTTAAAAGCTTTAAGTTCATGGGTTTGGTCATTTTTTGCATATCTATAGCTATGGAGCTCGGATTGAAGCGATTTTTGCGGTGATTTTCACCAAGTGGATTGGGATAAGTGTTCTGTACTTGGTTTTGGTTATATTTAATGAATCTATCCTCATTTGTGGCATGTGGTTGATATTTTCAAAAGAGAAATTGGGGGGTTTTTTACTAAAGTTTCATAGAGCGAATTCTTGAGTTTTCAACACCGATTTGGAGTCGGATTTGAATGAAACTAGAATGGTTGGACTTAAAATTTAATGGGTTATCGGATTTTGTGAGTATTGTCGGGTTCTGAGATGCAGGCCCAGGTTTGACTTTTTGGTTAATTTTGGGCTTTTGATTAGAGATTCGACCTTTACCGATTGGGTTTGTTTCCTTTGGCACTATTTGATGTAATTGAGTTTCCTTTGGCTAGTTTTGAATCATTTGGAGGTTGGTACATGAGAGATGGCATTTTGAAGCATCATTTGGCTTGCTCGGTATTGGATTTGGTTTGTTCGAGGTAAGTAAGACTTCTAAACATGGTGCTAAGGGTATGAAATTTTGAATTACATGTTATGTGCTTGGTGTTAAGGTCACGCACATGATAGGTGACGGGTGTGTAGGTGTGCACCATGTGAATTATGACTCTGTTATTACTGTGGTACTGTGTAGTTAGTTGATCTTATCTCTAACCATGAATCTCTATGTACTAGGGCTATTGAGCTGTGATCCCATGTTAGAAACCATGTCTAGGATACATGCTTATTCTGTTGGGACCTACTAAGGTCATTTCTGTTGTTGAGTCATTTGCTTACATTGCAATTACATACTCAGTTGTACGCATTCATATGCATATCATATCTCAGTCTCTGTTACCATATATTGATACATCACATCATTATTTTTGGGCTGATTTTCATGACATTGTGAACCCGAGAGACTGGAGAGATTGATGATTGAGTGAGGCTGAGGGCCTGATTGTAAGAATATTGAAGGGATCGGGTTACATACCACAACAAGTATTATTAATTTATGATGGGAGAGGGCTGCATGCCGCAACAGATGTTATTGATTTATGCCATGATTGGCTTATTATAGCGCTTGGGCTGAAGGACCCATATGGAGTCTTTACATACCCCAGTGAGCGCAGGTACCTACTGAGTACGAGTGCAAGTGCGAGTGCCGAGAGCGAGTGCCGAGTGATTGTGAGGACTGAGTGACTGGGAGGACTTGGTGATTGGGAGGACTGAGTGAACTGATACTTGTTGATACCCAATTTTTCCCCATGTATTTTTTTATGCAAAATACTTTCAAAATAGCATATATATGCATATATAAGTATGTCCAATGTTTTAATATTTTTCCTAATTTTTTAAAAGATTTTTAAATCAATTTATTGCCCTATTTTAACAATACAAAGAACCAATAATTGTTCCTCAAATTATCATTTTGGTGAATAACTTATTTTATTCTAACATTTATAAAATATAGCTAAGGTAATTTTTTACGCATTTTTACAAATTTATTTAGTATAGCTAAATTGCATATAATTGTAATTTTAACCTACTTTAAGATTTAATAGAATTTTATAACTATGAAATTGATTCCAGTATTTTTAATTTAATATTTATATATTTTAAATTAATTCAGTGCCTTCAATTTATCTTCAGAAATCATTTTACTATTTTTTATAAAATAAAAAGGGAAAAGTGGCTATTTAAAACATAGCCCTAACTATTTCAATTTTAGCCTAAAATCAGCCCCAATTAAACCCCAATTCCAATTCAAATGGACCAGCCCAATTCCTAAAATTACCCGCCCCTAACTCGTTTATTTTACCCACTCGGCTTCCCCTTTTGATCCAGGCCGTTGATCATTTTTTATCAACGTCCATAATTCCCTCTTTCCTTTTTAATGCAACAACCCCCACCAACCCTATCCCATTTCTCACCAACCGTCACCTATAAAACCCCTCCCCTCTCCCAAATTCTCTCGAACATTCCCTAATCCTAGCCACCTCTCACCGTCTTCAACCTAGATACCCACCGGAACCCATGGCTTCTCAGGCCATGGGAGCCCTATACTCACCTCTCCTTGCTCTTATACAATTGATACTTGAAGATTCGAGGCCTGACCTCAAAGGTTTTCTCCCAAACCTTTGCTGATTCAAGGTTTCACAACCATCTCTAGCCTTGCTCCGGCATACCATGGTGTCTTGAGCCTGGTTTTGACCTCTCCGACTCAGATCGGACCTTTTCCAAGCCTTTCACATCTCTAGGGCTCTTCTGAAACCCTAACTCTTCAAGGTTTTCTCCGATCTTTTTAGATCTGTTATGTATCTTTGCTCTATTTGAGTTTTAAAATGATTTCCCCAACTTTCTTTCAAAAATTACTTCCAAAATCGCTTCTTTTTTTATTTAGGGTTTTCTGAAATGCTTAAAATGTTTCTCTGACTTTTCTTTTCTTTTTCTTTGTGTGTATTTGTCTCTACTATGCTCATATGTTTCCTTTTTACCACGCATGTTCTTCTGTGCTTTCTGTCTTTCGTTTTCCTACTGTGTTTCTATACCATGCTCTCACATGTTTATCTCACTGTGTTTTCCTATATGTTCTTTTGCTATTCTTTTCCGGTGTTCTTGTGTTCTTCTACTGTATTTTCTCTACTAAGTTCTTAAGTCACTTTGTTTGCCTTCTACTGAACCTTGTTTTAAGTTTCTTCTAAAAGACCCGTTTAAGCATGTTTTCCTCTACTATGCTTCAAATTTCTTCACTCTGTTTGCTTTGAACTTTCTACTGAAGTTGCTTGTTTTCTCATGAGTTTCTTAAAGAAATCTTTGAGCCTGTTTTAACTACTTGCTTCCTCATCTCTGTACTTGACTTGAGGTGGAAACCCTAGAATTTGGGGTTCTGCCGAGGTTTGGTCATATGATTGAACTAGGGTTCTGTTTGAGAACCCTTGACTGTTTCAGACTAATCTTTGAGTTTATGAACTAAGTTTGAACTTCTTTGTATGCAAACGATTCTGAGTTTTTAAATTCTTATACACTAGACTCTTCTACTGATTGGCATGACAATTTTCTTTCATACTTAACGTGTCTGTATGCTTTTTATATGTGATAAGTCTTTCTTCAAAAAGGTTTTCCAATCTGTGATTGGTTCAGAATCCCTTTTTAATAGTACTAATTGATTGTTGCTGATTTTCCTTAAGTAAAACCTTTCTTCACCTTTTCTGACTGGGTTCATTCCTACAAATCTCTGGACTTCTGATTTCTTGGTTATTAACTGATTCCCTTGTCTTATTTGCACAAACCGTGTACTGTCAAGACCTTGTCCTTAAATAGACCTTTATGTATTTACCCCTATTATATTACTTTGTACAAAGTGTTTGATTAATTTCTTTCCTTAATGGATTATACCCGTTTGTAATCTGAATCCCTTAATTAAAGGGAAAACTTGTGTAATTGATTGACAATCAATTTTCAAACTATTTTCTTACCTTATTTATGCTTGCCTTCTATACTATAAAAGGGCATAACCACTTTCTCACCAGACACTCTCAACTCAACACTTTTACACTTCAAACTTCCCACCCACAATCTCAATTCTCTTCTAAACTCATCGTATTCTGACTGCCTGTTTGCACTTTGGCTTTACAAGACTACTGCTTTCTTCTTACTTGTTTCTTTAAGACTGGTATGTTCTAGTTTTAGGTTAACCATCATCCCAATGTGTTTACTTACAGCTTTTACATCCATGTCTGTTTTACTGTCTATGTGGAGTTAAATGTTTAACTAGCATGTTAATTTCTTTTTACCTGTTTCTGCTGTGAATCCCTGCACTCTTGTTTCCTTCTATGTGCTTTGAGTTGTAGTTCAGGACATGGCAATATGCAAGTTATTGTTCATGTTTGGACTTTGATCCCTTAGGGGATCCTGACTCCCAAAACAATGTGTTTTAACAGGCTTGTAGGGTGTGCCAACACTTCTCATTGCTAGGTATGCCCACTGGCCTGTCCTTGCTTTTGTACCACTTCCCCTTTCCCCTATTTCAAAATCTACACTTACACTCACTTTTAGCTTCTAAGTTCTGCCCATTCCTGTGAGCCTTGCCTTGGGACCTTGAGTTCCCTCTAAACTTGGACACCTGAGGGCTGGTCCTTCCACACTGCACTATGACTTAATCCTGCACATTTGGGTGTGAGCACTGCCCGGAGTCCATTTGAGGCTCTTAGGGAACTCTGACACATCCAAATGAGAGAAAGTCTTTGGATCCTGATCTTTGTAGTTGGTTCACCACATATTTCAGACATGGAGTCCGAATTAGCCTCCCCTTGGTTGTACTGTTAATTTCTGATGTAATTTTGCTTTTCTTATTCATTTCAGGTTGTAATAATTTGTAATAACTATTGGGAGTGGCTAGTGAAAAGGGACGATAATGACTGTATGCAAAAAGGGGTAGATATCATGCCTATGGGGTTATTAATTTCTGCAGATATCATGCCTATAGGCTTATTAATTTCTTCATATACCATGTCTATTTCTGCATTCTCATCTTTAGATGACATGCCTATAGGATTGTTAATTTCTGCATCCACGTAGATATCCTGCTCATAGGTTTACTTACAGAATTCTGCACCTGCATATAGACGCTATGGCTATAAGAATTCCTGCATTATATAGATACCATATCTACAAGAAAGTTCAGCATCTCTCATATAGATACCATGCTCGTAGTTAACTAGAAATTCAAATACTGCATATGCATCCGTCATTAGACAAACCTGTCTATAGGATTTAAATAACTAACAGCATTTAGATACTATGCCCATAGGATTTCTGCACTCTCGTTACGTCTGTAAAAATTTTTAAAATCAACAACGCCTAGAAAACATGCATATAGTAACTATTAACCAAATCCGAATCGCTTCACTTTCTTATAAGTCTGAAATCAGTAACAATAATGCCTAACGTCTACAGGACTTGAACTCGTCTTCCTTGATTAATTGACAATTTCTTTTCCTAAAATCAGCATATTTCTTTTTGAAACCGGTAGATATCATGCCTATAGGTTTCGTCTAACACTTAGGCAAGCCATAAAGTAAACTTGTAAACTGAACCAGGTTTTGTTAATTACAACCAGCGGGCAGGTCAAATTCAGACTTCTTATCTGAAAATATGTGATAAATCAGCCTGCTTTAACTTATTAAGTTTTATTAGACCATAATCAGTACATGCAAGACATGCTAAACTCTATACTTTTCTTTGATTTAAGGAGGTCTATTTGAGCCTTTCTATCTGTTTATGTGCTTTCCCAATACTTGCTAAATATATGTTTTGATTGCCGCCTTAGAATTTTGTCCTTTTAAAACTATGAAACCTCATACCCCTTCCCTTTTAGGACTAGTAGTCCCAAGTACCTCCGGGATTGATAGGATTGGGGCGGGTAATAGCATGCAATAAGTAAACGAGACTATTCTGCGCTTTAATACCTTAACGGGGTAGGAAAGGGTAGATATGGATATGATGACCACGCGATAACATCTCGTGTAGCCCCTCTTTGAGGAGTGATTACCGGATGTTGTGTGGGGTGATCCGTATTATTTGTAAACCTAGGACTATCCTCCATTTACTTGTTTATTTTATTGCTTTCAGAATTTCCCAAACTATTCTAAAAAAAATAGCTTTCTTTTATTTCCTTAAACTTTAATCTATTTGCAACCATTATGTGAAAAACCCCTCCTATTTGAAACTTTTTACATGCCTACTTGTTATTTACACTTAAGGTCACAATTATAGTATGGCCGGGAACCACATTAGTGGATCCTGAGGGGTGCCTAATACCTTCTTTTGGGATAATTTCAAGCCTTTACCCGATCTCTGGTTTTCTAAATTAAACTCTTCATAGTGTCCTAATGCACTTTAATCATTAGGTGGCAACTCTTCTCTTTTAATAACCATTAAAAGAGTTGTTAATGTCATAAACCCGATTTCGCGAGAAAAAGGGGGCGTGACAGCATGGCGACTCTACTGGTGAAACTGTAGGCTTTTACCATTTCATGTTATCTGTGACCTTACATTTCTATACGTGTCTTCTTTTAATGCCTTTAAGCATTTAATTCTTTCTTCTACTACGAAACTGACTTGGCTCTTTCTTTCTTTCTTTTCTTTTAATGCTTTCCTTTACCGCTTTCCTTTAATACTGTTGTAAAATCTGAGGAATTATTGTAATTATTACTTTATGAACGTGCAAATACGTGACAACTTGTTTAATTATTGCATAAGCATGTTTTCAACATCATATTCCACTCGTGCCAAACAAATATCATAGCAACGCTTATAATGAGTGGTTGCGCTCTTCCGATATTATCACCCTTTAAATCCGGCAAAGGCGTATTTGCGGTAAAACCAGTCGATCAATGGTATAGTCGACAGTTCCATACCTTTCCCTCTTGAATTGTCCGCTCATGGGTACCAGTCTAATACCCCATAGAAACCTTTACTCTGTTTAACTATGCATGTATCATGGTCAAACCTAGTCGAGTCAGTTATGTTGTCCGCATAATGACTCTTTAAGATAGCCTTATCCAAAGTCCACTGGGTTTCGTTGAAACCCAAACGGGCACTACCACGTTTTGTGCATTTATTTGGAGAATAAATATTTTTATGCCAATTATTGATATTTAATAGTCGAGTCTGGTGGGGGTAAGAGCCTAACATTTTTGTCTTGCAGAAATATGAGGCACGAAGTCCCCAGATTCGGCATGGTCACCAACATCCACCCAAAGTTGTTAAACTGGTGGGAAGATCTCCATTTGAGTGATCAGACTCTTGTCTGGAAATACCTAGGAAATCTACCTTCTCTTTTGGAAATCCAACCCAACATCAAAATCATAGAAGCGGCTACTCTATTCTGGGATGGTGACAGGTCTTTGTTCAGCTTCGGGGACATTGAAATAGCACCTTTTCTAGAAGAAATAAGAGGACTGGCTGGTATACCATAGGAGACTCCGGGTTTGTTAATACCAGAGAATCGCAAGGGTAGAGGTTTTCTCAAGATGATGGGTCTAAAGAAGAATCCAGACTTAACATGTTTGAAGGAGTCCTACATTCCATTTGATTATTTGTACGAGAGGTACGGTCACAACAAATCCTACCATACATATCCGGATGAGTTCGCCCTTACATCGTTGGGGCATATTCACCGAAAGGTCTGTCTTCATGTTCTGCTTCTTGGGGATGATAGTGTTTCCAATGAAAAAAACAAGGATCCACACCAGGCTAGCCATGGTCACCAAAACTTTGATGGAGGGAATTGGTGGACAACCATTTAGCATAGTGCCCATGATCATCGCAGAGATATACAGAGCCTTGGGAAAATGTCGACAAAGAGCCCCACACTTCGAGGGCTGCAACTTGCTACTCCAGCTCTGGCTCATGGAGAATATTCAAAGGGGTGAATATCGACAAGAGATTCAGCGTAGAGACTGGGTTGATCATATAGCCTTCCATCAACCAAGGCGAATGAACTACATGCCCAACATGTTTGCTCAGCCAAAAGATGCCAAGGGGTGGGTGGAGCTGTTTGAAAATCCAACTGAGGATCAAATACAATGGATGTTCGAGTGGTTCCATACTGAAGAGTTCATCGCTCGATCCAGGGACGCACTATTTCTAATACGGATCGGTTTGAGAGGAACCTACCCTTATGTCCCTCTTCGAGTTATGAGACAGGCTGGTAGGTTATATCAAGGGTCGACAAGATGAGTCACTTCTGGGTTGACTTCCAAGCTGATGACAGACCTTATAAATGTCAAGCTTAGCATATGTGGCATTGCAAGATCATCATGGGAAGAGATACTATCGAACAAGATAGATACCATACTGGCTGCACCCCATACTATTCAGGCTGATTGGAGGATAATCACAATGGTCTGGGCCAACCCGGGTTTGTTCAAGGTCACAGAATCATCGATGAAAGGGCTGAAGCACAGGTCAAATACAACCAACTGTGCAAGAGGATTCGGGAATGTGAAAGTGAGCACCGTGAGATTCAAGAAGCCCACCAAAAACTTATTGAAGAGTGAAAAACATGGATGTCAGTGCCAACAAGCGATTAGGATCCCTGGAACGAGGTATAGTGGAGCTGGAAAGGAAGTTTCCAAGAGGATCGAGGACTGCCAGAATGCTGAAGGAAACGAGGGTGGACACCTGGCCAGAGCCTACTTATCGCTGGGACTTCGCGAGCTGGTGAAGCTGTTTGATGGAGCCAAAGATGCCGAGTCTGGGGAAGGTCCTTCTGGGACCAAATAGATAGGAGTTTTCTTTTATTTTATGAAATGTAATAAAGGCCAATGGCCACTAGTGACATTTTATTCCTTATTATTAAGTGTCGTTTTGGTATTCGTCTACTTTTTATCAATAAAATGAGGCATTTAGCATTCTAAGTTCTCCAAATCAATTTGTCGCTAGGCCTACCTCGGGCACAATGAGGTTCCCAAATTAGGACGTGATTTACATTCTTGCACTATGTGTTTAAATATCGCAACACTTTCTTATAATCCGCACTAACTTGTTACCTTTTTTGTTTTTACTTTTGTTTTATTTATTCCCCTCCCCAAAGGTTAGTTCGTGCACTCTGGCATCATCATCCTACTCTATAAGATCAAAGGGCCCTCCACCTAATCCTCCCTCTAGTCCCGTCAGAAGCAGGAACAAGGGAAAGATAGAAGATTTGAGCAACATCAGAAAGGAAAACTCAGTTGAACGGGTAGAAATCACTCATGGTACTCAGGTCTCCAAAGAAAGTGTGTCCCAATTCGAGCAAAAACTGTTGAAATTTCAGGAGGAACTTGATCAGGTCCGGAACTTGGCGAGCTTATCATTTTTCCTCACCACTCCAGATGTCAATTTTCCTAACGCTCAGAACCCCACACCTCCACAAAGCATCCCGAAATCATAAAACCATCCCACTCCTCACCATCACTGCAACACCTGTCATACTTCCAACAATACTCCACTGCTCATCCCCAGAACCTTTGAACTCCACAAATGACCATTTACACACTCAAAACACCCCCATCTGTGTGGAGACTATACCACACTCCACTCAACCCATTTTAAGTACACCCGATTCTGATGACAAAGACTCACTCATTAGGAATCTGGCTGCAGAACTCAAGAAGTTGACTAGTCGAATTCAGGGTGTCGAAGGAAGTAAGGGGATTGAAGGGTTGAACTACGAAGACCTTTGCATACAACCAGATGTCGAACTGCCCGAGGGGTACAAACCTCCTAAGTTCGAGATGTTTGATGGTACAGGGTATCTGAGAGTTCACCTGAGAATATACTACGACAAGCTGGTCGGAGTAGGGAATGACGAAAGGATTCGAATGAAACTTTTTATGAGAAGTCTGAAAGGAGATGCTCTATCTTGGTACAATAGCCAAGACCCAAAGAAATGGTTGAATTGGGTGAGTATGGCATCTGACTTCATGGATAGATTTAGGTTCAACACCGAAAATGCACCGTATGTGTTCTACATTCAGAACATAAAGAAGAAGCCCACGGAAACATTCCCCGAGTATGCCACTCGCTAGAGGTCAGAAGCCGCTAAAGTCAGGCCTGCTCTAGAGGAAGAACAAATGAACAAATTTTTCGTCCAGGCTCAGGACCCTCAATACTATGAAAGACTAATGTTGATCGAGAATCATAAATTTTTCGACATTATCAAGCTGGGAGAAAAGATCGAGGAAGGTATCAAAAGTGGCATGATTATGAACTTGGAAGCCTTGCAAGCTACCAACAAGGCTCTACAGTCTGGTGGTACGTCCAAGAAAAGGGATGTAGGTGCCGTAATGGTTACATAGAGAACCCAATCCCCTGTCAAACACCAAACCTACCCAATCCCTCCACTCACATATCAACCTACTCCAAATTACCAAGCACCCTCACCTTCTTACCAAACCCCACCACTCACTTATCAATCACCTCCACTCCTACATATCAACCTACCTCACCAAGATATTCCCAACCCGCGCATGTCTACCAAGCCTACAATGCTCAGCCATCCCACTATCAATCACCTCCCGCACGTCAAAACCTTCCTAGACCTCGACCAAATTTTGACCGCAAACCCCCTAAACAATATACCGCCATTGCTGAACCGATTGACCAGCTGTATGAAAGACTCAAAGCTACCGGTTACGTCACCCCTATCCCTGCTATAACCCCTGAAAACCCTTCTCAGTGGGTTAATCTGAATAAATCCTGTGCATACCATTCCGGCATGAAAGGGCATACCATTGATGAATGCCGCTCTCTAAAAGACAAGATCCATACTTTGATTGATAACAAGATCATTGTGGCAAAGGAGCCTACTCCGAATGTCTGCAACAACCCTCTTCCGGACCATAAGGGTGGAGGTGTTCACATGATTGAAATAGAGGATGATTGGGATCCCAAAGGATAATCGGTTTAATCACAGAAGGTGACGAACCAAAAAAGCCAATAGTCACCCTTAATACGATTGTAGTCCAGACTCAGCCTTCTGGGGGATGATTAGGTAAACATGTCTGTACCACTTGAGTTTGAAGCACCACCCCTTGCAAAGACGCCAACACCAATTGAGGTCGAGTTTGGGTCTCCAGCAAATGCACCCGTACCATTTGATGTTGCGATTTTACCCTCCAAAATACATGCTCCGTTCGGAGTAAAGGTGCCCCTTCCAGTAGCAATGTCGGTTGTAACATCGTTCCATACAAATGTCATACCTTGGGATTACACAACCGATGTGAGAAGAAAAGGGAAGGTCAAGTTCGGGGAAGCTGTTGCGGCACAGGGTATGACAAGAACCGACAGGGTTTATACTCCGGAGCATTTAGCTGAGTCGAGTAACAAGGCCTATGGTCGGCCGACCATTACTGAAACCGGGCCCGATGATCTCTGGAGAAAGATACAAGCCAAGGAATACTCAGTCATTGATCAACTGAACAAAACACCAGCACAGATTTCTATCTTAGCTTTGTTGCAAAGTTCCGGCGGACATAAGAATGCCTTGTTGAAGGTGCTGAGCGAGGCATATGTACCAAGAAACATCACCGGAGGAGAAATGGCAAACATGGTAGGGCAGGTATTGGAAAGTCACAAGATCACTTTTCATGAAGATGAGCTGCCACGAGAAGGGTTGAGTCATAACAAAGCGTTGCACATCATCGTACAATGAGAAGATTATATTATCACTAGGGTCCTGATTGATGGAGGGTCCAGCCTCAATATTTGTTCATTGGTAACACTCAGAACATTAGCAAAGGGTATGCATGAGATCAAGGATAGGGCTATCAACGTCAAAGCTTTCGACGGTTCCCAAAGATCCACCATTGGGGAGATCAACCTATGTTTGTAAATGGGGCCTACTTGGTTTGACGTTGATTTTTAGGTTATAGATGTGCCGACATCTTACAACTTGATGTTGGGACGGCTTTGGATTTATGCCGCTGGGGCCGTAGCATCAACACTGCATCAGGCGATGAAATTTGAGTGGAACCACCAAGAGGTGATCATTCACGGGAACGGTAGCAATCCCATATACAGTCGCCAAACCATCCTAGCGATTGGAGGAAGGAGAAAGATAGGCGGGGAAACCTATCACCACATCGAGCGAGTCAATGCCGTTGACAAAGACAAATGGGGGGACAACAAAATTGAAAGCATATTGAATTGGAGGGGATATGAACCTAGCAAGGGACTTGGCAAGAACCTCCAAGGAATCGCCAAGCCGATCAAACTGAAGAAACATGGCACCACTTTTGGTCTGGGATATGAGTATACTTAGGAAGAATTCAACAATTGGTTGCCACCATGGCGCGGTTCATACTACCTGCTGGAGCAGCCAATACCACATTTGGAGCAGACTTTCCAGTCGGTTGATGTTATCTATGGGTCGGAAGAAGAGGAAGCACTGTCAGGAGTAAGGAATTTGTTCTTAGAAGATGATGACATGGATTGTTGTGTCATTTTCGAGGAGGAGGGGGAGGAAGGCCTTTCCATACAGGCCGTAAGCCGAGGATTATGCCTCAACAATTGGACCATCAGAACTACCAGAGCCCGGAAAGCCTCGGGGTAGCAAGGCTGAACAAAGCATCATGCACTCTCTTTTATTTTTACTAGTTGATTTTCCTTTCGCATTTTTGAATTTTCGCAATAAGATCTTCCAATGTTCAAAACAGTTATGAAATTTAACAAAGCATTTCGGTTTCCTTGCAAATCTTACTCTTATTATTTTCTCTCATTACTTTACTTATACAACATTACTATTACCTATCTTGATGAACCAATGGTTGTGACATGCAACGAGACAACGCAACAAACGAACATAGATTTAGAGGAAGATGATATACCGAAAGAGATTGTTAAAGAGGTTGAAAATTTTGAGAACAGACCTAAGTTCAACCTGGACGAGACCGAGATTTTTAACCTGGGAGATGCTGAAAATATCAAAGAAACTCGGATCAGCGTTCATTTGTCACCGTTAGAAAAGGAAGAATACATAGAATTTCTAAAGGAATATGAGGACATATTCGCCTAGTCATATGATGACATGACTGGTTTGAGCACATCTATTGTGGCCCACAAGCTGCCAACCGATTTGACATGTCCGCCGATAAAGCAAAAACTCAGAAAGTTCAAGCCTGACATGAGCTTGAAAATCAAGGAAGAAGTCACTAAGAAGGTCAAAGCTAAGGTTCTCAGGGTAGTAAAATATCCGACATGGTTAGCCAATATTGTGCCAGTACTGAAGAAGGATGGGAAGGTTAGAGTCTGTGTCGACTACCGGGATCTCAACCAGGCCAGTCCAAAGGACGATTTCCCCTTACCGAACATACACATCCTGATTGACAATTGTGCCAAGCATGAGCTGCAGTCATTTGTAGATTGCTTCGCTGGGTACCATCAGATATGGATGGATGGATGAAGAAGATGCTGAGAAAACAACTTTCATTATGCCGTGAGGGATGTACTACTACAAGATGATGCCATTCGGGTTAAAGAAAGCTTAGTATCGGAAGGTAGAATGATAGCCTTATGCAATGTAGAGAATATAGATGGAGACAGAGCTTAGTTTTGGAAGGAAGAATGGTAGCCTTATGCAATGCATGAATGCAGATGGAGACAGAGCTTAGTCTCGGAAAGCAAAATGGTAGCCTTATGCAATGCAGGAATGCAGATAGAGACAGAGCTTAGTCTTGGAAGGCAGAATGGTAGCCTTATGCAATGCAGAGAATGCAGATGGAGATAGAGCTTAGTCTCGAAAGGCAGAATGGTAGCCTTATGCAATGCAGAGTATGCAGATGGAGACAGAGCTTAGTCTGGGAAGGTAGAATGGTAGCCTTATGCAATGCAGAGAATGCAGATGGAGACAGAGCTTAGTCTCGGAAGGCATAATGGTAGCCTTATACAATGCAGAGAATGCAGATAGAGACAAAGTTTAGTCTCGGAAGGCAGAATGGTAGCCTTATGCAATACAGGAAATAAAAGGCGAATAGTAATAAAAGTTCCTTAGTTGATATTGTGGCAGCTGGGGATGTTGTGTGCGGATGGTAACTGTGAATAGGTGTGGCAATACTGAGAGTTGTATTTCTGGAAAGTACAAGTGTATAAATATATTTGATGACTTTGCGACTTGGGTGCCTGCATTCAAAGAAAAATCATGAGTTTTGTAAAAAGGGTGAAGGTTAGTTCGAATCCCCGCTGGCTCTACTTGACCTGCTCGGCTCCGTTTTGGTGATATTGTGTGTATCCTTGGGGTAGAATTGCTGAACAAAGCAATTTTGATAATAGACATGCATGATTTAGTAAAAGTATAATATAAATGCGTAATTAAGAATAGTTTTCCTTAGATGAACCAATGACTGCGACATGTTTCAAATCATTGCAACTTCTCTTGCTCCGGAATTTTGAGGGTCCTCCTCAAAATTCTGCCCCAGTTTACTGGGCTGCTGCTTCTAACGGTTGTTGATGATAAATGGCTGAAATACTTCGGAATTTTGAGGGTCCTCCTCAAAATTCTGCCCCAGTTTCCAATAGCGGGGGGAAATGAAAATTTTATTAAATTGTGACCGAACCCATAGGGCTTCCTACGTGTCTCCTCTTAAATGGGAATTAGGTCAGGCATAGTTCAAATTACATCATACAAGGAAAGCATAAAGATTACACATAGTATCGCTTGACTGCGTATGAATTGATCGGCTTTGGCCAGACCTCTCCATCCATTTCTGCGAGTATGAGGGCACCTCCTGTTAGAACTAGGTGAACCATGTACGGACCCTGCCAGTTGGGAGAGAATTTCCCTTTGGCTTCATCTTGATGTGGAAAGATTTTCTTTAACACCAGCTGCCCCGGTGTGAATTGTCTCGGCTTGACTCTTTTGTTGAAGGATCTGGACATTCTGTTCTGATAGAGCTGACCGTGGCAAACTGCATTCATTCTCTTTCCGTCTATAAGAGCTAGTTGTTCGTAACGACTTTTCACCCATTCTGCATTGTCGAGTTCAGCTTCCTATATGATCCTTAGGGAAGGAATTTCTACCTCAGTGGGAATAACAACCTTTATACCGTAGACCAGCAAATAGGGGTTGCCCCGGGCGATGTGCGGACTGTGGTGCGGTATCCCAATAAAGCAAATGAGAGCTTCTCGTTCCACTGCTTATGCTTCTCTATCATTTTCCTTAGTATCTTCTTGATATTCTTGTTGGTAGCCTCTACGGCTCCGTTTATCTAAGGTCTGTAAGTTCTAGAATTCTTGTGTTTGATCTTGAAGGTTTCACGCATGGATTTTATTAAATCGCTGTTGAGGTTGGAGCCATTTTCAGTAATGATTGACTCTGGAATTCTGAACCGACACATGATACGGTCGCGGACAAAATCCATCATGACTTTCTTAGTCACTGCCCTGTAAGATGATGCTTCAACCCATTTGGTGAAATAATCAATTGCTACTAGGATAAACCTGTGCCCGTTTGATGCGGCGGGTTCGATTGGTCTGATAACACCCATTCCCCAGGTGGCGAACGACCACAACGAGCTTGTTGCATTTAGCTCATTTGGAGGCACCTTTATCATGTCTGCGTGTATCTGGCAGCGGTGGCACTTTCAGACATACTGGATGTAGTCTGTTTCCATAGTCATCCAAAAGTAACCAGCTCGGAGTATTTTCTTTGCTAAGACAAAACCATTCATATGTGGATCGCAGGTCCCTCCATGAATTTCCTCTAATAGCCTGGATGCTTCCTTTGCGTCGACACACCTTAATAATCCCAAATTAGGAGTCCTCCTATACATGATTCCTCCGCTGTGAAAGAAATTATTGGATAAACTCCGAAGCATGCGCTTCTGAATAGCGTTTGCGAGCTCTTGGTATTCCCCTTTTGCCAAGTACTCCTTTATATCATGAAACCAAGGCTTTCCGTCTGCTTCTTCTTCGACATGAGCACAGTAAGCTGGCTGATCATGGATCTTTACCGGAATGGGATCAATAAAGTTCTTATCTGGATGTTGTATCATGGATGATAAGGTAGCCAATGCATCGGCAAATCCATTTTGGACCCTGGGAACATGCTGGAATTTTGTCTTTGTGAACCTCTTTCTCAGCTCCTGCATATGATGTAGATAAGGGAGTATCTTGGAGTTCTTTGTCGCCCATTCTTCTCGGACCTGATGTATAAGCAAGTCTGAATCCCCAATTACTAGCAGCTCTTAGATGTTCATGTCAATGGCCATCTTGAGCCCTAAGATGCAGGCTTCGTACTCTGCCATATTATTGGTGCACGGGAACCTGAGCTTGGCAGATACTGGATAATGCTGACCGATTTTTGGTACTAAGACTGCTCCTGTGCCAACTCCTTCGAAATTTGCTGCTCCATCAAAAAATATTCTCCAACCATCATAGGATTCTGCAATGTTTTCTCCTATGAATGATACCTCTTCGTCAGGAAAATACGTTTTTAGGGGTATGTATACTCCTTCTACGGGATTTTTAGCAAGGTGATCTGCTAGTGCCTGTCCCTTGATTGCCTTCTGAGTTACGTAGACAATGTCAAATTCACACAACAGGATTTGCCACTTGGCTAGCTTTCTAGTGGGCATGGGCTTCTGAAAGATGTACTTCAAGGGATCCATTCTTGATATGAGATATGTAGTATAGGCACAAAAGTAGTGCCTCAACTTCTGAGCTACACAAATCAAAGCACAACAGGTGCGCTCTAACAGAGAATATCGAGCCTTGTACGGGGTGAACTTCTTACTAAGGTAATAGATGGCCTGCTCTTTCCTCCCTGTTTCATCATGCTGCCCCAGAACACAACCGAACGCTCCATCCAATACTGCAAGGTAGAGTAATAGAGGTCTACCCGGCTCAGGCAGAACTAAGACTGGTGGTGTTGATATGTACTCCTTAATTCCGTCGAAAGCTTTTTGGCAATCATCAGTCCATGTGGTAGCGTCGTCCTTCTTTAACATCTTAAAGATCGGCTCACAGATGACCGTAGATTGTGCTATGAACCGGCTGATGTAGTTAAGTCTTCCCAGGAAGCTCATTACGTCCTTCTTGTTTTTTGGCGGTGGCAGTTCTTGAATAGCTTTGACCTTAGATGGATCTAGTTCTATCCCTCGGCGACTCACAATGAACCCAAGTAGTTTTCCGGCAGGAACCCCAAATGCACATTTTACGGGATTCAGTTTCAGGTTGTATCTTCTTAGTCTATTGAAGAACATCCTGAAATCTTCCATGTGGTCAGTGGCTTTCTTGTACTTTATGATGATATCATCTACATACACCTTAATCTCCTTGTGTATCATATTATGGAAGATAGTAATCATGGCCCTCATATAGGTGGCCCCTGCAAGTTGTAATCTTGTTATTTGTTCTTCATTGTAACTCATATCTTACTTTCTTAGAAGCTATGTTTTAGGAAACCCAAATTCGTAAACTTTCTGAGTTTATGTTGTGACTAGGATTAGTCATAAGTTTAAAGTCTTTGTAACTAGAGAGTCACAAAGTGGCTTATGGTGAGAGTACCACAAGTTAATTGAGTTGAATCCTTTGTAATAGAGTTATTACAAAGTGACTTGTAATAGTGAGATTACAAGTTAGTGAAGTTGAAAGCCTACAAGTGTAGGTCGTGGTTTTTGCCCCCTTGTGTGGGATTTTTCCACGTAAAAATCTCTTGTCTCTTTTACTTACTGCTTCATAAGTATTCTTAGTAGAAACTCATAAAGGATCAGGTACTCTACAGTTTGGTGGACTCATATAAGTTAACAACTGGAGATGATAAAACCCAACGGAGAACCTGGTTCCTCATTATTGGTTATGAAAGTCATATTCAGGTAAAATCTAGCTGAAATATCGCCACCTTTTATTTACATCTTGCATTGGCTGAAAGATCGCCACTTCATTTATACCTTACATCGGCTGAAAGATCGCCACTTCATTTATACCTTGCATGGCTGAAATATCGCCACCTTTTATTTACATCTTGCATTGGCTGAAAGATCGCCACTTCATTTACATCTTGCATTGGCTGAAAGATCGCTACTTCATTTATCCCTTGCATCGGCTGAAAGATCGCCACTTCATTTATACCTTGCATCGACTGAAAGTTCGCCACTTCATTTATACCTTGCATGGCTGAAAGATCGCCACTTCATTTACATCTTGCATGGCTGAAAGATCGCCACTTCATTTACCTCTTGTATGGCTGAAAGATCGCCACTTCATTTATACCTTGCATCGGCTGAAAGATCGCCACTTCATTTACATCATCTCATAGGCTGAAAGATCTCCAAATTATCCGAGGGCATCATCATTCAGAGGCACCATTTGCATAGCCCGAGAACACCATGCCATTGCCCGAGGATCCCTTTTAATCTTTTGCATATCATTATTCAAAGGAATCATGGTTCGGAGGCATCATCCTCATACCCCGAGAGCATCATTTCATGGTCCACGAATCCTTTATTATATGCTTCATGTCCCAGGACATTATGGTCCAAGGACGTCATCATAACCGTCTAAAGACAACATTCATGGTCCAACGGGAACTTGCATCATGTTTAAATTTACGCACAGTATACACTTGTATTGCTTATTTGCAGGTAAACCGGCAAACCACGACCACCTCAGTAGGAGCAATCCCGCTCCAGTTCCCGCATCCCTATTAGACTTTAACCACCCATCCCAACCTGAGTATCGCGTCCGTCCTTGGGAAAACCTCCATCGACATATTCCGTCGACGGATCCTGAACTACATGTGGCCTGATTCCTGTAAGACCAGGGATATGTAGGCAGCTTAGGAACCAGAGCACGGTAAAATTCTTCAAACCATTTTATTCGGTCAAATTGGCCTTCATATCTTTACCCGATAACTCTTTCATCCTTCCCGGGTAAAGAGGGGCAGCTGTTGATACCCAATTTTTCCCTATGTATTTTTATATGCAAAATACTTTCAAAATAGCATATATATACATATACAAGTATGTCCAATGTTTTAGTATTTTTCCTAATTTTTTAAAAGATTTTTAAATTAATTTATTGCCCTATTTTAACAATACAAAGAACCAATAATTGTTCCTCAAATTATCATTTTGGTGAATAAATTATTTTATTCTCACATTTATACCAAATATAGCTTAGGTAATTTTTTATACATTTTTACAAATTTATTTAGTATTTTTTAAAGCTAAATTGCATATAATTGTAATTTTAGCCTACTTTAAGATTTAATAACATTTTATAATTATGAAATTGATTCCAGTATTTTTAATTTAATATTTATATATTAATAATTAATTCAGTACCTTCAATTTATTTTCAGAAATCATTTTACTATTTTTTAATAAATAAAAAGGAAAAAAGTGGCTATTTAAAACTTAGCCCTAACTATTTCAATTTTAGCCTAAAATCAGCCCCAATTAAACCCCAATTCCAATTCAAACGGACCAGCCCAATTCCTAAAATTACCCACCCCTAACCTGTTTATTTTACCCGCCCGGCTTCCCCTTTTGTTCCAGCCCGTTGATCATTTTTTATCAATGGCCAGAATTCCTTCTTTCTTTTTTAATTCAACAACCCCCCACCAACCCTATCCCATTTCTCACCAACCACCGCCTCTGAAACCCCTCCCCTCTCCCAAATTCTCTCGAACATTCCGTAATCCTAGCCACCTCTCACCGTCTTCAACCTGGATACCCACCAGAACCCATGGCTTCTCAGGCCATGGGAGCCCTATACTCACCTCTCCTTGCTCTTATACGCTTGATAATTGAATATTCGAGGCCTGACCTTGAAGGTTTTCGCCCAAACCTCTACTGATTCAAGGTTTCACGGCCATCTCCGGCCTTGCTCCGGCATACCATGGTGTCTTGAGCCTGGTTCTGACCTCTCCGACTCATATCGGACCTTTTCCAAGCCTTTCTCATTTCTAGGGCTCTTCTGAAACCTTAACTCTTCGAGGTTTTCTCCGATTTTTTTAGATCTATTATGTATCTATGCTCTATATCAGTTTTCAAATGATTTCCCCAACTTTCTTTCAAAAATTACTTCCAAAATCACTTCTTTTTCGATTTAGGGTTTTCTGAAATGCTTAAAATGTTTCTCACTTTTCTTTTCCTTTTCTTTGTGTGTATTTGTGTCTACTGTGCTCATATGTTTCCTTTTTACCACACATGTTCTTCTGTGCTTTCTGTCTTTCGTTTTCCTACTGTGTTTCTATACCATGCTCTCACATGTTTATCTCACTGTGTTTTCCTATATGTTCTTTTGCTATACTTTGAGGGTGTTCTTGTGTTCTTCTACTGTATTTTCTCTACTAAGTTCTTAAGTCTCTTGGTTTGCCTTCTACTGAACCTTATTTTAAGTTTCTTCTAAAAGACCCGTTTAAGCATGTTTTCCTCTACTATGCTTCGAATTTCTACTGAAGTTGCTTGTTTTCTCATGAGTTTCTGAAAGAAATCTCTGAGCCTATTTTAACTATTTACTTCCTCATCTCTGTACTTGACTCGAGGTGGAAACCCTAGAATTTGGGGTTCTGCTGAGGTTTGGTCATGTGATTGAACTAGGTTTCTGTTTGAGAACTCTTGACTCTTTCAGACTAATCTCTGAGTCTATGAACTAAGTTTGAACTTCTTTGTTTGCACACGATTCTGAGTTTTTAAATTCTTCTACACTAGACTCTTCTACTGATTGGCATGACAATTTTCTTTCATACTTAACGTGTAAGTATGCTTTTTATATGTGATAAGTCTTTCTTTAAAAAGGTTTTCCAATTTGTGATTGGTTCAGAATCCCTTTTTAATAGTACTAATTCATTGTTGTTGATTTTCTTTACGTAAAACCTTTCTTCACCTTTTATGACTGGGTTCATTCCTACAAATATTTGGACTTCTGATTTCTTGGTTGTTAACTGATTCTCTTGCTTTATTTGCACAAACTGTGTACTGCCAAGACCTTGTCCTTAAATAGACCTTTATGTATTTACCTCTATTATACTACTTTGCACAAAGTGTTTGATTAATTTATTTCCATAATGGGTTTATACCCGTTTGTAATCTGAATCCCTTAATTAAAGGGAAAACTTGTGTAATTGATTGACAATCGATTTTCAAACTATTCTCTTACCTTATTTTTGCTTGCCTTCTATACTATAAAAAGTCACGACCCATTTCTCACCAGACACTCTCAACTCAACACTTTTACACTTCAGACTTCCCACCCACAATCTCAATTCTCTTCTAAACTCATCGTATTCTGACTACATGTTTGCACTTTGGCTTTACAAGACTATTGCTTTCTTCTTACTTGTTTCTTTAAGACTGGTATATTCTAGTTTTAGCTTCAGCATCATCCCAATGTGTTTACTTACAGCCTTTACATCCATGTCTATTTTACTGTCTATGTGGAGTTAAATGTTTAACTGGCATGTTAATTTCTTTTTACCTGTTTCTGCTGTGAATCCCTACACCTCTGTTTCCTTCTATGTGCTTTGAGTTGTAGTTCAGGACATGGCAATATGCAAGTTATTGTTCATGTTTGGACTTGATCCCTTAGGGAATCCTGACTCCCAAAACAATGTGTTTTAACAGGCTTGTAGGGTGTGCCAGCACTTCTTATTGCTAGGTATGCCCACTGGCCTGTCCTTGCTTCTGTACCACTTCCCCTTTCCCTGTTTCAAACTCTACACTTACACTCACTCTTAGCTTCTAAGTTCTGCCCCCCTCATGTGAGCCTTGCCTTGGTACCTTGAGTTCCCTCTGAACTTGGACACCTGAGGGCTGGCCCTTCCACACTACACTATGACTTAATCCTGCACATTTGGGTGTGAGCACTGCCCGGAGTCCATTTGAGGCTCTTAGGGAACTCTGACACATCCAAATGAGAGACAGGTTTTGGATCCTGATCTTTGGAGTTGGTTCACCACATATTTCAGACATGGAGTCCGAATTAGCCTCCCCTTGGTTGTACTGTTAATTTCTGATGAAATTTTGCTTTTCTTATTCATTATGGGCTGTAATAATTTGTAATAACTATTGGGAGTGGCTAGTGAAAAGGGACTGGAATGACTGTATGCAAAAAGAGGTAGATATCATGCCTATGGGCTTATTAATTTCTGCAGATATCATGCCTATAGGCTTATTAATTTCTGCAGATACCATGTCTATTTCTGCATTATCATCTTTAGATAATATACCTATAGGATTGTTAATTTCTGCATCCACGTAGATATCCTGCTCATAGCTTTACTTACAGAATTCAGCACTTGCATATAGACATCATGGCTATAAGAATTCCTGCATTATATAGATACCATGTCTATCAGAAGTTCTGCATCTCTCATATAGATACCATGCTTGTAGTTAACTAGAAATTCAAATCTTGCATATGCATCCATCAATAGACAAACCTGTCTATAGGATTTAAATAACTAACAGCATTTAGATACCATGCCCATAGGATTTCTGCACTCTCGTTACGTCTGTAAAATTGTTTAAAATCAACAGCGCCTAGAAAGCATGCCTATAGGAACTATTAACCAAATCTGAATCGTTTCACTTCTTATAAGTGTGAAATCAGTAACAATAATGCCTAACGTCTGCAGGACTTGAACTCGCCTTTCATGATTAATTGACAATTTCTTTTACTAAAATCAGCATACTTCTTTTTGAAACCGGTAGATATCATGCCTATAGGTTTCGTCTAACACTTAGGCAAGCCATAAGGTAAACTTGTAAACTGAACCAGGTTTTATTAATTACAACCAGCGGGCAGGCCAAATTCGGACTTCTTATCTGAAAATATGTGATAATTCAGCCTGTTTTAACTTATTAAGTTTGATTAGACCTTAATCAGTACATGCAAGACATGCTAAACTCTATGCTTTTCTTTTATTTAAGGAGGTCTATTTGAGCCTTTCTATCTGTTTATGTGCTTTCTCAATACTTGCTAAATATATGTTTTGATTGCCGCCTTAGAATTTTGTCCTTTTAAAACTATGAAACCTCATACCCCTTCCCTTTTAGGACTAGTAGTCCCAAGTACCTCCGGGACTGATAGGATTGGGGCGGGTAATAGCGTGCAATAAGTAAACGAGACTATTCCGCGCTTTAATACCTTAACGGGTTGGGAAAGGGCATATATGAATATGATGACCACGCGATAACATCTCGTGTAGCCCCTCTTTGAGGAGTGATTACCGGATGTTGTGTGGGGTGATCCATATTATTTGTAAACTTAGGACCCCCCTCCCTTTACTTGTTTATTTTATTACTATCAGAATTTTCCAAACTATTCTCTCAAAAAATTCAGCTTTCTTTTATTTCCTTAAACTTTAATCTATTTACAACCATTATGTGAAAACCTCCTCATATTTGAAATTTTTTACTTGCCTACTTGTTATTTACACTTAAGGTCACAATTATAGTATGTCCGGAAACCACACTAGTTGATCCTGAGGGGTGCCTAACACCTTCCCTTCGGGATAATTTCAAGCCTTTACCCGATCTTTGGTTTTCTAAATCAAACTCTTCTTAGTGTCCTAGTGCACTTTAATCATTAGGTGGCGACTCTTATCTTTTAATAACCGTTAAAAGAGTTGTCAATATCATAAGCCCGATTTCGCGAGAAAAATGGGGCGCGACAATACTCTGAGAGTATGCATATGGTTTTATCACTGAGTTGCATCGCATTTGACATGCACACTTAACATACAAGCATAGAGATGTATTTTTCTCATGTTGTACAGTATCACGACATTCGTGACTTCTCATTCACATTGACATGTAGGCGTAGAGATGTATTTTCCTCATGCCATGTGATAATGAAACATCTTATCTGTTGTTGAAAAGTTTTGGAAAAATCACAATTTTGCAAACCTACTCATATTTTTGTGATTTTGGTAAAAGAATTGGGTTTTTACTAATATACTTGAAAAACATGCCTATTTTTCCGGAACTGTAAACGAGTTGGGCATCTTATATCTGAGTATGTTTTTTGTACCGTTATTATTATTAATTGGTTAAGAACTGTTATTGGCTATTGGTGTTGGACTTTGACCTCTGTTCCAGCTCGTCACTACTTTCAACCTAAGGTTAGGTTTGTTACTTATTGAGTATATGAGGTCGGTTGTACTCATACTACACTTCTACACCTTGCGTGCAAATTTGGATGTTGATATTCCTGTGCATGACGGGAGCTAGTATTGAAGACGTACATGCGTTCCGGTCATAGCTGTCTCTTGTTTATGGTAGCTCTAGACTTATGAAAAATCTGTTTATGTATTATGCGGACAAATAATGTATTTATCTTTATACTATCTTTGTAAAATCTAAATAATAGAAGCTCATGATTTGTACTACCATTTCTTGGGAAGTTCTTAAATAAAAGCAATGGTATTATCATTTCTTTTCTTGATAAAATCTCATTAATTGGGATAATTGTTAATTGGCTTACCTAGATGGTTGAATTAGGTGCCATCACAACTAGTTAGATTTTGGGTCGTGACACATAAGCCACTGCCGCTTCTCGTTGGGTCGCCTCTCTCACCGTCAGCCCGTCAACAGTTACTATCAGGTTTTTCTTTGATTTTTAATTTTTTTTTCTTTCAGTTACAAAGCCTAAAAAGGTCAGAGTTTTCAATTTTCTAAATGTATATGCTTTCTTATGCTTGTGCATTTCCTGTTTGTTTAATTACAACAGTGATGTGTGTCCCTCACTCTATTAGTTAATCTTTTGGCTAAATCAGTTGTAGTTGTAGGCCCAAATAAGGTTCTGTATATTTGTTATACGCCGAGAGAATTGATGCTATGGAAGGAAAATAGTTGGTCTTGCATTATTGTTAGTTATATTTGATGCTATGGAACTGAAAGTAGTATGGAATTAGTTGGCCCTGCCATTGAAAATACTGGACATTGTCTTTGGCCACATAAAAAAGTTATAAACCATACAGAAATTCAAATAAAAATCTAAGACCCGTAGTCCTTCATATTCTTAGTTATGCAGACTTGTCTTAAAATTTGCTAAATGTATACTTCTTTGAGATAACTTAAAAAATCTAATATGATTGCTTTCAAGAACTTGGTCTTGTCAAAATTGCTGATACTCGTTGGGGTTCGCACTAAAAATCTTTTAAGGATTTTATTTCTATATTTGGCTCAATTATTGAAGTTCTTGATACTATCGTTATTGATGCCCAGACTTTAGAAGAAAGAGCTAAAGCAAACAGATAACTTAGCACTTGTCCAATATTTGAAGTTGCTTTCATGTTGTACCTAATGAGACATATTTTGAGAATCACAAATGAGCTTAATACATTCTTACAAAAAAAAGGAGCAAGATATTGCAAATGCTATTCTACTTGTTGAAGTGGCAAAGAGATGGTTACAAAAGCTAAGAGAAGAAGAATATGATTCACTTATTAATAAGGTGTCTGCATTTTGTATCAAGTATAATATTTTGATAGCAAACTTTGATGACCTCTATGTTAGCTCTGGAAGATCTCAACGTAAAGTTGCTGATTATACTATTTTACATCACTATCGTGTTGATATATTTTTTAAGATTATTGATTGGCAAGTTCAAGAACTCAATGCTCGTTTTAATGAGGTGACAACGAACTTGCTTGTTGGAGTAGCTTGCTTAAATCCAGTTGACTCATTTTCCAGTTTTGACATAAACAAGATATTGAGGATGGCTGAATTATATCCTGATGATTTTGATGAGAATATAACGGTTACGCTCAAGAATCAGTATGAAACTTATATTGTTGATGTTCGTGATGTTGATGAAAGGTTCTCAAATCTACAAAGACTTATTGATCTTTCTGAAACACTAGTTAAGATAAAGAAGCATTTGAATTATCCATTTGTGTTTCGCCTTGTGAAATTTACTTTGCTTCTACCAATTTTCACTACTACAGTTGAAAGAACTTTTTCGACGATGAAGTTGATCAAGAGTGAATTGCGAAACCGAATGAATGACGAATTCATGAGCAGTTGTTTGGTACCTAATGTAGAAAGAGAAATATTTAACATCATTTCTGATGAGACTATTGTAAATATGTTTCAGGAAATGAAAACTCGTAGAGGACAGTTGTAATAATATATTTTATTAATATATAATTTTTGTTGACCTCTTTGTATATTTTCTTTTTCGCATTTTGAACCCGCTTGATAAAAAGCTTGGGTCCGCCACTAAGTTCAATGACATTCAAATCACAAGAAATATACTCCCTCCGTTCACTTTTACTTGGCACGTTTGGACTTTTCACGCCCCTTAAGAAATAACAAATGAAGTGTATAATTTACCATGATACCCATATTAATTGATGCAAATTTTATTGGATTTGAAAAATGATTTGAAATGAGTAATAAATAATGTGGGTATAACAGGAAAAAAAATTATCTTCTCTTGATATGCGTAAAGTGACAAGTAAAAAATGAAAATTTATGTTTAGTATATATACCAAATAAAAGTAAACGGAGTGAGTATCAGTGATAGGTCAGACATTGTAGAGACGGTACGATAAAATTCTTCATCTACTATTACTGCCAAAAGAAGTACTCTCTCCGTTCCAATTTATGTGAACATGTTTGACTGGGCACGGAGTTTAAGAAAAAATGAAGACTTTTGAAATTTGTGGTCCTAAACAACTCAAAAGAGTATTTGTGTGTTTATAAAAGCTTATCATTAAGAGTAGAATTGTAAGTTTAAGTTAAATTGTTTCCAAATTTAGAAAGGGGTCATTCTTTTTGAAACGGACCAAAAAGGAAATAGGTTCACATAAACTGGAACGGAGGGAGTAACATAAAAAAATTAACAAGGCACATGCATTACTCATTAAGGAAAAATAAATTTGTAATGTCATGTATACGCGGTTTTCTTTATTTTTTGTGCACATTTCAAGCTAAAACAAAAGAAATGAGCAACTCGGACACTAATACTTATCCATTCTTGTTCGCGATAAATTGATAAGAAGATTATATAGTTTTATTACATACACTTTTGTCACTTATCTAAAGTTAATTAACAAATTAACATGTATTGTCCCTCAATATTTCTCTCTTCGCCCCAATTTATGCAATGATATTTGACTGGATACAAAATATAAAAAAGAAAAAAAGGTTTTTATAACTTTTAATCTAGAATAAATCATAAATATTTGTATAATTTTAAATCATCACGTTTTAACAATGATTAATTAATGTGATTTAATGAAAAAATGGGATGAGAATAAATTTTTTGCCGAGTAGGATGACATCCGTAAATTCTTGGTGTACTTTGAAAGGAGTCCGAAACTTAAATAGTGCCAAAATTGGCACAAAATATGTTTCTACTGTTAAACAAAAAAAAAGTTACATAAATACATAAAACGCAGTATAATATTGTGTTTTACTTTAACGGAAAGTTAGTCGTTAAAGTTAAACGCAGTACTATACTGCATTTTATTAAACAATTTTTTTTAGGAAAACGCAGTACAATACTGCGTTTAACTTAAATACAGTATTGTACTGTGTTTCCCTATAATATTTGGGCTCACTTCTGCAGGACTGCAAATCCCTATAATTTATTATAGGAAAACGCAGTACTGTTGTTTTCACGACAGAAGCCATTGTTTAATCCCCCACCACTGCTGGTCTCCCCCCCCCCCCCATATTAAAAAAAAATTAAGCCCCACCCGTATACAAAAAGCGAAGAGTGTAGGTTCCGCACACATCACAAGCCTTGGATTCCTTCTTTTGGGTTGAAAAATTCAATTTGGATCTATTTCAAAAAACTTAAATCGAGGTATTTCGATTTTGTTTATGTCGAAACTCGTAGAGCATATGCATATTTGTTTTATTGAATGTGTTTTCACGTTGATTTGTGTTATGTTTTTGTTTAAATTTGTATATTATTTTTACCCGGATTGAATTATTAGCCTTGGAATAAAAAATAGTTAATTATTAGCCTTGAATTATTTATATAATTTGTTGTTCATATGTATGTTATGTTTGTTGTTTTTATAAAAATATTGGACTTTTAGCGTAGTAAAATATAGAGCCTTCTAGCGTAGTAAAATATTGAGCCTTTTAGCGTAGTAAAATATAAAGCCTTTTAGCGTAGTAAAATATAGAGTCTTTTAGCGTAGTAAAATATAGAGCTTTTTAGCGTAGAGTCTCTGTAGTTTAAGTATGTACTAACTACAAACTCTACCCGGAACCCATAGATAATTACTCAGTCCAAATAAATAAATAATTATTTAATTTATTAAACTAACAAAATTCTAAAAATGTTGAAATTAACACACATAATAATCAAGGATAACTTGGTCCTACCTGGCCTCAAATATCGAGCCTGGAACCCATAGATAATTACTCAGTCCAATTATAAAATTTATTATTTAATTTATTAAATTAACAAAATTCTAAAAATATTGAAATTGACACACATAATAATTAAGGATAACTTGGTGCTACAGGGCCTCATATATCGAGCCTGGAACCCATAGATAATTACTGAGTCCAATTATAAAATTAATTATTTAATTTATTAAATTAACAATTCTAAAAATATTGAAATTGACACACATAATAATTAAGGATAACTTGGTGCTACCGGACCTCAAATATCGAGCCTGAAACCCATAGATAATTACTCAGTCCAAATCAATAATTAATTATTTAATTTATTAAACTAACAAAAATCTAAAAATGTTGAAATTGACACACATAATAATTAAGGATAACTTGGTGCTACCGGGCCTCAAATATCGAGCCCGGAACCCATAGACAATTACTTAGTCCAATTATAAAATTAATTATTTAGTTTATTAAATTATTAAAATTCTAAAAATATTGAAATTGACACACACAATAATTAAGGATAACTTGGTGCTACTAGGCCTCAAATATCGAGCCTGTAACCCATAGATAATTACTGAGTCCAATTATAAAATTAATTATTTAATTTATTAAATTAACAAAATTCTAAAAATATTGAAATTGACACACATAATAATTAAGGATAACTTGGTGCTACTGGGCCTCAAATATCGAGTCTGGAACCTATTGATAATTACTCATCCCAATTCAATAATTAATTATTTAATTTATTAAACTAAAACAATTCTAAAAATATTGAAATTGACACACATAATAATTAAGGATAACTTGGTGCTACCGGACCTCAAATATCAAGCCTTGAACCCATTGATAATTACTTAGCCCAATTGAATAATTAATTATTTAATTTATAAAACTAACAAAATTCTAAAAATATTGAAATTGACACACATAATAATTAAGGATAACTTGGTGCTACCGGACCTCGAATATCGAGCATGGAACACATAGATAATTGCTCAGTCTAAATCAATAATTAATTATTTAATTTATTAAACTAACAAAATTCTAAAAATGTTGAAATTGACACACATAATAATTAAGGATAACTTGGTGCTACCGGGCCTCAAATATCGAGCCCGGAACCCATAGATAATTACTCAGTCCAATTATAAAATTAATTATTTATTTTATTAAATTATTAAAATTCTAAAAATATTGAAATTGATACACACAATAATTAAGGATAACTTGGTACTATCGGGCCTCAAATATCGAGCATGTAACCCATAGATAATTACTGAATCCAATTATAAAATTAATTATTTAATTTATTAAATTAACAAAATTCTAAAAATGTTAAAATTGACACACATAATAATTAAGGATAACTTGGTGCTACCGGGCCTCAAATATCGAGCCTGTAACCCATATATAATTACTGAGTCCAATTATAAAATTAATTATTTAATTTATTGAATTAACAAAATTCTAAAAATATTGAAATTGACACACATAATAATTAAGGATAACTTGGTGCTACTGGGCTTCAAATATTGAGCCTGGAACCCATTGATAATTACTCAGCCCAATTGAATAATTAATTATTTAATTTATTAAACTAACAAAATTCTAAAAATATTAAAATTGACACACATAATATTAAGGATAACTTGGTGCTACCGGGCCTCAAATATCGAGCCTGGAACCCATAGATAATTGCTCAGTCCAAATCAATAATTAATTATTTAATTTATTAAACTAACAAAATTCTAAAAATGTTGAAATTGACATACGTAATAATTAAGGATAGCTTGGTGCTACCGGGCCTCAAATATCGAGCTTGGAACCCATAGATAATTGGTCAGTCCAAATCAATAATTAATTATTAATTTATTAAACTAACCAAATTCTAAAAATGTTGAAATTGACACACATAATAATTAAGTATAGCTTGGTGCTACCGAGCCTCAAATATCGAGCCTAGAACCCATAGATAATTACTCAGTCCAATTAAATAATTATTTATTTAATTTATTATAACACAAACACACAATTAGTATTGTTTAAATTATAGTAGACGACATGGACTTGCCGCCCATGCATCCTGGACTAGCCGAGGATGAGCTATTAGTGTTGTAGGGCGACCATAGGTCCTCCTATGTATGGGAGGGACATCTATCGGATCAGCCTCTCCGCGCCAGGAGACCTGACGATTTGTGGAATTTCTTGAGGGAGCATCATTTCCATTCCTTCGTAGTCGAGCGCCTACAGGCTACGGGCTTCTTTACGATTTTTCGGATTGGGCGGATGCAGCTTGATTGGTCCCTCATCACGGCCTTGGTAGAGCTGTGGCAACCGGAGACGCACACTTTTCACTTTTCCACTGAAGAGGCCACCATCACGCTTGAGGATGTTCAGGTTTTGTATGGGTTGCGCGTAGATGGACTGGCCGTTGCACTACTCCAGTACATGAGATCCATGACGCGTACCTAGTATTTGGATTTGATGGGGCAGTATACGGGTTACAGACCACAGGGTGAGGCTGTATTTAGAGGGGGCAGTCGCGTTTCTTTGTCAGCTATCAGAGAACATATGGAGGTATTGCACCCAGACATTACCGGCGAGACAGAGAATCTCCATATTGAGCGGTACACGAGGTTGGCGCTGCTCCTGCTTTTTGGGGGTGTCTTGTTCCCGAACACTTTGGGAAATCTAGTGAGTATGCACTTTCTGCATCATCTGCAGCAGCTAGATGATTTACCCCTGTACAGCTGGGGTGCTGCTATTCTGGCATACCTGTACAGGAGTATATGCCGGGCGAGCATGCTTTGCCAGGTGGACATATGTGGTTTTCTGCCCCTTCTACAGGTGACAACATTTTCGAATACTCTTTTCATTATTCCGAATTCTATATGGTCGAAATGACTCTTAAATTTTACGTCAACCTTTTATCTTAGGTTTGGGCCTGGCAACAGATCATGCCGTTGCAGCCACCTCTACCACCACTAAAGTCGTCCCACGAGGCAGGGGTAGGGCACGGGACAGGGCTCCCCATCTTCTGCCGCCATCAGCATGCAATGTCCACATGTGAAGCTTATGTCCCATCAACCAAGTATAGGCTCGTGGATCTAGCTGCCGGATCGCTTCCACGCGCCTCATGAATTTGCACTGCTGTTGCTCAGTTGCAGCCATCCACATTAAGTCATGCAAGGTCTTGTCAGGATATTTCTTCTGGAAATTGGCCTTCAGGTACCTTACACAGTAACGGTGGTACGCATAGGGTTCCTGCCATTCAGGCAAGTGCCGTACAGAACTTAAAATACCACTATGTCGATCAAATATTAGACAAATACCTGAACGTTGTTTGACAACGTGCTGCTTCAAGTGGTTCAATAAAAGCGTCCATGTCTCTTCGCTTTCGTTGGCACAAATGGCAAAAGCTTGTGGAAATATTTGTCCATTGGCATCTACTGCAACTGCAATCAAAAGCTTAATATCATGCTTTCCATAGACGGTACGGGACGACAATGCACAAAACCATCAATTGCTGGTTTAAATGACCAGAACACATAGTTGAAAATATATTCCGGTTTGTCCGGACTCTACTCAAGCCTCTATTCAACAACAGTCCCGAGGTTAAAGTGTTGCAGTGCGGCCATGTACCTGGGCAGTGATGAAAAAGACTTATCCCAATCACCATAAATAAGTTCAAAGACACGTTTGCGACCGAGATATGCCTTTCTTTTGGTTATAGTACAACCATAGTCCTGATGGACGGCTGTAATACACTCTTTAATCTTGAACCTAATGGACACTTCTAAATATGGAATCAAGACAAGAGAAGTCAAGTCTACATCCAGGTTAAAATGATTCTCATTGAATGTGTCCATTTCACATCTATGGGTGCTAATATATTTATCCACTTTTCACAAACCTGATTTCTTCTTGCTGGCACGCAACATCCAGTGACAATCCATAAAGTCTCTACGGCATACAGCCTTGTATACCTCCGTAGTTGACTCCCTTACCGTCATCTCACGGCACTCTCTTACACTGTAGATTTTTACAACCCTAATTAGGCGAGCTTTATCAGGGAAATACATGCCCTTTGTCAGAACCGCTGGTCTAGACTCATCCCACATCGCTGACCGAATTTCATCATTATCCCTTGTGAGGGCATCCACGTTCGGCATACTTGGAAAATTATCAAGGTAGGAAATATTCCGCTCATGAAATGGCACGTGGGACTCGTATACTCTTTGTCTAGTGGGGGTGGAGGAACATGCTCCCTCGTCAGCTCAGGTTCAACATTTACTTCCTCCTCCTCATCACCCTCATCAGGGAAGGGTGTGTCATCTCCAGACTCATCCGCATTGTTGTCATAATCACTATCATCTTCCTGGCTCTGCACATCTGCCGAATCACGAGTCAATACGTCGTCTATGGGCAACTGTCTAAGGTCAGGAACATCAAGAAGCTCGTTTTCACTGCACAAAAAGAACAAAATGATAAGTTACCCAACTAGATAAATACTTTACATATATCTATATCACTTTACTTACAAGTCGTACTGTCTTGACGTTTCATGATGGATATTTTCTTGTTGGTGACGACTCCCAGATAGACCACCATGGTCTAATACGCCAGAACTACGCATATTACAACTAGGGGGGTCATAACTTGTAAAATTCATATCCGGACGGTACCCCCTATGAAAAATATGAGTGTTAACACAAATCCAATTAAAACATAAAATAAACAATGCTAAAGCGTAGAAAAATTGAAGTTTACCAGTCGTCTTGTGGATTATATAAAGTCGAAAAATCATTTTGTGGCTGCTCATTCGCCGGTGGTGACAAGTTTAAATCAAGGCAAGCTCTTTCATCAGCAATCTGTCCGGCAAAAACTGCTCTAGAATAACCACTCGATGACGGGGGGTTATCCCTACTATGCACGCCCTCATTATTGGGAACGTCTTCAATCTGACGTATATTTCCAACAATTTTATTATAATAAATTCCCTATATTCATCCGGAATCCACAAAAAATCTCTAAAAGTTTCATCATCTTCGATGTTAAACTCAAAATAATAAGCAAACCCCTGCGGAGTCACTGAATACGGAAATCTATCGGTTACTTTAAGGTTAACCGAACGCTTCCTCACACTCATCCTTTTACGTAACAACGATACCAATTTATCGTACTCCATTGTAAGCGGCAATTTAACATGACACTGTGGAGGTGAGCTATACCTTACAGAGTTATTCTCCAGCACAACCTCACCCTCCAATATAATGAAACCCTTATTTTTGGCTCTTCAGACATTATAAAAAATGATTGACAAGAAGAAGAGAGAAGTATGAACGGAAGTTTGAAGAAAGTATTGAATGGATTTTCATAAGTTGAAACGCCTTTAAATAAGGCAAGTCCGAGCCTGGGGTGCAGAATTTTTTAATGTAAAATGCAGTACAATACCACGTTTTATGTATTTGAATTATTGTTATGTCAGTTATCCGCAGAACACTTATTGGTGGGCCCAAAAATCAGAGTAAAACACAGTATAATAATACATTTCAATGTAAAACGCAGTATAATACTGCATTTTACACTAAAAATTAATTCTCTGCAGTCCTGCAGAAGTGGGCCCAAATATTATAGGGAAGCGCAGTACACTACTGCGTTTAAGTTAAATACAGTATTGTACTGCGTTTTCCTAAAAAAAATAATTTTTTAATAAAATGCAGTATAGTACTGCGTTTAACTTTAACGGCTAACTTTTCGTTAAAGTAAAACGCAATATTATACTGCATTTTATATATTTATGTAATTTTATTTTTAACAGTAGAAACGTATTTTGTGCCAATTTTGGCACTATTTAAGTTTCGGACTCACTTTGAAAGCGAAAGAAACAAGCGGCACTAAGAAAACGATATCCTTAAATAGCTGTCCCGAGCGAACCTTAGCTTTATATCTCTTTGCCTTAACGCGTATTTTTTTTTCTGCTTTCAGTTTTCACACGCAAGAAAGTGCTCTGCATCTCTTTTTTAAGAAGAAAAAACAAAGAAGAAAAAATCAGTAAGCGAAAATGGTGAAAGACAGAACGATTGGTGTAGCAATGGATTTCTCAAAGAGCAGCAAAACTGCTCTGAAATGGGCCATCGATAATTTAGCTGACAAAGGTGACACCTTTTACATCATCCACATCAAAACTCATTCTTCTGATGAGTCACGTAATAAGCTCTGGGCTAAATCTGGTTCTCGTAAGTAATCAACCTTAGTTTTCCGGTTATTAATTTAACAGTTAATTGTAGTTATCTTTTAGCCGATCTATCAATATAGAAGTTAAACTCTGTGTTGTTAATACATATTTTCGTTTCGTTTTGTTAGCTTTAATTCCGTTGGCGGAGTTTAGGGAGCCTGAAGTGATGAAGAAATACGATGTGGAGACTGATATTGATGTTCTTGATTTACTTGATACTGCTACTAGGCAGAAAGAGGTTTTTTAATCTATAATTAATTCTCTTTCTTTTTTACCTTTTGGGGGGATTAATTTTCCTGAAAATATTTCATTGATCTTTGTATAGATAAAAGTTGTCACTAAATTATACTGGGGAGATGCTAGGGAGAAACTCATAGATGCAACTGGCGATCTGAAGCTGGATTCTTTGGTTATGGGTAGTAGAGGCCTCGGTACCCTCCAAAGGTACTGCTCTGTCCAAAATTTCTAATTCTTTTTGAAAATTTATTAGCTAAAAATTGATCTTTGATTTATGTTATTCAAGTAATATGTATTGCCGTTAATATTTGGATATGTATCTTTTGGTTTTGGTGATAAAACAGGATAATAATGGGAAGTGTGACCAACTATGTATTGACTAATGCGACATGTGCTGTGACTGTTGTTAAGGATCCAGATTTCCACAAGCATTGATCAAGAATTATGGGTTGAATATGCATGCCCTTTTGAATAAGATGAAGGCTTTTACTTGTTCTATTTTCTCTTATGATAGCAATTTCCTTAATCTCAATGCTGAATGAGACATACTTTGTTCCTGGTTTCAATAACTAATGAGATTGATGGTTTTCTCTAATTTGTCTGGTCTATATTGTCTCCCCTTTAATTTGTGGAATAAGAACTATAAAGTCTTTTTTGGGACAGAGTTGTTTGGTGTTTGTGCTTGATGTGAGGCAATAAGTATATGATGTAGTAGTTGAGGTGCATACAAACAGCTCCGGAACCACTATTCAGAACAAAAAGGCAATTTTACTGTTCTTGGGTTAGAATTATTGAGATTTTGTGAGGCGGAGCTAGAGTTCTAGATACGGGTTCAGCGAATTTAATAATTTTGCACAAAATATTGTATGTGTTAAGAAATCCACTGAATGTGTAAATAATTTATCTTGAACTCAATAAGCTGCCTTTTCTAAAATCCAAAAATTTCTATAGCAAATTTCTTTAACTCATAAACTCAAATTTCTATAACAAATGCTCCATATTGCCAAAATAATGAAATTTTTATAAGAAATAATCAAATAAATGCCTAAGGTCAGATAAACAATTTTCAACTCTTTGATGGCATCTAAATTCAGCATGTCACGTGGACGGTTGGATTTTTTGGAATTTTTTCATATACTTAAAATATTTACAAGTCAAGACCTTGCAGATAATGATCTACACCAACTTGTTTGATTAATGGCCCAAGTTGATGGCATAGTTCCCCCACATGGCTCTGACATATGATTGATCAGTTTTGGTTTGAATTCATTTTTCATTAACCTTTAAAATATGCCAGCTTGAGATCCTAAACAGGTAATTTACTGCCACAAAACCGTAGTAAGCACATGGGCTGCTGAGGGTTGGTGAGGTTTAAACCGGTAATGTGGAGATAGTTTTCAAGGAAAATTAGGGAACAAATAAACAATGTGCCATTGAATGAGAAAATTAAATGAAGATCACAGAGCTTATTTACCAACATATTTTCCAGGACCAACTAATTAGTAATACTAATATTTATTTTTGCTGTATCTTTCAGCTAAGTTAGCCCAAACTTTTGCATTATTCTCTGGTGCTTGATATTTTCAGCGAATCATTGCAATATTTGCTACATACGAATGAAGCTTTCGCATGGATCTGGTTTCTTATGACATGTATCAGAGGCGGATCCAGGATTTAAATTCTATGAGTTCAACTTTTAAGATTTTTAACATTGAACTCATTATATTTTTAAGGTTATAGGTTCAAATCTATTATTTTTGTAATTTTAATGAATTTTTACACATAAATTTTTAGTTCGCGTGAAAAGTTATGAGTTCAATTGAATCCGTAACTACAACACTGCATCGTCCCTGGTTATGATGTAGTAAATATATACGCATGTATTTTTTAAAGCAGGTTGTATTCAAAGAAACCGACAATAGGATAATTCAGAAAAGGATAGGAATTGATTTGCTATGGCCTTTCAAATTAAAGACATTTACATGTACTAGTGTCATGATGCACAGAGGCTACGAGGAATGTTAGCTCCTATTTGTCACCTGGCACACCAAATGGTCCAAACAAACAAACAAATAAGAGAAGTGTGGTATCACGTTTCTCAGAAAAGCTAATTTTTTCGGAATTAAGACTCAATAAAGGTTCAATTTTATCCAGCAACATTTCTTACTTCAACTTTAGCTTGATTATATGTGTCTTTCTATTCCTCCGTCTAATTTGTGTGACATTCTTTTTTTTTTTTTTTTTAATCAATTCCAAAAACGGCACGTTTATATATTTAGTAAAAATTTACTTTAAGAATTTATTTTGCCCATAATAAGATGATTTATAGTAATGTATACAGTCAAAATCCGATTTGCCCGATTTAGTGGGCTCGAGGAACCACTTCAAGATCGAGTCCGAAGTAGACTGAGTTCGAGCCTGATGGCGGAACTCGATGTTTGAAGATCAGAGTGACCGATGAATATCGAGGCCGAGCATATCCAGTCTCGAGATAATGCCGTTGTAGTTTTGTAATAGAATAAGCAAGATTTCTGCAATGGCCCAAAGATCAATGCGTAAATTCCAGAACGGATTTGTACGAATCCGTACTAGGCGGTTAGACAGCTGTACAATTAGATTCCTTATTAAAAACGAAAATGTACCTTATTTAGGATTCCCCCCATTATATAAAGGGGAGCCCATTCATTTGTAACATCATCAATCATTGGAAAAAGAATATATTTTCTTACTTTCTTGCTCACTATTCATCAAAATTCTCTCTTAACTTTATTGTCTTTACTTTACTGTTTTGCTGACCAACCTCAAGCCTATCATAGCTCTAAGTTAAGGCTTGCTTAAACACTGGTTTGATTCAACTTACTTCTTTAATTTATACGTTTGATTTCTTGGTTGATAATTAGTTTTGAATTGGATCACTTATCTTTAAAACCAGAAACAAGTTTAATTGTTACTCATATTTTCGAGGTAAACAGTTTGGCGCCCCCTGTGAGGCTAAAGATAATAGTGATTACTTCAGTACTGATTCTGATAACACACGATATTTTTCACACTTAATCTTGTCATGAATTTTTTGCTTTCAGGATAAAACATGTCAAGCTCACAAAACGCACATGTGCATGACAATGATGGTATTGGATCCCATGGTGAAAATGATCATGTAGTTGCTCCAGGAGTCGGGGTGCCACCTATTAACCCTGGGGAAGTACCGATTGCCAACCCTATTGATATCAGTTCAAGGGTTGCTTTACACGCAGACCCCGAAGGGAGCATACGCAGAGAAGACCGACCGAATGGCTACGGAAAGCAGGATGTAGGAAACGGGGGAGTTAGTCTCCAAGTGATATTCGAGATGTTGCTAGCTCAACAGGCCGCTATTGCTAAGCTTCAGTGTTTACACAGGACTCCGAGTGTGGTCGAGCCGGAAATCACTCACCGTACCAAGCCGGTGCGGGAAAGAACTAATGGTAGTAGATCAGGGGCTGATCCTGTGATTATGAAAATGCTCAAGGAGCTCATCAAAAGAATCTAGTCAGGAGAAAAGAAAATCGAAGACAATGACAAAAAAATGGAAATATATAACTCCTGAGTTGATCAGATACCAGGGGCACTCTCGATGTTAAAGGGTTTGGATTCAAAAAAGTTCTTGCAGAAGCCTTTTCCCCAGGGTGCGGCTTCGAAGCCCATCCGAAAGAAGTTCGGTACGTCAGATATACAAAAATACAACAAGACCACCGATCCTAATGAGCATATCACTACATACACATGTGGCACAAAAGGAAATGACTTAGAAGATGAGGAGATCGAGTCCGTTTTGTTAAAAAACTTTGGGGAAACTCTATCAAAGGGAGTAATGATTTGGTGTCACAATTTATCACTGAATTCCATTGATTCATTCGCAATGTGAACAAACTCATTTGTGAAAGTGCACATCAGGGCCATAAAGGTCGCTACGAGGAAATCAGACGTCTTCAAGATAAAGCAAAGGAATAACGAAATGCTGAGGGAGTTTGTGTCCCGGTATCAAATGGAACGTTCGGAGTTACCACCGGTCTCCGATGATTGGGCCATTCAAACTTTCACTCAGGGTTTGAACGAGCAGAGTTCGATAGCATCACGGGCGTTAAAACAAAATTTGGTTAAGTATCCAGCTGTAACTAGGGCAGATGTGCAAAATCACTATTAGTCGAAGATCAGGGTCAAAGACAGCCCCCTCAGGTTCAGTTCACCCAAACAGATTGGTAGTTAAAGCCTCGAGGGATACCGATAGGAAACCAAGGTCGGATAGAGAACAGTATCGGCTATACGTCGCAGATCGAAGAAATAATGGTTCGGGGCGCAATCCTCCTCTAAATGATTGAAGAAATGATCGAGGACAAAGTTCTCGGGGACTTATGAGTAAGAATGGTTTTGATAGACATACCGATCCTACAGAAGTGCCTCGTTTATCGGAGTATAATTTCAGTGGTTATGCATCGGGGATTGTATTGTCTATCGGAAGAATCAAAGACACTAGGTGTCCCAGACCTATACAAACCGATCCTTCTCAGAGAAACCCAAATTTGATGTGCAAATATCATGGTACACATGGCCATAAGACCGAAGATTGCAGACAACTGAGGGAGGAGGTAGCTCGCTTGTTCAACGAGGGTCATCTTCGAGAGTTTCTCAGTGATCGAGCTAAGAATCACTTCAGAGAAAGAGATGCAAACAGAAAAAATGAACAAGAAGAACCACAACATGTAATTCATATGATCGTTGGCGGTGTCGATGTTCCACAAGTGCCCATATTCAAACGCACCAAGGTGTCGATCACCAGAGAAAAATAGACTCAGAGTTATGAGCCCGAGGGCGTCCTGTCATTCAATGATGAGGAAGCGGAAGGCATATCTCAGCCGCACAATGACGCCGTGGTAATTTCTATTTTGTTAAATAAAATTCAAGTTAAACGTGTTCTAGTGGATCCAGGTAGCTCAGCAAACATAATCAGATCAAGTGTTGTGGAGAAACTCGGCCTACATGAACCAAATTATACCTGCATCTTGAGTCCTAAATGGCTTTAACATGGCTAGTGAAACAACGAAGGGGGAGATAATCCTACCAGTGAACGTGGCCGAGACCATCCAAGATACAAAATTCCATGTCATTGAAGGAGACATGAGATATAATGCACTGCTTTGGAGGCCATGGATCCACAACATGAGGACAGTACCATCAACCGTTCATTAGATGATGAAATTCCCAATAGTGGATGGGGTGAAGAAAATTTACGGGGAACAACACGCTGCAAAGGAAATGTTTGCAGTTGATGAGGTGACACCGATCCCAGCATCTTCGATCTCGGAAAAATCGAACACCAAAGATAAGCAGATGACCAAGTAGCAATCACCGTCTCCGGCCTCGACCGAATCTGAGAAACAGGTAATCGAAGAAGAAGAAGAGGATTTCCTTACTCCTCGAACTTTTGTTATTCTCGAAGAGTCAGATGCAACCAAGTCAACAGTCGAAGAGCTGGAACAGGTCATACTAATCGAGTATATGCCCGAGAAAAAAGTACACCTGGGAACGGGGTTAACCCCCGAACTCAGGATAAAACTCATTCAATTTCTTATTGATAACATGGATTGTTTTGCTTGGTCCCATTTAAACATGACAAGGATCCCACCAGAAATAAAAACACACCGGCTAAGCATCAACCCCAGATTCAAACCGGTGAAGCAAAAGAGAAGGCCCCAGTCCGAGGTGAAGCCCCAGTCCGAGGTGAAGCATGCATTCATAAAAGATGGGGTAAGTAAACTTCTTACAATAGGATCCATTCGGGACGCAAAATACCCCGAGTGGTTAGCAAATATAGTTGTAGTCCATAAAAAAGGAACAAACTTAGAATGTGCGTAGATTATAAGGATTTGAATAAGGCATGTCCTAAAGACTCTTTTCCACTGCCTAACATCGATGGCATGATCGATTCCACGCTGGCCACGAGATATTTACCTTTCTCGATGCCTACTCTGGGTACAATCAAATTCAGATGAACCCGGAGAACCAGGAGAAGACCTCGTTTATCCCCAAGTATGGATCCTACTGTTACAATGTAATGCCTTCCGGGCTAAAAAATGCAGAAGCTACATATCAACACCTAGTTAACAAAATGTTTAAGGAACAAATAGGTAAATCAATGGAAGTTTACATTGACGATATGTTAGTTAAGTCCCTACGCGCAGAGGACCATTTGATTCATTTGCAGAAAATGGTCAAAATTTTGAGGAAGAACAACATCAAACTAAACCCCGAAAAATGTGCATTCAGGGTCAGTTCAGGCAAGTTCCTCGACTTCATTGTATCAAATCAGAGAATTGATATCAATCCCGACAAGAACAAGGCCATTGAAGATATCACCATCGTAGATAGTGTGAAAGTCGTACAAAGGTTAAGAAGAAGAATAGTTGCCTTGGGCCGATTCATTTCGAGGTCGTCAGATCAAAGCCACAAGTTCTTTTCCTTACTCAAAAAGAAAAGTAACTTCGTATGGACCCCGGAATGTCAACAAGCATTGGAAGAATTGAAGCGATACTTATCGATCCCACCTCTGCTTCACACTCCAAAGGTAGAGGAAAAGCTTTATTTATATTTGGCAGTGTCCGAGATAGTGGTAAGTGGGGTACTAGTACGAGAAGAGCAAGGTACACAGTTCCCTGTTTATTAAGTAAGTCAGACCTGAGGAGATACTGAAACTAGATATCCACACTTAGAAAAATTAGCACTTGCATTAATAAGCGCATCTAGAAAGATAAAGCCATATTTCCAGTGTCACCCAATATGTGTGTTAACCACTTATCCTCTTCGAAATGTTTTGCATAAGCCCGAGTTATCGGGTCGATTGGCCAAATAGGCCATCGAATTCGGTGGGTACGATATCGAATATCAACCCCGAACGGTCATCAATTCTCAAATTTTAGCTGACTTCATGGCTGATTTTACATCAAACCTCGTACTCAAAGTGGAGAAAGAACTCTTTCTAAAATCGGGTACATTTTCGGGGGTATGGACCCTTTTCACGGATGGTGCCTCGAATGTGAAACGGTCATGGCTTGGCATCGCTTTGAAGCCACCTACATGTAACACTATTAGGCAATCTATTAACACTTCTAGGTTGACGAATAGTGAGGACGAGTATGAAGCCATGATTGCAGGTCTCGAGCTAGCTAAGAGCTTGGGGGCTGAAGTTGTTGAAGCCAAGTGTGATTCTCTATTGGTGGTAAACCAAGTAAACAAAAGCTTCAAAGTTCGAGAGGATAGAATACAGAGATATTTGTACAAGCTGCAGGTAACCTTGCATCGCTTCAAAGAATGGACTCTACCCCATGTACCTCTAGAGCAAAACAATGAGGCAGATGCACTTGCAAATTTAGGGTCATTAGTCGAGGAAGATGATATTATCCTGGGGACAGTCGTCCAATTATTGAGATCTATGGTCGAGGAGGCTCATGCCGAGATAATTTCTACAAGCTTGACTTGGGATTGGAGGAATAAGTATATCAAATATTTGAAAAATGGAAAGCTCCATCGGATCATAAAGAGTCTAGGTCCCTACGAACCAAAGCAACCTGATTCACATTAGATGAGGATGGAACATTATACAGGAGGACATTCGATGGACCATTGGTGGTATGTTTAGGGCCGGGGGACATCGATTATGTTCTACGAGAAATCAACGAAGGCACTTGTGGGAATCACTCCGGTGCAGAGTCTTTGATTCGCAAAATTATTAGAGCACGGTACTACTGGGATAACATGGAAAAAGACACTAAGGAGTTTGTTAAAAAGTGTGATAAATGTCAAAGGTTTGCACCATTGATTCATCAGCCCGGAGAGCAACTTCACTCGGTCCTATCCCCGTGGCCTTTCATGAATTGGGGAGAGGACATCGTCGGCCCTCTGCCAATGGCCCTAGGTAAAACCAAATTCATTTTGTTTATAACTGACTAATTTCTAAATGGGTGGAAGCACAGGCCTTCGAGAAGGTCAGAGAAAAAGAAGTCATTGACTTCATCTGGAACCATATCATATGTCGATTCGGGATACCTGCTGAAATCGTATGCGACAACGGGAAGCAGTTCGTTGGCAACAAGGTAACGGAGTTCCTCGAAGCGTACAAGATAAAAAGGATTTTATCAACACTATATCATCCGAGCGGGAATGGGCAGGCGAAATCAACAAACAAGACTATCATCCAAAACTTGAAGAAAAGGTTGAACGACGCTAAAGGTAAATGTAGAGAAGCTATGCCCGAGGTCCTTTGGGCTTATCAAACGACATCAAAGTCCAGCATGGGGGCAACCCCGTTCTCCTTACTATGTAGCTCTGAGGCCTTGATTACAATCGAGGTCAGAGAACCCAATGCCAGATTTTGACATGCATTGGAGGGATCAAACTACGAGGCTATGAATACTAGCATCGAGCTATTAGATGAAAAATGAGAAGTTGCGCTTGTTCGGATAGCCGCGCAGAAGCAAAGAATCGAGAGATATTATAATAGAAGGACCAATCTTCGACACTTCAAAATCGGGGACTTAGTTCTAAGGAAAGTCACCCTCAATACTCGAGACCCGAATAAAGGGAAACTAGGCCCGAATTGAGAAGGACCGTACCTAGTCATCTGAGTTATTGGTAAAGGATCTTACAAACTTGGCACAATGGAGGGCAAACAATTGCCAAATAATTGGAATGTATCACTACTCAAACGATATTATTACTGAGGTATGACTTTCTCCCTTTTCCATTTGTATTTGATACTAACCATTTGCAAGTGTTCGGTCAAAGACGTCGAGAAATTCCTCAACACGAAGACCTTAGGTTTTAAAGCACGCGCTGCACTCGTTTTCCCTTAGATCGAATTTTATCCCAAATGGTCAAGATAACGAGGCAACAACAATGTGCTACCTAGGAAAAATTCAACAGTATCTAAGACTTCTTTTCAATCAACCTTGAATACTGGGGGGCATCACCCTCGGAGGTTATATTTTCGAGAAAAATACTTCATACCAAAGAGGACCTCGATAGGGAAACGTTGTAATGGGCCAAACAGTCAGATGAACCTTGTCCATATAGAATAGTTGAAGCCCCGAAGACAAAACATGTACGCATGTATGAGTTATTCAAAGAAGAATTCTTTCTATATCAAACACTTGTGTCTCGAAGAAATTTGTTATTTAATACTTATGATTTTGTGAGAAACAACCCAAGGGCCAAAACGCAAATACACCTCGAACACTAGGGGACTGTCATCGACAATTAACATATTCGAGCAATCTAAACTCAGATTCATAACACCTCAAAGGGGCAACCCTCGATGTAAAGGCCAAGACCGTCATACTCGGGGACTAACATTTCGGACAAGTTTGATATTATCGGGAAACAAGTCCAAGAGACACACCCGAAAGCTATGACAATAGTAAAGGCTAAGGCCAAAATAAAGAGGCTCAGAGACGTTCAAATTCCGCAATAAAAACAGGCCTTCGAATTCTCAAAGAACTGGTTAAATAATGGCTACCCTCGGCAAAATTATCAAAGGGCTTCGATAAAATCAGCCCTCAAAAAACCTTAAAAGGAATTATCCAAATACAAACTTGTGCTAAGGCACTAAATGCAAAGGGTAAAACTCAAGTGGTAAAAAATGCATGCTAAGGCATAAACAAACTAAGTCTTTTGAGCCGAAAAGGGAAAACAATAGTCATCTCCTAAAGGCCATATCGGCCCAGTCCAGAAAGAACCTAAGGGCCAAAACTTTTAGAGTTCGAGACCTCTATTTTCACTCAATTTGGACCTAAGTGTCTCACCATCCCGAGCTCGCAAAAAGTCGACTTAAGCGTGGCTTGAGGATTCACCAAAAAATCCTTAAAGAGGTATTCTATCATGAGATAGCCCATCATATACTAAAATAAACCTAAGTCCCGAGCCCGAATCGACGCTCACTCAGTTATCGAAGTTATAACATCAAAAACTAATTCTCCACAAAAACAAAGCAAACTTCACAACAAAGTAGAAAATAAAAGAGTTCCTTACATGCATAAAAAATATTTACAATGCCTACATGGGGCCTTACACAAAATGAAAAAGGGAAAATCCAAAAGGCCTAATCTACTTTGGGAGCTGCATCTTCAGAAGCCGCATCTTCGGGAACCTCCTCCTCGGGGACTTCATCGTCATCCTCTCCGCTCTCGGAACCGCTAGCCGAGTCTTCATCATCGGAGAGTAAAGCGGCCACTTCATCCTCTAAAGCTTTCACACTCTCGATATCAGTTAAGAGGTCGAAGCCACGGGCATGCACATCCTCGAGGGTCTCTCTCTGTGATTGTCTCTTGGCATGATAGAGAGCACATGACAATTTGACTTCCACAGTGATGGAGATTTCCTATTCCCAAATGTTGGTAGCCTCGACATCAGCTCTATAGGAATCCACAAATGCCTCCGCCTCGGATTTAGCCTTTGCAAGATTGACGGCCGATTTGACTTCAAGCTCCTCAATCTTTCGGCTCCAGGCCAAGTTTTCTCCCTTTGAATTTCGGAGCTGACATTTGACTAAAGCAAACTGGGCCTGAAGCGTCTCCTCTCCGCAGCGATTCTACTTTGACTTGGTCGACCTGCCCTCGGAGAAGCTCGATTCTCTCCAGCTTCTGCTGCAACTGAGACATCGAAGGGTTAGCCTCCACAGTTGGACCGAGACTGTACTTTTGTAAAAAGTTTAGTTACTTGCTCATCTAGCTCGGCTCGTTCCTTACGAGCCTGGGCTAATTCAGCTTGGAGATCCCACAGATCCTTTTTTTTTCCAGCACATAAAGGCTTTTGAGAGCCTCTATTTCCACAGTAAGCTTTTTTAGGTCAGCCTCACACCGACTTAGCTCGACCCGAGATTTATTGAACGCCTCCTGGTAGAGTATCGTAGCCTATGGAAAAAAGAAATAAATCAACAAGGAAAGAGATGAAAACAAGCGTAACAATGAGGAATGGAGTTTACCTGGTTCTGAAGATGGAGAGCTTCATCGAAAACTATCAGTGGGTCAAAATCGGGGACATCCTCGACCCCCGCAAAACATTCTTGAAAGATATTATTCCCTACATGGGTCACCCCTATGCCAGGATTCTTCATGGCCCGCGCATCTCGGAACTGCCTTTCAGAAAACACAGGGCTGGGCAGGGATCCATCTAAGTCAATTATCCCAAGTGATTCACTTGGGGACATTCATTTCTCTTTGGGGGCCTCCGAAATAGGCTTCTCGAGCTCGCCCGACAGACGTCCTCCGAAGCGAGGAACGCTTTTATGACCCGATGGCTCAGGGACTTTACTCGAGCTTCCCTCTGAGATTTCTTCGGTTCGAGATTGAACCACATCAGTCACTGCCGGTTCGGCAGCCTTTGGAGCTCCAATGCTCCCCCTCTTCCGAGCTACCAATGGGTAGTCGACATCTTCTCCCTCTTGCTCGTCATCTCGAAGGTGTTTGACCGCTTCTGCAGATAGGGCTACGGGACTGGCCCTGGGCTTTCAAGCCTTACTTTTCTTAGGCTTGGGGGAGCTTGCTGGCGAAGCCCTTTTCCTTTTCTTCTCCATGATAGGCTTCAGAATTTCCTCCTCACCGGACGGGGGCGGCCTCATAGCAACAGTATCTCCAAGGCCTACATAAAAAGAAAGTAAGTATTTTATAGAAAAATGTCAAAATACAAACAAGGAAACTCTCCATGGTTTTTGGCTTCCCACTGACCCTTGGCTAAATCACGAAAATAGCGTTCTGCATGTGAAGAAGTGGAGGCCAATTGTCGAACCTAGCCTGCAAGGTTCGGGACCGCTCCAGGAAACCAAGGGGAAGCTATGCCATAAAAAAAGATTAGATCGAAAGAGAATAGGTGAAGTAGAGTAAAAAGCATCATTAAAAGGGTTGTACTTACGCTTCATGTTCCATTCCTCGGGGAATGACATCCTTTTTGCAGGAATTAAATCAGAAGTCTTGATTCGGATGAGCCAGCTCATCCATCCTCGGTCCTTGTCCTCATCGATGCTAGAGAATAACGCCTTCGAGGATCGGCGCTGAAGCTTTATCAGACCTTCTCGAAAGGCGAGGACTGTATAGCCTGATCAGGTGGTCAAGGGTAAAAGGCTATCCCTCGTCCATGCCCGAGAAATACCTGATCAAATTGACGATGCGCCAGAAAGAATGGTAGATCTTGCCAAGTGTCACTCGATATTAGTGATAGAAATCGAGTATGATCGGGTCTACGGGACCCAATGCTAGAACTACGGGGCCTAGTGTGAAAGGATACGTATACACACTTAAGTACCCTTCCACATGGGTGGTGATGTCCTCTTCGGGAGAAAAAATCACGATGTCCTTATCCCCCCAATTACAGTCCTTTTTTACCTGTTCAAGCTCATTTTCAGTTATCAAGCAGATGTATCGAGACATGGGCTCGCATCGTCCTGGAACTGATGAAGGCTTTTCGATTTTAAAATCGGAGGACAACTCACATGGTCCATGAATGCTCCTCGATACGAGGCGGCGATGCCGTTCTACCACCGGTTGGCTGCGATGACAAGGAGGCTTTTTCTTTTTGAGGTGCAGTTTTAGAGGTTTTAGCCATCGTTTTCAGAAATTTAAGAGAAGAAAAGAAGTTGATATTGTAGCAAGAACAAATAGAAGATTCAGAGAAGGTGAAGAAGCTGGTGAAATTTTGATAGATTTGCGAAGTAAAGGTTGAATGAATTGTGAAACCAACCTATTTATAGTGACCGCTTCAACGATATGGGAAAACCAATGATCGACCATCAGCCACCTCCAATTAATGACCTTGGGAACGATGCATACATGACCCTTAAATCACTTTTGTTGCTAATGTCACGAGGTTGACATAATGATCGAGGCATCAGAGGATCAAAGATCAAGTTGTTTCTTATCATCTTATTCTAAAAAACGTGGGGAATATCTGTATATTTAGGTATGCCCGATTTAGTGGGCTCGAGGAACCACTTCAAGATCGAGTCCGAAGTAGATTGGGTTCGAGCCCGATGGCAGAGCTCGATGTTCGAAGATCAGAGTGACTGATGAATATCGAGGCCGAGCATATCCAGCCTCAAGATAATGCCTTTGTGGTTCTATAATGGAAGAAGCAAGATTTCCGCAATGGCCCAAAGACCAAGGCATAAATTCCGGAATGGATTTGTACGAATCCGTACTCGGCGGTTAGACACATGTACAATTAGATTCCTTACTAAAAACAGAAATGTACCTTATTTAGGATTCTCTCCATTGTATAAATGGGAGCCCATTCATTTATAACATCATCAATCATTGGAAAAAGAATACACTCTCTTGCTTTCTTGCTCACTGTTCATCAAAATTCTCTCTTAACTTTATTGTCTTTACTTTAATGTTTTGCTGACCAACCTCGAGGCCACCGTAGCTCGAGGTTAAGGCTTGCTTAAACACTGGTTTGATTCAACTTATTTCTTTTAATTTATACATTTAATTTCTTGGTTATTAATTAGTATTGAATTGGATCACGTATCTTTAAAACCACAAACAAATTTATTTGTTACTCGTATTTTCGAGGTAAACAAGTAACACAAATATTTATGACTTATTTTGAAAAATAAGTTTCAAAGTTTTCATTTCTTTTTAAAATGCTTTCACTCAAAGACCATCACGTAAATTGGGATGGAGGGAATACATTTTAATACATCCACTGTTACATGCTCAATGAAGAACACAATTAGTGCATCCCTAAAGGATTGGGATGATGAAAAATCCTTGAACAAATATGCAGAATTGAACTAAGGAATAAGAATTGAAGAAGAAGAAGAAGAAAAATATGATTTATTGATAGAAGACACAATTTCTCCGAGATCAATCAATCCCCTTTCATGTATTTAACCCTTATCCCCTTCTCTAATGATTGCCAACTGAATTAACAAGCTGACTTCTAACAACCTCAACTATTATAACTAACTATTAATTATTTTTATAATGAAAAGACTACTATGCTCTTAGGCTAATACCCCTATAGCTATAGTTCGTAACATCCACGGTCCACTTGCTTCGTTGATTGCTCCAAAGTTCAAGCCATCAACACTATGAATCAGCGAATAAGAAGTGGTCAGATATAGTTTTTCGCTACTAGACGAATTCTCTAGTTTGTGATCGAACAATTTATTGCAAAAAATGGGATTCTAATTTTCCTCTATAAGTTTCTAGACATACTAAAGAAAGCATTAATGTGGTAAAAATCACTTATTGGAAATTTGTGTGAAAAGTTAGATCTTGACTAGTATGGCTAAAATGGAAACTAGGAAAACGATAAGGAAGCTTGGAAATGCCGAAAGTAATAAGGAACACTTGAAAGTAGAACTGAATTGGACTGATTGTTAATTATAAGTTTCAATGATGAAAAATAATATATTACATTTGGTGTAAGGTCTCAAGGAACATATTAAAGGGATTCAAGAAAAAATATTAGCCAGGAATGGATCAAGGAAAAGAATCAATGATCATCAACGCAAAAGGAAGAAGCAGCGGAGATCCGGCAAGAATAGTCAATCAGAGATTGACGGAAGCTAACAAGGAATAGAAACAACGATGAAAAATGAAGAAACAACAGAGATCCATCAAGAATAATCAATCAAAGATTGACGGAAGCTATTACTAGAAGGCCTCAATGTTAAAATTCGAATACAAACACAGAGCCTACGTAGCGAAAATTAATCAAGAAACGTACCTTCAACCATATTTGTTCAAGTAATGTGGGGAATTGCCCTGGAAGAATCTTGACAAAAAACCTAGGAGCCTTCTAGCCTATGACTATCATAGGATGCCAGATTGATGGAGTCACAGGCAAGGGATTCCTAACTAATATTTTTTCTTTCCATCAAAGAAACTACCATATATGCATAACCATAAAATATTATCTAATATATTATTTCCTTTCGGAGACAAGGTAAATAATTTATTACCTTATATATGGGCCATACTAGAAGTCTCTAGAAGAGACGGTAAATTTCTAACATTCTCCCACTTAGCCCACATATTAAAATCAAATAATCTTTTATGAGAGATAAACAATACAATATGGCCATAGACTTTATCACTCAACTAATAGTTATGTAAGAATTACTTTAACTAGAATATATTATTACATGAATCATAGCGGTCATGCTTTTAAACAAATACTTCCTTCCATGTATTACAATGCACAATACATTCTAACGATCTGTCTAACAACTTTATGAATGAACTTAATATAAGTCAGTCAGAGTCCAACTTTATTGATCCAATAGTCACAAATAATACATGAAAAACCAAAAATGTGCACTGTCATGTATATCAAAATAAACATAATATCTAGACAAACTATTAGAGAATAAAGCAAGGCTAAATTGATCATCAAAGTAGTACTAACATGCTCAAAATTCACATCTTGCTTCTTCACATAGTCTCTAACCATCAAGTACTTTATGTCGATGTGCTTGCTTTGGCTGCCACTTTTATTGTTCTTAGAGAAGAACACTGCAGCTGAATTGTCACATAAGATTCTCAATGATGTTGAAAGGGAATCAACAATCCTAAGGTCAGAAATAAAGTTTTTCAACCATAACACTTGTGATGTAGCTTCATAACATGCTATAAATTCAGCTTTTATTGTGGATGATGTAACAATGGTCTGCTTGACACTTTTCCAAGACACAGCACCTCCAACAAGAAGGAAAATGTATCCTGAAGTAAATTTATCAGTGTCTTTGCATCCACCCAAATCAGAGTCTGAATATCCAATCACTTCTAATGAGTCAGAGTATTTGTATATGTGCTTAAAATCCTTGGTTCCTTGCAAATATCTCAAAACCCTTTTACCAGCTTTCCAATAGTCAAGAACAGGGTTACTTTGATATCTGCCAAGCATTCCTACCGCAGAAGAAATATCAGTTCTAGTACATACCTATGCATACATAAGGCTCCCAACAAGCGAATCATAGGGAATGTCTTTCATTTTCTCCTTTTCCAATGCATTTTGTGGACATTGATTCAATGAGAATTTGTCACCTTTAATTATGGGTGCTGCTATAGGTGAACAGTTCTTCATCCCGAATCTTTCAAGAATTCTTTTAATATAGGCCTTTTGAGACAGTCCAAGTAATCTTTGGGATCTGTCTCTGTAAATCTCTATGCCATATAAGAGGCTTCACCCATATCCTTCATCTAAAAATTCTGGATAACAACTGTTTAGTCTCGTACAACAATCCCAAATCACTACTTTCAAGCAAAATGTCACGACCCGGATTTCCACCCTCTGGAGTCGTGATGGAGCCTACTAGTACGAGCTAGGCAAGCCAATTAATTTCACAATTTACCTTTTTACCAATTTTATATTCATTAACAATTTCGAAATAATAACATTTAAACAGCGGAATTTAACACAGGCGGAAGAAAGAAACAATAAGCTATCTGAACATGAATATCTATACAATTATTTGAGTCTCGACTACCCAAAACTGGTGTTACAGTTTCACAGACCGTCTAAGAATACTGCAAATAAAGGGTCTGAAAGGAATAAATACAACACTGTCTCTAGAAATGCAAGAAAGCAACAAGAATAGTAGGTATAAGGAGACGCCAACGCCTGCGGACGCCTGCAGGACTACCTCGGGTTGCCTGATGATCAAGAATCAGCAATCTCACTGCTGTTAAAAGTCCACAATACTGGGGTTTGCACAAGAGAGTGTAGAGTGTAGTATCAGCACAATCGACCCCATGTGCTAGTAAGTGCCTAGCGTAACCTCGGCGAAGTAGTGACGAGGCTTGGACAACCTACCAAATAAACCTGTGCAGTTTAAATATATACAGCAGAAAAGAAATAAACAATTAAAGATAGGAGGGGGAAACATGTTTCGGGGACTAACAAGTAAAACAAAATATTAAGAGAATTATGAAGGAATCAAAATCTACCACTAACAAGAATAAGGAAAACAAAGGCAGATTTCACTTTCTTTTCACATCTTGTTGCAGGCGTGCAACCCGATCCCATTTCCTGTATCTCGTGGCAGGCGTGTCACCCGCCACTATTTCATATATCTCGTGGAAGGCGTTCCACCCACTTCCATTTAATTTATCTCGTGGCAGGCGTGCCACCCGCTCCCATTTCATTTATCTCGTGGTAGGCATACCACCCACTCCCATTTCATTTATCTTGTGGTAGGCGTACCACCCGTTCCCATTTCATTTATCTCATGGAAGGCATGCCACCCGCTCCCATTTCATTATATCTTGTGGTAGGCGTACCACCCGATCCCATTTCATTATATCTTGTGGTAGGCGTACCACCCGCTCCCATTTCATTATATCTTGTGGTAGGCGTACCAACTGCTCCCATATACAAGCCAACAATAATCACGAGGAATACCGACAAGGGAATAATAATATCAACCAATATCCCGGCAAGGGAGAAACAGCTATAACCAAACTCTTACAACATCTAACTACCTCAGCTATAACCAAACTTGTTACAACACCTAACTACCTAAGCTATAACCAAACTCGTTACAACATCTAACTACCTCAGCTATAACCAAATTTGCTACAACACCTAACTACCTCAGCTATAACCAAACTTGTTACAATACCTAACTACCTCAGCTATAACTAATCTTGTTACAATACCTAACACAAAGAATCACCAACCTAAACATCCGTAATATCAATTAAGAACATAATGCAAGGGAACCAAAACTCAACAATAGCCCGGGAAGGGGGAGACATAATGATCTCTTCTCTTTCTCACTTTTACTTCACAATTCCCTTCACAACTCGAATCAATGATCTAGAGTTTCAATTATCACTTATACTTGCACAATTCGTTATACAACTAGAGCCAACGCTCCAAAATGTTCATAGGTTACAATGCTTTCCACAACTTTTCACAACGAATAGAAATCTTCACCAAGCATGAATAATACAACGAAGTCATGAAAATCACAATATAAGACCCACGGTCATGCTTGACACCAACGTATAGATACTCGTCACCATGCACGTCATACTCAACAACAAGCATATAGCAAAGAGGACACAACTCCTAATCCCTCAAGTTAAGGTTAGACCAAACACTTACCTCGATGCCAGGAACACAATTCACGTTTTAATTATAGCTTTACCCCTTGATTCCTCTGCCAATTCGCTCATTTCTAGCCACAAGTTACTTAATTACATCAGTAAACGCTAAATGAATCAATTTGAATGCATGAAAATGAGTTTCCCAAAGTTTTACCCAAAAAGTCAAAATCGCCCCCGGGACCACGTGGTCAAAACCCGAGGTTCGAACCAAAACCCGATTACCCATTCCCCCACGAGCTCAAATATGTAATTTGTTTTCAAATCGGACCTCAAATCGAGATCCAAATTTCCAATTTTTGGAAAACCTAGGTTCTACCCCAAACACCCAATTTTCTCATGAAAATCATTGATTTGAAGTTGAAATCATGTTAAAAGATGTTAATGATTGAAGAAAACTAGTTAAAAACGACTTACAATTGATTTGGAGAAGAAAGGTTGTTTGAAAAATCAGCTCTTATGTTTTTGGGATCTTAAAAAAATGAAAAATAACTGAAAATCCCATCTAAATATACTGCCCTCAGATGCCCTGTGCGGACCGCACAAAATCAACTGCGGCCGCACAGGCTTCCTGTGTTCTGCAGTGATAGGTTTTAGTATTTTGGCGATAACTTTCTCTACAGATGTCCAAATTATGATTTCATTATCTTTCTGGAAACTAGACACGAAGGGATACAACTTTCGTTTTTAAACCATCTCAAAATTCCTTGTAGATCAAAAGATATAGGCTTCCGAATTCGGACCAATGAATTATTCTTCACCGCGGACCGCACCAAAACTATTGCGGCCGCACAGGCCTCTCCACGGGAGCAGTCCATATCGTGCAGACCGCACTGGCCTGTTCAGAGGTCCTCCACCTCTCTGAGTCTGCAACAGCTCAGCTTTTAAGCCTAAGACACCCCAGAACTTACCCAAAACTCACCCGAGCCCCCGGAACTCCAAACCAAGTGCACACAAAAACTCAAAAACATCCAACGAACTTATTCATGTACTCAAATCATCAAAATAACATCATGAACATCAAATTAAATCTCGAGATCAATGAAATTTTCTCAAAACTTCTTTAAATATCAATTTTGCGATTTAAGTCCGAATCAAGTCATATGACATCCGTGTTTCACCAAATTCCACAGAAATGTCTTAAATCATATATAAGACCTGTACCGAGCGCCGGAACCAAAATACGGGCCCCATACCACCATGTTCTAAGCAAATTTCATTTCAAATTTCTTTAAACAATTTCAGAAAATAATTTTCTTTAAAAAATTCGTTTCTCGGGCTTGGGACCTCGGAATGTGATTCCGGGCACACGCCCAAGTCCCATAATTTCCTACGGACCCTCCAGGACCGTCAAATCATGGGTCCGGGTCCGTTTACCTAAAATATTGACCAAAGTCAAATTTATTTATTTTATAGTCAAAACTTATCTTTTTTCACAGATTTTCACATTTAAGCTTTCCGGCTACACGCCCGGACTACACACACAAATAGAGGTGGTGCTAAGGGAGGTTTTTAAGGCCTCGTAATGTAGAATTTTATTGCAACACAAGTGATGACCTTTTGGGTCATCACACAAAATGTCATCCACATATAGGACTAGAAAATATATTTGCTCCCACTTATCTTAAGGTATATACACTGATCAATGATCTTCTCTGTAAATCCAAATGAAGAAACAACATTATGAAATTTAATATACCATTGGTGGGAAGCCTGCTTTAGCCCATAAATGGAATTATTCAACTTGCAAATAAAGTGACTTTTGTCCTTATCACAAAATCCTTCCAGCTGACGCATGTATACCTCATCTTCAAGATCTTCATTCAGGAAAATTGCTTTCACATCCATTTGAACTCTTAATCAAAATGATCTACTAATGCCATAATTATTCTCAATGAATCCTTCTTTGATATTGGAAAGAAGGTTTCATGGAAATTAATGTCTTTCCTTTGAGTAAAATCCTTGGCTACAAGTCTGGCTTTATGTTCAATATTACCAGAAGAGTCTCTTTTAGTTTTAAAGACTGATCTCGTCCAAGTCATACCTCTATTCGAGGATATGAAACGGTCAATGCAATAGTAGTAACCAACAGAGTCGGGGTTGAATTCCATAGAGAGCTATGAGATTGGGATTTAGGAGTATATATTATGGTATGTGAGCTTGAACTATCCTAAACTGCACTTCCACAAATTTGGTTGGTTCTATAGCTAATTTAAACTAAGATTGCAAATAAGTAATTGAAACTAAGAAATTATGTTTTTGTTGTTGTTTTCTGTCATGACCCAAGTTCTCCCTCCGTGAACTATTGTGACGCACCTAGTCTCTACGACTAGGTAAGCCTAACATTTGTGGAAAAACGAAATAAAACATGAAAATTTTCATCTAGCAAAAACTCTTAAATAAGAAGTCAAAAATGCCGCTCGGCATATACAATAAACACTCGCGAAAGGTACAAAATATCTCTCTAAACCCGGATTATCATGAGCCACAAATTATAAAAGAAAGACTAGTGTCTCTATACATCCGAATCTAACAAAAGAAGTACAGAAGATAATGATCATAGGGGAGAGTATAGGGGGACCCCGAGGCCTGCGGACATGGCAGATATACCTTAAAGTCTCCAACTGTCGCTGCTCACAGATGACGTGGCTAATAATAGGTACCTGGATCTGCACACTAAAACCATATGCAGGAAAGGGCATGAGTACACCACAACGGTACCTAGTAAGTGCCAAGCCTAACCTCGGTCGAGTAGTGACAAGATCAGGTCGAGGCCCTACCGGTATATATACATAATAAAAAAACAAGACAAAAAGAACTAGCGCAGCAAAAAAGAGACCAAATTTAACAAGAGTGAAATCATAGAAATGTAGCAACTCAGTACGCAGAGATAGCAACAGGGGATCTCCTAGATTATCATTCTGTAGTCCCAAATTAAATACGCAGTTCCATCAGTAGTCCCAAACTACACATGCCAGACAGGAGAATCTCCCAGAATACCGATCCATAGTGTCAAAAATAAATATGCGGGAAAACCTCCTGGGATACCGATCTGTAGTTCCAAAAGTTAATTTGCAGGGGAAACCTCCTAGAATACCGATCCATAATCCCAAAAGTAAATATGCAAGAGAATCTCCCGGAATACCGATCCGTAGTCCCAAAAGTAAACACACAACTCAACGGTAGAAATATCAACTACAATGAGAGATCTTACAATTTAGGCTAAGTATAAGTAGAAAAGAAGCAGAGAGTTCACTAAACATGCTGCACAGAGTTCACATAGATAGGTAAGACATGTAAGAAGGTTATCCTATACTAAACAAGATAATTACATAGGCTGGTGGCAGCACAAAGGTCAAATAGGCAGTTTAAACACGTAGGCATGCTTTTCTAATCTAAACAACATAGTACATATGCTAGTGTAGTTCAAACAAGGAGAAAACAAGTTATGATTTAGTGGAAAATGGAGTTTTACAACAAATAGCCCTTGTACGTACTTGTCACCTCACATACACGGCGCTCATATATCAAACAGTACCAAATCCTAAGGGGAGTTCGCCCACAAAAGGTTAGGCAAGCCACTTACCTCGAGTCAAATTCAAAATCAATCTGTCACAATGCTCTTTCCATGAATATCCAGCTCCGGATGGCCCAAATCTAGCTAAATCAATTACGTAACGTAAATATAGCTACAAGCAACTAATCTAGCTAATGAAATCAAAGCTAAGACAAGAAAATACAAAAACGCCCCAAAAGCCTCCCCATACCCACGTCTCAAAATCGGGTAAAATTTATAAAATATGAACACTCATTCACACACGAGTACAACCATACCAAAATTAGAAAATTTCGACCACAACTCGACCTTCGAATCCCCATTTTATGGTTTATGAAGTTTCTACATTTTTTTCCAATTTTCCATCTCAAAGTACGAATTAAATGATGAATTTCATGATATATTCGTGTATATTAACTAAATCCGAGTCAAAATCACTTACCCAAATGAATTGCTTGAAAAGCCCACGAAAAATTATCTCAAACTGAGCTCCCAATGTCCAAAAATGAAATAAAACCCTAAATCTCGGCTTTATATAGTACCCAGCTGGCCCATATTGTGCGGTCGCATAAAACCAAGTGCAGCCACACCTTACAGCATGACTATACTGTGCAGTCATAAAACTGAGTGTGGCTGCACATCATAGCTCCTGCGGTCGCACAAAAATGGTACGGACCGCACAATTCCAACTTAGCATCTCAGACTTCAGCATTTTGACCATAACTCTCTCTACCCATGTCCAAATGATGACCTCTTTACCTTTCTGGAAACTAGACACGAAGGACTACAACTTTCATTTTTGAATCATCCAAAACTCCTTGTAGATCACAAGATAAAAGCTTCCAAAGTCGGACTGATGAACCTGCAGAACCTTCAGGATTGCGGCCGCAGACACTATTGTATGGTTCGCACTGCCCTTCTACGACCTGAAGTGCGGCCGCACACCAAAATTGTGCGGTCCGTATAATTTCCCTGAGGTCCGCACTTCCAAGACTCCAGAAGACATTAGAGTGCTGAAATAACCCGGACTCGCTCAAAACTCACCCTTAAACAAAACCCGAGGCCCCCAGGACCTCAACCAAGCATACCAGCAAGTCCTAAAATACTATACGGACTTAGTCGATTCTTCACTCTACATCAGACAATGCTAAAACTCAATCTTTCAATTAGGGTCTAAGTGTCCCAGAACACTCTAAAAACCAACACGAAACCTCCCGGCAAGTCTCATAAGCAAAAAAGCTATGGGGGAAGCAGTTAATCGAGGATTGGGGGTATAACTCACAAAATGACCGGCCAGGTTATTACATTTTCAAATATTGTAAAAGCCCTAGGGCTATGACCTTCACCTAGGTGTTTGCCTAACAGATTGTGAACTTTAAGGCTTGTTTTGTTAGTTGGGGGTGTATTATAGCTATCAACACTCATGTACCCACTCAATACCTTTGGCTTTCTCAAGTTCAAATGGGTATTGAACCAAATAATTGATAAAGTGCTCAAGTCGGGTTTTACTATCTCTATGTTCAACCCTTTAATTGAGACTATTAATCTCTTGATTTCATCCGAAATTCTTGTTAACCAAGTTTTTTTTAGACTATATCTCTCTTTTTCAAGTAGAGATCAAGTCAAATAGACATGAACTAATGTTTGCAACTATTAATTCCACAACAAAAAGTAAGAACTGGACTAAATAATCAACACCCAACCATAAACAAGCCATAAATTAAACACCCATTAGGTTTACACATTATGGTTGGGTCACAACCCTAGTTAAAAATTTACCTACTCATGTTTTGAATAGAAGAAACAGAAGAAGAAAAAATAATTAAACTCATATTGAAAGATTAAAAGACAAAATCCAATGTTGAATCACTAAAGTAAGCTAAAGTTGCCTAAAGCAGTAAAGAAAAACAGCTATAGAAGTTGTTCAAAACTTGACCTAATTTCATGAAAGTAGTCTATTTATACTAAGTTAGATATTTCAGACAAAATTGCCCTTTCAGAGGTTCTACAGTCGCACAATTCCATGTGCGGTCCGCACTTCTTATCCAGTCTTGGCAGGATCTGGGTCTACGGCCACATAATTCTGGGATGCGGCCGCATCTTGAGTGTTCTGCGGTCCGCATAAATCCTGGTGCGGTTGTGTAGGCCCTTTCTGTGGACCACACAATTCTGAGTGCAGCCACATGGCTAAATTCTGTAGCCGCACAATAATTGTAATGTCCGCATTTCCTTGAGGCTTGAATTGGGACTTCTCTGAACTTGAACTCTAGCATAGCTTTTGCGGCCGCACAGTAATTATGCGGTCCGCACAATGCATTAATCTTCTGACATACTTCACTTCACATTCTGCGTCCGCAGATAGAATTTTGATGTCCGCACATTATGCTTTTGCCTGCTTTTTCCCCTTTTGAGTTCACATTACTCCTTCTTGAGTCAGATTTCATCTTTATGGCTCATTTCCCAATACTCCTGCAATTAAGCATATTTTATCAATTTTCGGGAATACAATTAAGCATTTTTGGACTAAAACGAAAGCTAGAAGGCGCTAATAAGTAGTCAAAATCCTGACTTATCAAGGACCCACTTGGAACCTATAATAGAGGATCCCTTTGGTAATTCGACGAGATCCTAAACCTTGGTTTTAGCCATAGATTTTAACTCTTCTTTTATGGCATCATACCAAAGTGTGGAGTTTTCTCCACTCATGGCTTGTGAAAACGAGCATGGATCATCTTTGAGTCCAATATCATAATCAAACTCTTGGATATATACAACATAGTCACTACAAATTGCTCGTTTTCGAACTCTTGAGGATTTTCTCATACCCACTGGTTCAGACACTTCTTCAGTGGGTTCAGGTAAAGCGGGTTGATCTTTATGTGGCTGCTCAAGTGGTGGTGGATCTTGAACTTATTGTTGTTCAGATAATTCATGAGAATTTTTCTAAGCAACATTCAACTTCCTAAGAAATAAAGGTACCACAGGTGGTTCCCTTATTTCTTTCAATTCCGCCCTTTGAGTTAAACCACTCCCACTCTCTTCATGCTCCTCAAGAAATTTAGCATTTCTAGCCTCAACAATTTTAGGAGAATGAGAAGGACAATAAAACATAAACCCCTTAGAGTTAACCGCATAGCCTATAAAATAACCGCTTATTGTTCTTTCATCCAACTTCTTTAGTTGTGGGTTATAATCCCTCACTTCAGTTGGACATTCCCAAATGTGTAAATAATTTAAACTAGGTTTCCATCCTTTCTATAACCCAAAAGGTGTCTTGGGGACAGCCTTGGATAGAACCCTATTTAAAATATACACAACGATTTTTGAGGCTTCACTCCATAAGGATAAAGGTAAACTTGATCTGCTGATCATGCTTCTTACCATGTCCATTAATGCCCGGTTCCTTCTTTCTGCCACACCATTTTGTTGTGGTGTTCCTGGCATGGTATATTGAGCAATTATACCTTTACTTTCAAGGAACTCGGCAAATAGATCCTTAACTTGTCCCTTATCCGTGTACCTACCATAATATTCTCTACCTCTATCAGATCTTACAATTTTGATCTGAGCACCTGTTTGTTTCTCTAACACTGTTTTGTAAACTTTAAAAGCATCAAGTGATTCTGATTTGTTAAACAAAAAATAGAGATACATATATCTTGAATAGCCATCAATAAATAAGATAAAATACCTCTCACCATTCAAGCAAGAGGTAGGAAAAGGTCCACAGATGTCTGTATGTATGATCTCCATTCAAGCAAGAGGTAGGAAAAGGTCCACAGATGTCTGTATGTATGATCTCCATTCAAGCAAGAGGTAAGAAAAGGTCCACAGATGTCTGTATGTATGATATCAAGCAATCGAGAACTCCTTTTGGCACCTTTAGTTGATTTGTTAGTCTGCATACCCTTTACGCAGTCCACACGAGTCCCAAAGTCAGAAAAATCAAGAGCTTTTAAAACTCCATCTTTAACCAATCTTTTGACTCTTTCGATAGAGACGTGTACCAATCTTTTGTGCAAAAGACTTGATGAGTTCTCATTGATAATACATCGCTTAGTGCCAATTTCTTTGTCATGCAAGAATAAAACATTGCATTCAAATATGGGGTCTAGCTAAAATTTATACAAATTTCTAATCAAATTTCCAAAACCAATAACTTTATTATCTTTCAAAACTTTCATAGAAGGATAATGAAAATTCAAATCATATCCACTAATAGATAGTCTTGAAAGAGAAATGAAATTTCTAGAATAGTCTGGAACATAAAAGATATTTTCTAAATCTAAGTGAAAACCATCTTTCAAAATGAGCCTATAAGTCCCCATGCCTTCCACACGTGAACACGTTCTATAGCCAGAATAGACATATTGTTCACTTCCTATCGGCTTCCTCTAAGTTAGAAAGCCCTGCATGATTTTAGCAATGAATTGTAGCACCAGAATCAATCCACCATGTATTAGCAGAAACTTCTGTAAAATTAGATTCATAAATTACCTTTCTTCTCAATTCATTTCTTGTATTTCAGGCAATCCTTCTTCCAATGTCCATTCTTCTTACAGAAACAACATTCTTCCAATGGTTTGGAGGTGTTCAAGCTGGAGGTTCTAGCTTCTGTTCGAGTAGATTAATTCCCGGCCTTGGTTCTCGTCAAAGTTCTCCGTCTCTACTCGATTTTGATTGTTGTGCTCTCTGTCTGAAATTCAAATTCGGAGCTTGTATCTACTGATTCTCAAAACGTTAAAGAATTTTACTTAACAACTTTATCTTCTGCTCCTCTTTATTTTAAATTTTGTTATTATATAGCATGATCCGAAGAGCCGTTTAGGGTGGGTAGAGGTCTGTGGTACGAATCATTTAAGTAAAAGAATAAAAAATCGAGTGATATTTTGTTATGTGTTTTCTCAACCTTGCTCAGTGAAATACGCACATAGTGAATACTCTGACGATGAATTAATTTTGAACTTGGAAATGACTTTATTCCTTGGATAGTAACTTTGGGATTTTGGCTATTATTGCTTCTGTATTTTAATGTTGTTTCAATCTGGATCTTAAGAGACGAATGTGGAAGAATTTTTATTGTTGCATGATTTATGCACTACTATTTGAATTTAATTAATCAAGCATTTTGAAGAATTTAACGTTATTTGAGCTTAAGATCATATTTCAAGTCTTTCATCTTTAAGCATTAAAATAATGTTATTTTTTGAATGAGTGGAGTACCTAAACAAAATTCCTAGCATGTTGTTTCTACTTCAATTTAATTACTGAGTGTTCTCTTCGTCGTGATTTATCAAAGAAAATCTTTGGCTAGCTTTTTTCTAAAATCTCTGTTAACTCCAACCCATATGCATTGGAAAGTTACTTCCTTTGTTGAATCTCGGCAAATGACGTGTCCTTTTAGCTTTGAACTAACCAATGTAATACTCATGTAAATAAGATCTTGATTTTTACGTTGTGTTAGTTTTATACCTTAGGTGATTCATCATTTTGTACGTTCTTGAAATTATTGTGGCAAACCATGGGATGAGAAGGGAATAGGTGTTGAAAGTAGGCAGATAACTTGGTGATAATTTTAGCTATAATGATGAAACGCAATTGAAGGCAAAAATTGATCGGGCGGGGTGATATATTTAATGGATCTTCCGATAGATTGGATATTTACCTTTCTTAGCACATGTTTTCTTTAAGTGATTGAATGTGTGCTTATCTAGATTTATCATGCATTTTCATCATTTGTATGTAGTATGCAAATTGCTTGTTGGGTTGTGGGAGTTGGGAATGACCGAAACCTATTAGTAATTAATAGTTCTCATGTTTTAGGATTGAGCTTGGTCAAATGCATGAAATAAGAAGTTAAAAACGGGATGAGAATGAAATTGATTTCATTTCTTTTATTTTATTTGGTTACATCATCCGGTAGGAGCATGCTTAGGCCGATCACATTCGGGTAGGAAAGCCTTAGGATTTTGTTTGAATTTTGAGGCAAGAGGTCATTTCTTTTAGTTTATTATCCGGGGAATGCCCCGCGTAATTTGTATATATTTTTCGGGGTATGCCCCGAAGTACTTGTATTTGGAGGCCGAAAGTGGAACTCGTAGTATTTTTATTTTCATTTTTATTTTTTTATTTTTCTTAGGTGGGAACGACCTCAAACCTCTTGTGTGTTTGTTTTTCTTTTCTGTGTTTGTTTTTATCTCAATTTAAATATTTTAAAAGCCAACTAGATCGAGTACGCAATCGTGACCTTCACGGGACTTGGGGAGTGCCTAACACCTTCTCCCTGAGTCAAATGAACCCCCTTACCTAAATCTCTGGTGCAGACTTAATTTGGAGTCCAAAGTGTTTTAAAAGGAAAATTATTTTTTTTTAAAAACGATGACCTAGCACACCGAAACAAATGTCAGGTGGCGACTCTGAGTAATTTCTTTTGAACATAATTTTTTTCACTTTTTACTTAAAAACCCTTTTGAGCTTTACAAATCCTTTTATTATTTTTAAGAAGGTATAGTGTTGTAAAAAAAGGGGGTGTGACAGCTCTGGCGACTCTGCTGGGGAGTTGCAGGTTCGAGCTAGTACTTGATCTTATTGGCTTTTTAGGATATTCGGCTGAGGTTTTTATGTGTTTTATTTGCTTTATTTGATTTTTATTTTGTTTATGTCGTTTTATTTGCTAGTTGCTTATTTGTTTACAAAATTTTCTTTATGTGTTTACTACTTTATAGCTGTCATCATTTGCATAACCTCGGGTCTTGTTTCTGCAACAAGTCTTCCGGAGTATGTTTGAGCATACACAACTTTTTTGTGAGTCACCCGTGTCTTTAGGGGGGTGGCATGGGAGCGTGGAGTGGGCAAACAACTAGAGCAGTCACTATCGACCACGTGCCGCCCCGAATTGCATTGTCTAGTGAACCCCAAACGTAGGTCAGCCTTTAGGTCAAGCTTATTTGCATCATATCATTTAAACCTAGCAGGGTTCGGTCCCAGGCACCGTGTCCCGTTGTAGGAAACCTATCCAAATTATGTCAAAATGGGCTTATGGCCCAAAAAGACATTTAATCATCCTTATGTGCTACATGTTGCATCTCTTTAGGGGTAAAAGTGTCATTTGGCGGACCAAGGATATTTGTGGGTGAAGTATAAAATGAAGCAAGTGGGGCCCACTCGTATTTTTCTTTCATAGTTTTCCAAAAAATCAAAAAAAAGAGAAAAAGAAAATCCAAAAAGATTTTACATTTTTCATCATTTTTCAAAAAGACAAAAAAACGTTTGTCCGAATTAGTTACAAAAGCTTTCTCCCATGTCCGATCTTCTCGAACTACGCAAACTTGATTCTTGTCTTCTGGGGCGGGATACGTAGGCAAGCCACATAGTGTCCGGTCTTCCTAGCAACTCTTAGGTTCTTGGCTTCACGGGGTCTTAGCCAAATCTTGCATGTCTAGCCACCTCTGGCCACATCGGCCATTCCTGCAAAATGGGGCCATTTTTGCAAAGGTACCTCAGTGACCCATGTCTTAGGATCTTGAGTCCACAACTAGGTGTCATACTACTTTAAGGTCTGTCCTTTTCGAGTTTGCACCTTTAGCCACTTCTGGCAAATCGACCCTTTTTGCAAAATGGGTCATTTCTACAAATTAATTTTGGGCCATGGTTATTGGAAGTTTGAATCCATATAAGTTTTAGTGAGGTATTTCCATGTCTTTGAGGTCACATTTGTTGAGTTTGCACTTATAGTCACTTTCGGCCCCTCATGCCATTTTGCAAAAATAGCCCAACTGTCCCCTAAGAAATGTTGTGGTGTCACATAATGTCTTGAGTCATTAACCATGGTTTCCCCATTCAGGTATGGATCCACTTACCAACACTAGGGTATCAATGGTGGTCAAAGTCTCTAGAAGGCTAGTAAAATGGTGGAACATGTTCACATTACTTGAGCATCGTGATCTGATGGGTAAATTAGGGACTCTTATTTCTTTGATGGACATCACCCCCCGTCCCGATCTTGTAGAAGCAGTGTTGACATTTTAGGACCCACAGGGAATGGTATTCAAGTTTGGGGATCTTAAGATGACACCCACCTTAGCTGAGATAGCCGGGTTAACTCGCCTGCCATACCTAGACAAGAATTTAATTTACACAAGGGCTCATTCAAGCACCAAATTCCTTAAGATCACAGGGATGGATTTAGAAAATTACATGGGATGTCTAGATCAATCTTGGGTACCTTTGGACTTTTTATTCGAGAGGTTTGCTCGTCCTACTAGGTATGAGACCTTCGTAGATGAATTTTCCATATCATATGATTCTTGGAAGAAGAGGCGTCCTTTGGTCTTCACTATTGCATTGTTGGGTCTCCTGGTATTTCCTCTGGAGGGTATACATATTAGCACGCGTCTGGGGTCAATAGCCTTTGCACTTTTCCTTGATAAAGATAGTAGTAAGGTCACCTTGGTTCCGACAATTTTGGCAGAGATCTATCGTGCTTTGACCAGGATTCGAGAAGGTGAGAGGTTCTTTGAGGGAAGCAACTTGTTGCTGCAGTTGTAGATGATGGAACACTTACATCCCGCCACCATGTTTGAGAAATATGTGATTGACCGTTGTCTGAGAGATCGAGTAAAGTGCATCGAGCATAGAATGACGTTCGATAAGTGTGAGCACGTGATTTTTGTTTACGCGACAATCACTCCAAAAGAAATCAAAAATAATAACAAATGGTCTTGCTGTAGAATTTTTGGAATTTACGTGGTATTTTTGGTAGTTATTTATGGTCCTGTCCATTTTTATTTTTTGTCAAACAAAAATACAAAAAAATATATGTCGTGTGTAACTAAACCATAATTCGGTTATTAAAAGGAAAATCACAAAAAATGCATCTTTCATTCTATTTGTTGCCATGGTATGATTTTACCTATTTAAATATTTTAATATGTATGTTATAATTGTGTTAAGTGTTAATTAATGGGTGTTTAATTTTACTTTAATTAGGTGTTGTGTTTTAAATTAGAAAATAAAAGAAAGAGTGCAAATTGGTTCAAATATCGGATTGGGCCGGGATTTCTTTAAATTCGAGGCCCAAAAACAGCCCAAGGCAACTGGTCCAAGAGACCCATCTCCCAGGCCACCAAACGACGTAGTTTGACACCAAAACTACGTCGTTTCAAGGACAACCCATCTCAGCCGTTCAAACCAGATTGATCTGACGGCCCTCGTCACATCTCCATACCCACATTTAAACCCGACCCATTCAACCCCGGACCAACCCAACCCCTGGCATTTGAAACGACACCGTTCCTCACCAGCTGAAAGATCCTGGCCCTTCATCTCGCTTCATCCAACGGCCAGAATCTGATCACTCACTAACTATACCCAAAGCCTTACCCCACGCCCCATCTAAACACCCCCCTTCATCGTCCCCAAACACAGACCTTCCAAACCCTAGCCGCCCCTATACACCTTCACCGTAAACCCGGCGGCAACGACGCCGGTGACCATCATCTTAACACCCTAGGACCCCCTCGACCCCCTGAACACAGATCTGCTAACCTTAGGTCTCGAATCTTCCCCCACCATCTCGAATCTTCATTTGAAGATTCTAGCCGGACCTCGACCTACACCAAACCACCCCAGATTCACACTAGACACTCCCCCCAGATATCCCCTTGACCTTCCTCGTGACCAAACCAAGCTTGGTTTGGTCCGAATCTACCCACAAATTCCAAAACCCCAAATCCAAAGATTCGAACCATAGAGCACAAGAATTTGTGGAGTCTGTTTAGATTTAAACGGAAGTTCGGGGTCTAATAGACCCTAATCAAAGTGTTCTCAGTCGAGAACACCTCGATTAAGATCTGTTCGACCTCAAATGGGCAAATCAAGCTCGGGCCTGGGTCATCTGTGTTTAAGCTGTTCTGGTTTGTTCACTTTTCCCTTTTGTTGTTTGTTTTAGTGTAGTATAATTTATCAGCATGATCAATTAGTTTGTTTGCTCATTTCTGGGATTTGCTGTCAGTTGTTCCCCATCTCTATAAAGACCTTTTATTCTATCGATTGTTATGATTGTTTATGGTTGAATACGTGTAGTGATATACATATTTCAATGTGATTAACATCGTCGAATCAATAATGTCTGTTGGTTTCCCTGTATCGTGCAAAATTGTCAAGAACAGTTCATGCCCTATTTGTATTATTTGTTTAATCGACTGATTGTTCTACGTTATAATTAGTATAGTCGATTAGATAAACGTCGTCGATTAGTTTTATAGGACTGAATGTTCAAATGTCCTGATTTCTGATAAACTTCATATGATTTGATCGAACCCTTGTCGATTAGCTGGTTATTTGAAACAATCTGTGAATGGTTTGTTAGCTATAATACAATAGCTGGAATTCAGTTAGGATAGTTGTTGAATTTGAACTCCCATAAGTTCAGAATTTCAGTTTGTTGAAGTTGGGATAAAACAGTAATGGTCAGGGGTTTTAAAAGGTTTGGTTTGGGGTTGTAAAATTCTGAAATGCTTAAAAGCAGGTGAGCTGACAGTAAAATATTAAAACATTGATTCAACTAATGGAATTAATTGACCAATAGTGGGATTAATGACATATTGAGTACATTTAATGGCTGGAAACCAATAACAGTATGTGTTTTGCCAGAAGTTAGGAAATTAGAGTAGAAATGGATAACATGTGCTGTCAGGACATGCCCACACTGCCCATATCTGCTGTCTTTAATAAAGATAGGCCACTTTAGCAGTAAAGAAAGGGCCTGTCAGGGGAATCTCATGGGAGGGGGCTTTATTTTAATGTGTTGAGTGGAAAAACAGTAGGAGAACATGGGAGGGGATTCAGTGGATTTGAACAGGCTGTTTTGAATGGGTTGAGGCTAGAATAAATAGAGGAGAATTCCATTAGTTAAGAGAGAGAGAGAGAGAGAGAGAGAGAGAGAGAGAGAGGAGAGAAGCTAGAAAAACTGGAACAGATAGTGAAGAGTTCTGAAAAGAGGGAGGCAAAAAACAGTTCTGAAAATCAGAAAGAGAGGTTCCAGAAATCAGGGGAGGAGATAGAAAAAAAGAGAAATTTCTGTTATTTGCTTGAAACTGAAAACACTGCTTTTCCTCATCTTTTCTGTTTGGAAATTAGCATTAATCTGCTACTGTTTCTGTCAGACTTAGGGTCTTTCCTTTGAGTATTTGAAAAAATCAGAAACTGTGTTCTATTATTGGATCGGATCCATCCATTACCTGTTTGGAATAACATTGGAGTTTTCCTGGGTCTCAACTGGGTTTTGTTCTTTACTTGGACATTGGGTACTGCTTCATTGAGTTACTGCTTGGATTATTCTGCCTGGGGTTTGTCATTGCTGCTGTATTTGTTGTCGTTGCTTCTATCCTTTGCTACTGCTGCTGACTTCTCTACCTTATTCTTCTTCTTTGCATTTCAGCATCCAGGTACACATTTTGAATTCCACACTGATGTAACGGTGAAAGCATGAAATGAAAGATGTGAAGAAGTTTAATCATTTGTTGCGTGATTACAGCTTTGTAGATGTTTGTTAGATTTGTGCAACTTGTTAGGTTGTAACTCAATAGCATAATACAGTAGCTAGTTCTTGTACTTAATTGAAGCTTAGTCTGTTTAAGTATTGTGATTTACAGTTTGTTTGGTTGTACAAATAATGTAATCATATAATTTTGTGGAATGCACGAGTTAGTTGGCATAGGGATAACTAGATTTCCTTTCAGCTATATGTTGCATGTATAGGGTTACACAATGTAGTCTTAATCTTCCGAGTTTTAACTTTATCGGATCCCATTAGGCAGTTTATAGGACCATGTCCGAATCCCGTTGGTAGTAGCTTCTAGTAACCAAATCTATTAATCTAGTTGAAAAGTTATCTTAAACTTGAAAGACGTCTAGGGTGAGCTTAGCATGCTATTTCCCTTGTATGCAATTTCTTTTATCAAATTGAAAGCATGTTCAATAAGACACAAAATTCCCCACTTCGCAGATAATTAATCCAATAATTAATAAGAGGCCAGAATTGGCCAAGCATGTAATTTAATTAGCATGTATTTTCTTTCTTTTATTTTTTAGAGACAAACATAATAGAAATGTAGTCGCTGTAGGTTTATCCTTTCAAATAATGAGACGAGCCTCGCCAAATAAAAAATGCAAATCGTGGGGCCCTCAATAATTGATCATAATAAATACTTAGAATTTGGGAAGGACTGTTTAGTGAATTTCACTGCCTTCCCCAAAGATAATAACGCGTCAGACTCTTTAGGCGCGATTTAATTAAATTACATTCTTAAATTCGGGTGCGCATTTACGTGAACCAAATTCAAATCTCAACGAAGTCGAAATATGTTAACAACTACGGGTGCATTGATTGTGACGTGGTTCGAGATGCATTTTCACGACATTACAATTCTATAAAAATAAATGATAATAATAAAAGCGGTTTAAACTTAATAAAAGCACATAAGTCACAACATGTATTTAAATCAGATATCTAGCCATTATAACAATTTAAGCGACCGTGCTAGAACCACGGGATTCGAGGGTGCCTAACACCTTCCCTCGGGTCAACAGAATTCCTTACTTAGAATTTCTGGTTCGCAGACTTCATTTGGAAAAGTCGAAAATTTCCTCGATTTTGGATTCAAGACAAACCGGTGACTTGGGACACCAAAAGCCAAACCTTTCCCAAGTGGCGACTCTGAATTAAATAAATAATCCCAATTCGAATATTGTCACTTAAATTGGAAAAACTCCCTCGCGCATTCACCCTTCGAGGCGGGCGCGCAAAAAGGAGGTGTGACAGCTCTGGCGACTCTGCTGGGGAATTAGCTACCCAGAACCACTGGTTCAGGGTTCAAGAATTCGAGCTTAGAATAATTATTATATTTGGCTTTATTATCTGATATTTATTACATGTTTCGGCATAACGTGCTAAATGTTGTTTTTACCGCTTTGATATTAACTGAACTGTATATAAACTGTGCTGAAACCCTTCTCTTCTTACCTCCGGGGAGAAGCTCGCTGGTCGAGACTCCCTATTCTGTTAGGGTCAATACCTGAAATAAAAAAGAGGCTCAGACAAGTTACGAAGCCGGATGGCCTTTTGGTTCCCGGTAAGTTGCCCCCTCCTCGACTCGAGTTGTCCGCTCGGGTACACAGTCTAGAACATATACCCAGGTTATAAACCTAGTATAACGAAACCTCATGCCGGATCCCTAGTAGGAAAACTTATTTGCATCATGTTGCATTTGACATAGGGGACTCAACACAGGGGTTGAGTCCGTCTAGGACAGGCAACCTGAAATGAAAAGACCATCCTGCTGCATCCCGTTTGTTTTGCGCATTTACTTGCTTCAGTTCTGCATGCTGACTGGTTTCTAAAAAAAAAAAATTTTAAAAGAAAAAATATAAAAATAAATAAAATAAAAAATAGCAGCGTAGGGAGATAATTACTTATTTTTGGAAAAATAAAATCGATGTCCAAGTAATGTCAAAACCTCGCCGGAATTTTCTTAAAAAAAAAGAAGAAAAAAGAAAAAATGAAAACAAAGTTTGTCTTTTAGTTTGATTTATTAAAAAAAAAACATATATAAAAAAACTCCTTTTAATCACTTTCAAAATCCAAAAAAAAATATACATATATTTATTTAAAAGTAAAAAAAAAAGGGGAAAATTCAAAAATCAAAAAAATGTTTTTCTTTTGTAGTATCTCTTTTATAAATTCAGACTAATAGTCCAAATACTTTCTTAAAAAGATTTTTCTTTAGTCTTTATCTCTTTTCAAAATAAAAAATAAAATATAAAAAATCCAGAAAAATATTTTCTTTCTTTTCTTTAAAATGATTGTATTCAGAAGGGGTTTTACTCTACGCTTGATCAAGACCGAACTACGCCGGTTTGATTCTCACATGGTGTGAGATACGTAGGCAACCATCATCGGGTCCAATCTCCCCTTTTTTCAGAAATAGCCAAAATATCAGAATTTTAATTTATGAGTCGGGTGACGCTGTTTTATCAAGACATAAACAACCACCTTTTGGGTCATGTTTAAGATTTGATCCAGTTGACCCACACAGCCTTAAAAATCTTCATCCCCGAGGTATTGAAAGGCCGTGTTTGCAATATTGAGTTTTCCATTTTTGAAAAATGATAAAAGGAGTCATAAATAAGTCGGGTGATGCTGTTTTTGTCAAAATAGCCGAATGTTCCCGAAAGGGACGCCAGAAGGCTGACTTTGCATAAACACCTACTTTTTGGGTCATGTTTAGGATTTTGGTCCAGTTGACCCACACAGCCTTAAAAATCTTCGTCCCCGAGGCGCTGAAGGGCCGTGTTTGCAACACCGGTTTTTATTGTAATTTGAAAAAAAAATAGTCTCCCTATGGGTTAAATGCGTTGCATAAACAGCCACTTTTTGGGTCATGTTTAGGATTTTGGTCCAGTTGACCCACACAGCCTTAAAAATCTTTGTCCACGAGGCACTGAAGGGCCATGTTTGCAATACCCGGTTTTTATTGTAATTTGAAAAAAAATAGTCAGCGGTCAAGTAAATACTGTTTGGGTTTTTAGTCAAAAATAAGCCGAGCCAGCTTCGGCCGCGTCTTAAACCGTTCTTGCCAAAATAGCCTTAGAGTATCTTTCAATTGTCGAAAGGTTATTTTCGTAAAAGAATGGACAAGTTTGTAAAGCGTCATAAAATAATCCTCCCCGACCTCAAAATTCATGTGAAATTTGGAAGGGGTCACGTTTGCAAAAATAACTGTTCGGTTGCATTTGTCAAACGGAGAAAGGAAGCTGGCCAATTATTTTTGGAGTTTGTAAATCTTTTAATTAGGATACATGGGTTGTTTGATTTTCGAGTTTGTAGGTCATCTTTAAACCTTTGGAACCCAGTTTGTTTTAATATGAAAATTAAAAAAAATGTTTAGTATTGTTTATCTTTTATTGTTTCGAACTACGTAATGATCTGATTCACGCGGTATCGTGATACGTAGGCAATCCTCATTGGATCCGGTCACATTTTTAACTGCAAACATTGAAAATAGTAATAAAAAAATATAATAATAAAAAATAAAAAAAATAAAAAAATAAAATAAAGGGGAAGCCTAAAAGAAGCCGGAATGACGCGCGCCTTTGTTGCAAACATGTAGGAATTCACTTAACTGTATAGGTGTATCATGCCCCAACGTGAGATTACCTATCTGTTATTTGTTTCGAACTAACCGTTTGTTTGCCGTTGAGTCTTTCCAGGTTTTTGGAAAGTTGGTTGGTTTGGTGGAAGTCTGGCCTCACATTCATACTTCACGAGGTCAAAAGGGGGTGTTCAGTTACCCGTTGTTAAGACAAGAGGGTATTCACACCTACTTCACAAGATCGAAGGGGAGTATAGCGATGTCTTCGGAAATTCCTTTGCCGACAATTCCTGTCTCTGAGGAGAGTTCAATCTCGGCCGTCCCGACTTCCGAGTCAGCAACTGCTGAGGAAAACATAATCCTGAGGCTCCGCATGATGGAGATGTTGGATGACTAGAATAATGGAAAAGGATCCACCGAGTGTAATCCCTGGGTTCCCTGAGTTGTTCTACAGAACAAGTGGGACTTCCAATATCCCCATAAGCTATCCAACTACCCCATTCGGGTACCCGGCCATTTCAGCCCACTCCGCAGGATCACCCTCTGAGTCTTGCCCTTGGATGTCAACGACGGATGTCGCTACAAGCATATTCACCGCTCCGCCCTGTCTAATCATGGCACAACCCACTACACACAGGCCCAATTTTGACTCTTCCTCATTCACCTTTCAAGCACCATCCTTCTCACTGGAACCAACTCGGTTCACCACCAGCACTCATCCTCAACAAACTCAATACGAGTTTGCACCTGGGCAGGATCAAAACCCCAAAATTGCTGAACAAGAGGAGATGGCCAAAAGAATGAGGAGCCTTGAGCAGAATTTGAAAAACATGCAAGGTTTGAGTGGACAGAAGAGCGTCTCCTATACCGATCTATGCATGTTGCCTCACGTTCATCTACCCGTGGGTTTCAAAACTCCAAAGTTTGAGAAGTATGACGGGCACGACGACCCCATTGCTCATCTCAAAAAGTATTGCAACCAACTGCGGGGAGCCGGAGGCAAAGAAGAATTGTTGATGGCATACTTCGGGGAAAGTCTGGTAGGAATCGCCTCAGAGTGGTATATGGACCAGGACATATCTCGTTGGCATATATGGGATGATCTTGCCAGAGATTTCGTAGGGCAGTTTCAATATAGGGCAGTTAGGATAGTTGTTGAATTTGAACTCCCATAAGTTCAGAATTTCAGTTTGTTGAAGTTGGGATAAAACAGTAATGGTCAGGGGTTTTAAAAGGTTTGGTTTGGGGTTGTAAAATTCTGAAATGCTTAAAAGCAGGTGAGCTGACAGTAAAGTATTAAAACATTGATTCAACTAATGGAATTAATTGACCAATAGTGGGATTAATGACATATTGAGTACATTTAATGGCTGGAAACCAATAACAGTATGTGTTTTGCCAGAAGTTAGGAAATTAGAGTAGAAATGGACAGCATGTGCTGTCAGGACATGCCCACACTGCCCATATCTGCCGTCTTTAATAAAAATAGGCCACTTTAGCAGTAAAGAAAGGGCCTGTCAGGGGAATCTCATGGGAGGGGGCTTTATTTTAATGTGTTGAGTGGAAAAACAGTAGGAGAACATGGGAGGGGATTCAGTGGATTTGAACAGGCTGTTTTGATTGGGTTGAGGCTAGAATAAATAGAGGAGAATTCCATTAGTTAAGAGAGAGAGAGAGAGAGAGAGAGAGGAGAGAAGCTAGAAAAACTGGAACAGATAGTGAAGAGTTCTGAAAAGAGGGAGGCAAAAACAGTTCTGAAAATCAGAAAGAGAGGTTCCAGAAATCAGGGGAGGAGATAGAAAAAAAAGAGAAATTTCTGTTATTTACTTGAAACTGAAAACACTGCTTTTCCTCATCTTTTCTGTTTGGAAATTAGCATTAATCTGCTACTGTTTCTGTCAGACTTAGGGTCTTTCCTTTGAGTATTTGAAAAAATCAGAAACTGTGTTCTATTATTGGATCGGATCCATCCATTACCTGTTTGGAATAACATTGGAGTTTTCTTGGGTCTCAACTGGGTTTTGTTCTTTACTTGGACATTGGGTACTGCTTCATTGAGTTACTGCTTGGATTATTCTGCCTGGGGTTTGTCATTGTTGCTGTATTTGTTGTCGTTGCTGCTATCCTTTGCTACTGCTGCTGACTTCTCTACCTTCTTCTTTTTCTTCTTTGCATTTCAGCATCCAGGTACACATTTTGAATTCCACACTGATGTAATGGTGAAAGCATGAAATGAAAGATGTGAAGAAGTTTAATCATTTGTTGCGTGATTACAACTTTGTAAATGTTTGTTAGATTTGTGCAACTTGTTAGGTTGTAACTCAATAGCATAATACAGTAGCTAGTTCTTGTACTTAATTGAAGCTTAGTTTGTTTAAGTATTGTGATTTACAGTTTGTTTGGTTGTACAAATTATGTAATCATACAATTTTGTGGAATGCACGAGTTAGTTGGCATAGTGATAACTAGATTTCCTTTCAGCTATATGTTGCATGTATAGGGTTACACAATGTAGTCTTAATCTTCCGAGTTTTAACTTTATCGGATCCCGTTAGGCAGTTTATAGGACCATGTCCGAATCCCATTGGTAGTAGCTTCTAGTAACCAATTCTATTAATCTAGTTGAAAAGTTAGCTTAAACTTGAATGACGTCTAGGGTGAGCTTAGCATGCTATTTACCTTGTATGCAATTTCTTTTATCAAATTGAAAGCATGTTCAATAAGACACAAAATTCTCCACTTCGTAGTGAATTAATCCAATAATTAATAAGAGGCCAGAATTGGCCAAGCATGTAATTTAATTAGCATGTATTTTCTTTCTTCTATTTTTTAGAGACAAACATAATAGAATTGTAGTCGCTGTAGGTTTATCCTTTCAAATAATGAGACGAGCCTCGCCAAATAAAAAATGCAAATCGCGGGGCCCTCAATAATTGATCATAATAAATACTTAGAATTTGGGAAGGACTGTTTAGTGAATTTCAATGCCTTCCCCAAAGATAATAACGCGTCAGACTCTTTAGGCACGATTTAATTAAATTACATTCTTAAATTCGGGTGCGCATTTACGTGACCCAAATTCAAATCTCAACGAAGTCGAAATGTGTTAACAGCTACGGGTGCATTGATTGTGACGTGGTTCGAGATGCATTTTTACGACGTTACAATTCTATACATATAAATGATAATAATAAAAGCGGTTTAAACTTAATAAAAGCACATAAGTCACAACATGTATTTAAATCAGATATCTAGCCATTATAACAATTTAAGCGACCGTGCTAGAACCACGGGATTCGAGGGTGCCTAACACCTTCCCTCGGGTCAACAGAATTCCTTACTTAGAATTTCTGGTTCGCAGACTTCATTTGGAAAAGTCGAAATTTCCTCGATTTGGGATTCAAGACAAACCGGTGACTTGGGACACCAAAAGTCAAACCTTTCCCAAGTGGCGACTCTGAATTAAATAAATAATCCCAATTCGAAAATTGTCACTTAAATTGAAAAAACTCCCTCGCGCATTCACCCTTCGGGGCGGCGCGCAAAAAGGAGGTGTGAAAATAAGTTTGCCTTACCACTCGGAGTTTAGGCTTGGGTTGATTACTTAGGATCCTTAACTGAAGAGAAGATTTTGTGGTCATACCTTTGGATTGATTTGGATGTGATCTTAGCAGGATCTCGCGTGCAAGAATTCTTGGTACTGATTGGACTTTGGTGTACTAGACCATATACCCCTGCTAGAGTGATGCGTCAGTTAGGGAGGCGGCAAGAAGTCCCCTACATTCCTGATTCTCGTGACTTCATTAGGGAGTTTGAAACTATGCCTCACAGGGAGGTCGACATCTAGACCTATTGGCGTCATGCAATGAAGATGGGTAGGGATACTTTAGCAGCTAACCCACATTTAATTGGGTATACCCATGAGTACTTCATATTGCTACAGTATACTTAGCGGGGGTTAGCAGGTCATTGCCCCGACGTGTTAGAGGAGTATTTGACGAGGAGGACACCTCACAGATATTGCTTAGATAGTTGATGGATCGATTTACCCATGCTGAGGAGGCCCATGCAGCAGAAAGGGTTGGGGTTCAAGCTATACTTCAGCCATTGAGATCACAGTTAGCAGGGTTGGTAGAGAACATGGGACAACACCGTGAGTACCTTACTAGAGTCAGCCTTCCAGATGCAGGCGCGCATTCCAGGATTCTCATTCCTAGTTTCGAGTTGTCTTTGCAGGGTATAATACAGAACTTAGATTCGATAGGATTGACAGGGCTATCCGGATCTTCAGCAGACCCGTTCCAGCTAGGACCGTCACATTCAGGAGCATCTTGAGGAGTCATTCTATTTAGGTGTTTTGAGATTGTCATATGTTATCTTTTGCTTTCGTGTCTTGGCTAGGAGTATTGAGTCCTTTAGATAGTGTCAGAGTCTGTTGTAGTGTAGTTGAGTCTGTCAGGTCTTTTATTATCGTACTTCCCATTGTTTTTTAATATCAAAAAGTTTTTAAATGAAAAATCCCAAAAATATTTTATTTTTAGTTTATTTTCCATCACTTTTCCCGAACTATGCTTGGTCTGATTCATGAGGGACATGATACATAGGCAACCTACATCGGGTTCGATCAAATCATTTTTGGTTAAACAAAAAAAAAAACAAAAAAGAAAAGAAGAGAGTGATAAGCCAAAAGAAAAGAGTGAGAAGAAAATGATGTGTGATAAGAGGTGCAAGAAAAGAAAGAGAAGCAAGGATTTAAATGAGCAAATTGGGATGATGTCATATGACCCTGCGACCCTCAAAGCATCGTAGAACTGGTAATTGTTGCTAGGTGCATTGCATGTAATGTGATATTATTATCTGATAAATGCCCTAATGCTAACATGGTGGTTTTTTGTTATTGTCCTTTGTTATCTTTATTTAATTACAGGAAGGTGCTTAGTTTGTTGGCATCATGGCATGTCATCCATATAACACTAGGTCAAAGTGTCAAACAGTCATGGCTAGCAAAGAAACAGACACAGGAGTTGTAGACCCACCAAGGAAGATTGTTGAGTAGGAATCGGAACTGCAAGAGGAGGTCCGAAGGTTAAAGCATCAGATGGCGGAACTCATTCCCTACCAACTACACAGAAAACCCTGCTTCCATTCCACCACTCTCCCAATACCGTTGATCTTTCCCCACAACACGCACCAGGCTTTACCCCTTACCATAACTACCCTGGCACTTCGGCCCAAAGTTTTCATGCTCTACCAGCCAAAACAACCTCGTACCCTGCTCCGACATCTACTCCTATTTTTGTACCCCCTTCATAAGCTACCCTCCACCGATCCTCTAGTTAGCGCGCATTCCCAGCTCCAGATACCCAATATTATGCCCCAGAAGCCATATTCAAAGTCTCAGATTCTTACTCCTACACTCCCACTTTGAGCCTCATGTTGAAACTGACAAACCACCTAAGAACGCAGAGCAAGAGGAGATGTTTAGGATTGTAAAGAGTCTGGAGAAATAATTGAGAAATATGCAAGGGTTGGGAAACCAGGTGAGTGTGTCCTATAAGGATTTGTGTTTGTTCCCCGATGTCCAACTGCCTGCCGGGTTCAAGATGCCCAAGTTTGACTTGTATGACAGACATGGGGATCCTGTAGCTCATTTGAGGGGTTATTATAGTGAAATGAGAGGCGCCGGGGGAAAAGACGAATTACTGATAGCATACTTTAGCCAAAGTCTGAGTGGGGCAGCTTTAGAATGGTACACCCACCAGGATGCCAGCAGGTGGTACACATTGGACGATATGGCTCAGGCTTTCGCCCGACACTTTTAGTACAATATAGACATTGTCTCGGACCGCCTATCTTTGACCAAGGTGGAAAAGAGTCCAAGTGAAAGCTTTAGAGAATATGGGTTCCGATGGAGGGAGCAAGCTGCACGAGTCAATCCTCTGATGGAAGAAGATGAGATGGTTGAATACTTTCTTCAAGCCCTGGAGCCTACTTACTACGGCCATTTGATTTTAGCCATTGGTAAGTCTTTCAATGATGTGGTAAAGATGGAATAAAGGTGGAAGAGGGGCTCAAGTCAAGCAAGATAATGAGCTACTCCACCATAAAAGCAACCACCCAGGCAATCCATAGTGGTACCGGAAGTTTGCTAGGCAAGAAGAAGAAGGACGATGTCGCCATGGTTGTCTCTGGACCATGGCATAGCCAGAGGGGTTCACCTTATCAGTACACCCACCCTCGACCCCGACCTCAAACCTACACCCAAGATCCATATAATCCACCCCAACATTACTTTCCCCTGCAAAACCCCCAATACTCAGCTAGGCCACCCCAATACCATGTTCACCATGCACAGTCATATGCCCAACCCCCTCTTTACCCGCAGTGGCGTGCTCCAGCTCCACAAAATACCTATCCACCTCTACAACCCTACCAAAACCCCAATGGTTCAAATTTTTGACCAAGGCCAGAGTATAGAAGAGAGAGGCAATAGCGAAAACAAACTTTTACCCTGCTTGGAGAGTCCTATGCTAGTCTGTTTGAAAGGTTAAGGCAGTTAGACGTCTTGAGGCTGATTGAGTCAAAGATACCAAATCTCTCTCCAAAGAACCTCGATTATTCCCTAAGATGCGCCTATCGTTCTGATGCTCTAGGGTATGACATAGAGAAATGCTGGCATTTGAAAAGGTCAATCCAAGATCTCATTGATACAAACCAAATTATAGTCCAAAGCCTAGACACGCCGAACATCAATCAAAACCCTTTGCCAGCCCATGCAGAGACGCATATGATTGAAATAGTTCACAAGGATGGGGAGCCCAATAAATCTTCTAAGTCCGTCATGATGATTCGGGCTAGTGAAAGTAATTTGGTTAAAGCTCCAGACTCTACCAAAGCAACGCCCTTGACAGTTGAAGGGGTGGAAGAAAAGCTGAGCTTGCTCAATTTGAAGCTACCAGTGTTGGTCGTGAAAGGGCCTTCAAAAAATATTGGGGCAAGTTCGGAAGGTTCAAAAGTGGTAGTGCCAGGGATTCCAAGTAAGCCTGTCATAGTTGTGAAGGGGGATCCTATTACCCCTATCATCATTAAACTAGTGACCCAGCTACCAGTGGTTGATGCCAAGGTTGTTCCGTGGAATTACAAACAAGTGATAGTGATATACAAAGGAAAATAAATAGAGGAGGAAGTTAATAAAACTGGAGGATTGACTCGTTCTGGGAGATGTTTCACCCCAGAAGAATTAAGGAAAGCCAAGCCATTCAACGATAGCCAAATACCAGTAAAGAAATCGGTCACCGAAGAAGAGGCTGAGGAGTTCCTGAAAAAGATGAAAGTGCAGGATTATTCCATTGTGGAGTAGTTAAGGAAAACACTAGCTCATATTTCTCTTTTGTCTTTGCTGATACATTCAGATGAACATCGCAAGGTCCTGATGAAAATTTTGAATGAGGCACATGTTCCTAACAAAATCACAGTGAACCACTTGGAAAATATATCTAGCAATATCTTTGAAGTAAACATGATCACTTTCTCAAATGATGAACTTCCTATGGAGGGTACAAAACACAACCGATCTCTTTATCTCACGGTGAAGTGTGCAGATTCTGTTGTCTCAAGGGTTTTAGTTGACAATGGCTCTAGTGCGAATATTTGCCCCCTGTCTACTTTGCAAAAATTGAAGATCGGCACCGAAAGAATCCACATGAATAGTGTGTGTGTTCAAGGCTTTGATGGGGGAGGTAAAGACTCTATTGGAGATATAATGCTCGAATTGTCAATAAGGCCAGTTGAGTTCACCATGGAATTCCAAGTGTTAGATGAGGTTATCTCCTACAATCTATTGTTGGAAAGGCCCTGGATACATGATGCTAAGGCAGTCCCATCTTCTCTACACCAAATGGTAAAGTTCGAATAGGATATGCAGGAAATAGTTGTGCATGGTGATGAGGACTTATCAACTTATAATGACACAATTGTTCTGTTTATTGAAGTTGAAGATGATAAGGGACATTGGGTCTATCAAACTTTTGAAACATTGTATGTTGAGAAGATTCCCGAAGGAAAATGCATTCCGGGTCCTTAGTTATCCTCCACATCTGTCATGGTAGCGAATGAAATGATGAAGAATGGTTTTGTGCCGGGCAAGGGTCTGGGCTCATCTCTGTAGGGTACTGTGCATCCAGTGCGCCCCAGTGGGAATCTTGGAACATTTGGTTTGGGATTCATGCCCACAGAGAAGCACGTAAAAAGGGTTAAAAACCTAAAAGAGAAGGTATGGTCACTCCCCAAGCCTGTCCCACACATCTCTAAGTCTTTTGTCAAGCCAGGGGCCGAAAAACCTCCAACCTCATCAATCCGAAAACCTATGGTCGATGTTGATGAAGAGCCGATCAAGAGGTTCCAGAGTCTGTTCGATGAGGTCAATATGGTAGAAGTTGGTGAAGGTCTAGTAAAGCAGATGTGCAACTCGTTGGGCCAAACGTGAAGCTTAGTAATTGGGAAGCTACTCCTCTCCCCACCAGGAAGGAGTTTTGGTAGTCTGCTTTGTTTTTCTTTCTGTTATCTGGGTTATTCCAGGGTTGTAATCCAGATTTTTAGTTTTTGCTTGTTTTGATGTTCAAACCCTTCTATCCTTTTATTTTCAATGAAATGCAATTCCCTGTATTCCATTACTTCTAATAGTGTTTTATTTTGTTTTTCGTTTATATAGTTCTTTTTATGCTGGTTGTAATGACATGACATGGATGAAAAATTATTAGTCGAGTCTTATTAGCCAATCTAATTCTGAAATAATAATCCAAGAAGTAGAGTCTGATGATAAAACAGAATATGATGAAGAAGAAACATTTGAGGAAATTAGTAAAGAGCTAAAACACTTTGAAGAAAAACCAAAGCCTAATTTGAATGAAACTGAAGCAATCAATTTAGGGGACCAGGATAATGCTAGGGTAACCAAGATAAGTGTGCATCTGGAACCACAAGTTAAGGAAAAAATGATCAAAATATTGTTTGAGTATAAAGATGTCTTTGCATGGTCGTATGATGATATGCCGGGCGTGAGCACTGATTTGGTAGTTCATAAATTTTCAACTGACCCAACATTCCCTCATGTCAAGAAAAAACTAAGAAAGTTCAAGACTGACATGTGTGTGAAGATCAAAGAAGAAATCACAAAGCAGCTTGGTGCAAAGGTCATTCGGGTCACTCGATATCCCACTTGGTTAGATAATGTTGTGCCAGTACCAAAGAAGGATGGTAAGACCAGGGTATGTGTTGATTAATGTGATCTTAACAAAGCGAGCCCAAATGATGATTTTCCATTGCCGAACATTCACATTCTGATCGATAATTGTGCCAAGCATGAGATTGGGTCTTTTGTGGATTGCTACGCGGGATATCACCAGATCTTGATGGATGAGGAAGATGCAGAAAAGACAGTGTTCATCATTCCATGGGGAACATATTGCTACCAGGTAATGCCATTTGGTATGAAGAATGCTGGGGTAATATACATGAGGGCGATGACCACCATATTTAATGGCATGATACACAAGGAGATTGAGGTTTATGTAGATGATGAGATCATAAAGTTAAAGAAGCAGTCTGACCATGGCAAGAATTTAAGGAAGTTTTTCCAAAGACTCCGTAGGTATAACCTCAAGCTCAATCCAGCAAAATGTGCATTTGGTGTCTTGTCTGGGAAACTGCTGGGGTTTGTGGTCAGTCGACGCAGTATTGAGTTGGATCCGTCGAAGATCAAAGCCATCCAAGAGTTACCGCCCCCAAAGAACAAAACTGAGGTGATGAGTTTGCTTGGAGGGTTAAATTACATCAGCAAGTTCATTGCTCAACTCACGACAATATGTGAACCCATCTTTAAGCTGTTGAAGAAGAATGTTGTAGTCAAGTGGACTGACGAGTGTCAAGAAGCATTTGATAAGTTTAAGAGGCACTTGTCAAACCCACCTGTGCTTGTCCCACCAGAGCTTGGGAGACCTTTAATTCTATATTTGTCCATCCTGGATAATTCTTTTGGTATTGAGTCAACATAACATCACAGGAAAGAAGGACTAATCAATCTATTATCTCAGTAAGAAGTTCACTCCCTATGAGGTTAAGTACACTCTGCTTGAGAGGACATGTTGCGCCCTGACTTGGGTAGCACAAATGTTGAAGCATTATCTTTCGTCCTACACTACTTACCTCATTTCTCGTATGGATCCTCTAAAGTATATCTTTCAGAAGCCTATGCCCACAAGAAGACTAGCAAAGTGGCAGATTTTACTCACAGAGTTTGACATCATTTATGTGACTCGGACTGCGATGAAAGCCCAAGCCTTGACGGACCACTTGGCCAAGAATTCGGTGGATGAAGAATATGAGCCACTAAAGACTTATTTTCCTGATGAAGAAGTGATGTGTGTTGACTAGGTTGACCAGGATGAAAATCCAGGTTGGCAACTCTTCTTTAATGGAGCTGCTAACATGAAAGGTGTCAGAATAGGGGTTGTAATCATCTCTGAAATAGGGAAACACTACCCTGTAACAGCCCAACTTCAATGTTATTGCACCAACAACATGGCTGAGTACGAAGCATGCATTCTGGGTTTGAGGTTATCTATAGACATGGGAGTCCAGGAAATACTAGTTCTCGGAGATTTAGATTTGTTGGTTCGCCAGATTCAAGGAGAATGGGAGACTCGGGACTTGAAGCTCATATCGTACCGACAATATCTGCATGATCTTTGTCAACGATTCAGGTCGATAGAATTCAGACATATTCCCAGAGTTCATAATGAGATTGCTGATGCCTTGGCTACTCTGGCGTCAATGTTACACTATCCGAACAAGGCTTATGTCGACCCCGTGCATATCCAAGTTCGTGATCAACATGCTTATTGTAATGTGGTTGAAGAGGAAATTGATGGTGAACCTTGGTTCCATAATATCAAAGAATACATAAAGTCAGGGGTATATACAGTACATGCCACAGGTGATCAAAAGAGAACCATTCGACATCTGGCTAGTGGATTTTTCTTGAGTGGGGGAATCTTGTACAAGAGGACTCCAGATTTGGGACTGCTGAGGTGTATAGATGCTAAAGAAGCTTTAACTATCATGGCCGAAGTGCATTCTGGAGTTTGTGGGCCGCATATGAATGGGTATGTGTTGTCAAAGAAGATACATTGAGCAGGTTATTATTAGCTCACCATGGAACGATATTGCATCAGCTTTGTTCGCAAATGTCATCAATCCCAGGTGCACGGTGATTTGATTCATTCCCCCCATCTGAGTTGCATACAGTGTCCGCACCTTGGCCATTTGTTGCATGGGCACGGATGTCATTGGACAAATTGAGCTGGCAGCATTGTACGATCATAGGTTTATTCTGGTGGCCATTGATTACTTTACCAAATGGGTCGAAACTGTAACTTTCAAGTCTGTGACCAAGAAGGCAATGGTGGATTTTGTTCCTTCAAATATCATTTGTCGGTTCAGAATTCCCAAGGTGATCATCACAGACAATGCTGCTAATCTCAACAGTCATTTGATGAAAGAGGTATGCCAACAGTTCAAGATCATGCATCAAAACTCCGCTCCGTATCTCCCCAAGGCAAATGGAGTTGTTGAGGCTGCTAACAAGAACATAAAGAAGATACTTCGTAAGATGGTTCAAGGTTCTAGGCAGTGGCATGAAAAGTTGCATTTTGCCTTACTGGGTTACCGCACCACTATTCGCACTTAAGTAGGTGCAACTCCTTATTTGCTGGTATATGGAACTGAGGCAGTTATACCTGCAAAAATTGAGATTCCATCCCTTCGGATTGTTGCAGAAGCTGAAATCGATGATGATGAGTGGGTCAAAACCCGGCTGGAGCAGTTGAGTTTGATTGATGAGAAAAGATTGGCTGCAGTATGTCATGGTCAATTGTATCAGAAGAGAATGGCAAGAGCATACAACAAAAAGGTGCATCATCGGAAATTTGAAGTGGGCCAGATGGTATTGACACTCATCCTTCCTCATCAGGTGGAAGCTAAAGGCAAGTTCGCCCCAAACTGGCAGGGGCCATTCGTTGTGACAAGAGTGTTGCCCAATGGCACTTTGTATTTAACAGACATAGAAGGCAAATGTGTAGATATGGCTATCAATTCTGATACTATTATGAGGTACTATGTATGATTTCTTTGCTTACCTTCAATTGTATTTTGTACTTGGCATGTTCAAAGTTGAAATGACGAAGGTATTTTGTTCTGCTACCCGAACACTTTCATCATTTGCTATCCCTTTTGAGCCTTATCTATTTTCTTTCATACCCCTCTTTTGGAATCAGTAGCAGAATTAGAGAATGAAAAAAAAAGAAAAATGATAGGAAAAAATGAAGAAAAAGAAGAAAGAAAAAAAGAAAAAAAGAGAATAAAAAGAAGAAGAAAAAAAATGAATGAAAAATGAAGAAATAAAAGCAACAAAAACAAAAAAACTGTTGTTTGAACTACGTTCGACCTGATTCCTTTTAAGGATACGCAGGCAGTCTTACACGGTTCGGTCTCATCAAAATAAAAATCCAAAATTCCCCAGACCCAAAGAAACTGGGGTAGAAGTTTTGGTTTTGAAAAAGATCTGATTCTAAAAGTTGTAATTTTGAACCTTTTTCATCTTAAATTATTTTGAGCCTTCATGCCACCCTTTCTTTCTAGCCTTGTCCAAAAGCCTACATTACGGTCCAGAGAAAGACCTTCCGATCAATCTTTGAGGATGCCAAGTCAAGCAAGATATAGGTATGATTTACATCATGGGTACACTTTGTTCATGGGCACATGAGAGAAAATTTAAAATAAGAAAGTCTTACTGGTAAAAACCCTCACGGGCACCGTAAAGCAATGGTGAGCTGAGAGAAAATTTAAAATGAGAGAGTCTTATTGGTGAAATCCCTCAAGGGAACCGTAAGGCGATGGTGAGTTGAGAGATGAAAAAATGAGAGAGGCTTGTTGGTGAAAACCTTTCGGGGCACTACAAGTCGAATAAGGCTCATGACTTTACAGAGAAATTGGATCAGTGAAAGCCCGATTTTTGAAGTATGAAGACATTACATGAACTGAAAATATAATTGGTTGGACGGATTAGGCTGATCAATCCGAAATGCATGTCATGATCATTGGATCTACCCGCTTCACTCATATAAGTCTTCTTTTTCCCATTCTTCTTCACATAGTCATCTGTGTTCAAAATTTTCCTTTGTTCCTTTTGTCAAAAATCATTTCACTTTGCTCTTCGAGTCTATCTTTATGAGTCTCTTTCGAGTTAGCCCTTGTTGAACAAGTAGGAAAGGATTCCAAAGCCTACTACCAGCTTCTTAATTGCACAAAGCAGAGTTCGTTCAGAAACATTACAATTAACACGATTTAGAATAAGCAGTATGGTGACAACTGAGGTTCAGGCAATCAAGTGAATCTTCAATTTTGAGAAAATACAAGGATTCAACAACTTTCAGAATGAAAACACAATGCAACAAGTGAGTGTAAGAGATTCATGTCATTCATAGATTTGGTGGTCCAGTTTCGATCAAAAGATCAAACAATTCCTTGCTGGCCCTAAGCAGCTTATCAAAATGAAGCATATCAATGGCAGAAGCAGACACTCAGCAGTGATGCCACAAACTAACCACCACATTGTCAAACTAACAAGATTATGTTTGTCTGAAACAAATGGCAAGATAATTTGTTAATCCACAGGGACCCTCCCATGAAGAAGGCATGGTTCGGGGGCAAGAAATTCTCTTCAGAATCCTCCAAGAAGAGAGCACGGTTCAAGTAAGTTCATTCTCGGCTTTTCAAGACCCTCCTAGATAATGGGATTTAATTTTATGTTTCTTAGGACCCCCTGGATAATGGGATTTAGTTTTAAGTTTTCAGGACCCTCCTGGATAATGGGATTTAGTTTTAAGTTTTCAGGACCCTCCTGGATAATGGGATTTAATTTTCAAGTTTTCAGGACCCTCCTGGACAATGGGATTTAATTTTCAAGTTTTCAGGACCCTCATGGATAATGGGATTTAGGTTTTCAAGCTTTCAGGCCCCTCCTGGATGATGGGATTTAGGTTTAAGTCTTCAGGACCCTCCTGGATAATGGGATTTAGTTTTAAGTTTTCAGGACCCTCATGGATAATGGGTTTAGTTTTAAGTTTTAAGGACCATCCTGGATATTGGGATTTAGGTTTTTAAGCTTTCAGGACCCTCCTCGATAATGAGATTTAGTTTTAAGTCTTCAGGACCCTCCTGGATAATTGGATTTAGTTTTAAGTTTTCAGGACCCTCCTGGATAATGGGTTTAGTTTTAAGTTTTCAGGGCCCTCCTGGTTAATGGGATTTTGTTTTAAAAGTTTTCAGGACCAAGTTTTCAGGACCCTCCTGGATAATGGGATTAAATTTAAAACTTTTAGGGCCCTCCTGGATAATGGGATTTAGTTTTAAAAGTTCTCAGGACCCTCCTGGATAATGGGACCTAGTTAAATTTCAAGGCCTGCATAGATAACAAGATTTAGCGTAAAGTTCTACCTTTAGGAAATATAATTTAGCTTTAAAGTTGTCACTCTTAAGATAAGATTTAATTTGAAGTTTTTAGGGCCTTCCTGGATAATGGGATTTAGCTTTTAAATTCTTAGAACTCTTTTAGGTAACATGATTCGATTAACACTTACAGATGTTCCCAGATTCCAAACTGAGGCAGAAAATTTCTTTTGTTTTGTCTGTTTTGTTGTAATGGCAGGCACCCACCTGGAGAACAAGGGAATACAATTCAAGTTTTTGGCAATCAGGCGCCCACCTGGAGAACAAGGGAATACAGTTCGAGTTTTGACAATCAGGCGCCTACCTGGAGAACAAGGGAATACAGTTCAACTTTTTGGCAATCAGGCGCCCACCTAGAGAACAAGGGAATACAGTTCAAGTTTTGGCAATCAGAAGCCCACCTGGAGAACAAGGGAATACAGTTCAAGTTTTTGGCAATGAAGCGCCCACCTGGAGAACAAAGGAAATACAGTTCATGTTTTGGCAATCAGGCACCCACCTAGAGAACTAGGGAATACATTTCCAGTTTTGGCAGTCAAGCGCCCACTTGGAGAATGAGGGAAATTATTTCAAGTTCAAGCTATTGGTACGCATCCACCTGGAGAACGAGGGAATTCATTTCAAAGTTACTTTCAATTCGCAAATTCAAGAAGCATCAGGAGCCCGCCTGAAGAACAGGGTCCATTTTTCAGTTTCATGTTGAAGATCAAGTAGACATTCAAGGAAGATTCAAGACAAGAAGTAGATAGGATCTTGCATTTTTCTTTTACTATTGCTGTAATTTTTCCTTTTATTTTTGATGTAATGGTAGGAACCGCGGATCGGAACCTCGACATCACCTCACTCGACTCTCCACCTCGGTACTCCATCGTCCTTCTCGCCTATGAACTACACGTGGCTTGATTTCTTTATAATCAAGGATATGTAGGCAGCTCAGATACCAAGGCTCGGTCACATTCTCTTTTCTTTTAGCTCTAGTCTCTCTAAATACGGGTCGGGTAAAAAATATATCTTGTTGTTCTTTGTCTGGAAACACTTCGTACTTACCGTCAAAGAGGGGCAACTGTAGACATGTAATTTTTGACCCGCACATTAGAATTACCCTTAATAGTCCTAGTATTTTTAGAATATTACTTGAGCTTATTTCTATATGATTTCACTTTATTATTAATTTTAATTCTATGTTTAAAGGCACAAAAATTGAAAAATAAAAAAAAATAGTTTCATTATATATTTTCTTATTTTAATTTAAGGCCATTAGTATTTTATAGCAATATATTTTTATTTTTACTATGATTTTTACGTATTTTCTCTACTTTTATTTTTAATGTAATAATTTATATACAAAATATATATAAAAATATATAGTTTCATATTATGATATAGTTTAACCTAATTAATTAGAATTGAATTATATTTTAATAATAAAAGGTTTAAGTCTTTCTTAATGGATGAATTTAAAAGGTTAAAATCCCAAATTATAGGCTCAATTCGTCCAAGTTTGAGCCAAATTTTCAGATGGCCCAACCTCCCTCTTGACCCATGACTCGTCCGCCCCGACCCTTTAACCCATCAAACCATTGTCAAATCCTAGCCCTTCATCCCCTATTAATCCAAAGGCTCCTATTAACTCCCACACCCCATATATAAACCTAGTTATAACCCAAACCCTAAACCTAAAATCCCAGCTCCAAACGACGATGCCCCCCCTCTTCACCTCTGACCGCCACTAAGCCACCCTAAACTCGCCGGAGATTGCAAAGTACGGTGTTCCACGTAATCCCTGGCCCCCCCATGGTCCCTCTCATCATTATAATCCGATTCTATGCATTTTCCTCTCATCTCACGCGCTTTTCACAATTTTCTGAAGAATTCGAGCCATTAATGAATGGATGATAGTTAAATAGGATCGAGGAAGAGGAAGCTTCTAGGGTGCCTATAAATAGAGGATTTTCGGACAGAACAAATAGGGATTTTCAAAGAAATTGGAGAAAAAGGTTTGAGATAGAAAAACTAGGTTTCTTCTGATTCTTCCATCTTTTTTTTCTTATTTTGTTTCCAGAAATACAAAAACAAAAAAAAAATCAATGTTCTTGTTTTTTTCTCTTTTGTTTCAGTCGCCGCCTAAAAAAATTTGAAAAAATATATGTTTCGTCTCTTCTTTATCAATTCTGATTTTTGGTTTGCAAACATGGAGATTGTTTGGAGGTGTTCAAGTTGGAGGTTCTAGCGTCTGTTCGAGTAGATTTATTCCCGGCCTCGGTTCTCATCAAAGTTCTCCGTCTCTGCTCGATTTTGATTGTTGTGCTCTCTGTCTGAAATTCGAATTCGGAGCTTGTATCTACTGAATCTCAAAACGTTAAAAGAATTTTACTTAACATGTTTATCTTCTCCTCCTCTTTATTTTAAATTTTGTTATTATATAGCATGATCCGAAGAGCCGTTTAGGGTGGGTAGAGGTCTGTGGTACGAATCATTTAAGCATGATCCTAGCATGTTGTTTCTACTTTACTTTAATTACTGAGTGTTCTCTTCGTTGTGATTTGTCAAAAAAAATCTTTGGCTAGCTTTTCTCCTAAACTCCCTGTTAACTCCAACCCATATTCATTGGAGAGTTACTTCCTTTGTTGAATCTCGGCAGATGATGTGTCCTTTTAGCTTTGAACTAACCAATGTAATATTCATGTAAATAAGATCTTGATTTTTCCGTTGTGTTAGTTTTATACCTTGGGTGATTAATCATTTTGTACGTTCTTGGAATTATTGTGGCAAACCATGGAATGAGAAAGGAATATGTGTTGAAAGTAGGCAGATAACTTGGTGAAAATTTTAGCTATAATGATGAAACACAATTGAAGGCATAAATTGATTAGTCGGGGTAATATCTTTAACGGCTCTTCCGATAGATTGGATAATTACCTTTCTTAGCACATGTTTTCTTTAAGTGATCGAATGTGTGCTTATCTAGATTTATCGTGTATTTTCGTCATTTGTATGTAGTACGCGAATTGCTTGTTGGGTTGTGGGAGTTGGGAATTACCGAAGCCTATTAGTAATTAATAGTTCTCATGTTTTAGGATTGGGCTTGGTCAAATGCATGAAATAAGAAGTTAAAAACGGAATGAGCATGAAATTAATTTCATTTCTTTTATTTTATTTGGTTACATCATCCGGTAGGAGCATGCTTAGGCCGACCACATTCAGGTAGGCAAGCCTTAGGATTTTGTTTGGATATTGAGGCAAGAGGCCATTTCTTTTAGTTTATTATCCGGGGAATGCCCCGCGTAATTTGTATATATTTTCTGGGGTATGCCCCGAAGTACTTATATTTGGAGGCCGAAAGTGGAACTCGTAGTATTTTAATTTTAATTTTAATTTTTTTTCTTAGGTGGGAACGACCTCAAGCCTGTTGTGTGTTTGTTTTTCTTTTATGTGTTTGTTTTTAGCTCAATTTGAATATTTTAAAATCAAACTAGATCGAGTATGCAACAGTGATCTTCACGGGACTTGGGGAGTGCCTAACACCTTCTCCCCAAGTCAAATGAACCCCCTTACCCAAATCTTTGGCGCAAACTTAATTTGGAGTCCAAAGTGTTTTAAAAGGAAAATTATTTTTTTAAAACGGTGACCTGGCACACAGAAACAAATGTTAGGTGGCGACTCTGAGTTATTTCCTTTTGAACACAATTTTGTCACCTTTTACTTTAAAACCCTTTTGATCTTTACAAATCCTTTTATTATTTTTAAGAAGGTATCGTGTTGTAAAAAAGGGGGTATGACAGTGATGTCGCCTATCGTGGAATTAGGCAAGCCAACTACTCAGTCAATTCAACAAAATAAAAGCTTTCAAAAACTATACGGAAGTAGTTAATATTTAAAGAAAACTTTTTGAAAATAGAAATAAGTTTGTAAGTCAATACAATTCTCTCCTAAAACCGGGGGTGTCACCGAGTACATGAGCATCTATACCGAAATACAGTCTATTACATGTTAGCGAGTACATATGCATCTATACTAGAATACAATATATTACAATGTCTAAGGAATACGAACCGAAATACAAATAAAGTTAATGAATGAGAGTCAAGTCATGCGAACGCCATGCAACTACCTCGATAGCCTCCCTAGATCCTGACTCCTCACTCAGCAGCCTCGTGACCGGAAGAACCTAGATCTGCATACGAGGTGCAAGATATAGCGTGAGTACAACTAACTTGATAAATAACAAATCCAACCTTTGGACTGAAAGTAGTGACAAACTCAACCGACACAGTTCAATATAGAAATAACAGTGTAGAAATGTAGGCATGCTTTCAAATTCAATAGATAACTCAAAACAGTAAAATAGATCAAATCTGAATGATATGAAGAATATAACTCTTCTACTTCTACATGCCAATGCACATGTTGTATGTGATGCACCATGCTGATAGCCTCATGTGCTCACAATCTCAAATGTTGAATCACTCAGTACTGTATATGGCCCATACGGCCAAGGGAAGATCCATCCTGGAATATATACATTACTGATCATCAGTCACCCAGTACTGAGTCGGGCCAATCCAGCCCATGGAGAAGATCTATCTCCAGGAATATAATGCATCGGAAAAGATCCATGACTAGGGAAAATCCATTCCTCAATATAATCAAACGCACTTACTGGGGGTGTGTGTAGACTCCAGAGGGGCTCCTTCAGCCCAAGAGCTATCATAAATCAGCATAAACGCTACAGCGTGCAGCTCGATCCCATAAATGTCACTCATATCAAGCCCTCGACCTCACTTAGTCATCAATCTCTCTTGTCTCTCTCATGGGCTCACAATGTCATGAAACTAGCCCAAACATGATGATATGTTGTATCAATAAATAACAATAGAGACTAAGATATGATATGAAATGAATGAATGTGGCTAAGTACAAAATATTAATTAAATAAGTAAGTCAACAGCAAGGAACGACTACCATGGGTCCCAATAGTAACAACATATAGCCTAAACATGATCTCTAGCATGATTGACAACTCAATTACTTTATCACATGATGAAAACACAGATATCAACAAAATAGAACCACTATACAATGCCATGGAATCGAACAAGTCACAATTCTCACGGTGCACGCCCGCCACTTGGCATGTACGTCACCTCAACACCAATCAGTTAACACATAATTCAGGGTTCCGAACCCTTAGAACCAAGCTTAGAAATGTTACTTACCTCAATCCGAGCAAAACTCTACTCCAACACGCCTTTCCCTCTCAAATCGGCCTCACAATGTCCTGAATCTTGCCACAAGCAATATAATACCATCAATAAAGGGTAAAAAAATCAATTCTACAAGAAATTACTAAATTATAACTCAAAAATCCAAAATCGGCACAAAGACGGCCCTAGGTCGCGTCTCGAAATCCGACAAAAGTCACAAAACCCGGAAGCCCATACAACCTTGAGTCCAACCATATAAAATTCATCAAAATCCGACATCAAATCGCCACTCAAATCCCCAAAATCAACTCTCCAAATCCCTAGACTCAAACCCCCAAATTTCACCTCAAAACCACACAATCTAGGTTAGAAAATCATTGGGGAAACAAGATTATTAAATAAAAATGAACACAAGGAACTTACCTCAACAATCCCCGCGAAAATTCTCTAAAATATTCGAGCTCAAAATGTTAGAAATAGTGAAAATTACGGAACCCTCGCTTATATAGGTTCTGCCCAGCGAATCCCTCACCTGCAGAGCCTGGGCTCGCACCTGCGCATCTGTTTTTGCAGAAAAACAGGGGCTTCTACAAAAACCACTAACCCAGTTGCCTCCGCTTCTGCGACACCTATCCCGCTTCTGCGCAATCGCGGGTGCAGAAAGCCTATCGCACCTGGGACCTCTGCTGACTCCCTTCAACTCCGCACCTGTGATCCACTTGCCGCACCTGTGGCCAAGACCCTCAAAGGTGCGATCACACCGGCAGAAATCAAACTTCAGTAGCTTCTCAAATTACATTCCAAGTCCGTTAACCACCCGAAATCAACCCGAGGCCCCCGGAACCTCAACTAAACATACCAAACAAGTCCTAAAACACGATACGAACTTAGTCAAGCCTTCAAATCACCTCAAATAACATAAAAACACGAATGCATCTTAATGAACTTTGAAATTTCAAAATTTTACAAATGACATCGAAACCTATCAAATCACGACCGATTGGCGTCAAATTTCGCACACAAGTCACAAATTACCCCTCAAACCTACTTCAACTTCCGAAAATCCAATCCAACCCCGATATCAAAAAGTCCACTCCCGGTCAAACTTCCCAAAAATTTAACTTTCGCGATTTCAAGCCTAATTCTACTACGGACCTCCAAATCACAATCCGGACATGTTCCTAAGTCCAAAATCAATCAACAGAGCTAATGGAACCATCAAAACTCAAATTCGGGGTCGTTTAGATATAAGGCAACATCCAATCAACTTTACAACATAAGCTTCCAATTATAAGACTAAGTGTCTCAATTCACTCCGAAATCTCTCCGGACCCAAATCAACCAACCTGGTAAGTCATATAACAGTTGTAGAGCACAAAAGGAGCAATAAATGGGGGAGCGGGGCTACAACACTCGAAACGACCGGGCCGGTCGTTATAGCCTCCCCCTTTAAACAAATGTTCATCCTCGAACGAGTTTGGAAACATACCTCGAGCCTCAAATAGGTTCGAATACCTGCTCTGCATCTCCCGCTCGATCTCCCAAGTAGCTTCTTCAATGAGCTAACCTCTCCGCTGCACCTTCACTGAAGTTATATCCTTTGACCTCAACTTTCAAACCTGTCGATCTAAAATGGCCACCGGCTTCACATCATAAGTCAAATCGCCATCCAACTGAAACGTGCTAAATTCCAAAATATGAGACGGATCGCCAACATACTTCCGGAGCATAGAGGTATGAAATATTAAATGCAAAATCAACAAACTAGATGGCAAGGCAAGCTTGTAAGCCACCTCTCCAATCCTCTGTAGTACCTCAAAAGGCCCAATGAACCGAGGGCTCAACTTGCCCTTCTTCCCGAACCTCATAACATCCTTCATGGGCAAAAACATCAGTAGAACCTTCTCCCCAACCATGTAAGCAACATCACGGACCTTCCTGTCGGCATAACTCTTTGTCTAGACTGCGCAGTGTGAAGCCGCTCCTGAATTTACTTAACCTTGTCCAAATCATCCTAAACAAAGTCAGTACCTAATAGCCAAGCCTCACTCGGCTCAAACCAACCCACCAAAGATCTACACTGTCTCCCATACAAAGCCTCATACGGAGCCATCTGAATGCTCGACTAATAGCTGTTGTTGTAGGCAAACTCCGCGAGCGGCAGAAACTGGTCCCATGAACTCCCAAAATCAATGACAGAAGCACGTAACATGTCCTTCAATATCTAAATAGTGAGCTTGCACTAGCCGTCCTTCTGAGGGTGAAATGATGTACTCAACTCAACCTGGGTGCCTAACTCTTGTTGCACCGCTCTCCAAAACTGCAATGTAAACTAGGTGCCCCTATTTGAAATAATGGACATTGGCATACTATGAAGGCGAACAATCTCGCAAATGTAAATCTCAACCAACCGTTCTGAAGAATAAGTAGTCCCAACTATAATGAAGTGTGCAGACTAGGTCAGCCGATCCATAATCACCCAAATAGCATCACACATCCTCGAAGTCCGTGGGAACCTAATTACGAAATACATGGTGATCCACTCCCACTTCCACTCTAGAATCTCTATCCTCTGAAGAAATCTGCCCGGTTTGTGATGTTCATACTTTACCTGCTGACAGTTAACGCACCGAGCTACAAATCCCGCTATATCCTTCTCCACCAATAATGCTGCCTCAAGTCCTGGTATATCTTCGCAGCACCCGGATGAATGGAATATCGTGAGTTGTGGGCCTCCTCAAGAATGAACTCACGTAGCCCATCCCCATTGGGCACACATATCCGGCCCTGCATCCTCAACACTCCATCATCTCTATTAGTCACATCTCTGGCATCACCGTGTTGAACCTTTCCTTGAGGACAAGAAAATGAGGATCATCATACTGGCGCTCTCTGATATGATCAAATAAGGAAGATCGAGAAACCACACAGGCTAGAACCCTACTGGGCTCCGAAATATCTAATCTCATGAACTGGTTAGCAAATGACTGAACATCAACTGCAAGCGATCTTTCACCAACCGGAATGAATGCAAGGCTACCCATACTCACTACCTTTTCTACTCAAGGCATCGGCCACCACATTGGTCTTCCCCGGATGATACAGAATAGAAATATCATAGTTCTTTAGCAGCTCCAACCATCTCTGCTGGCTCAAACTTATATCTTTCTGTTTGAACAAGTGTTGGAGGCTCCGATGATTTGTAAATACCTCACAAGACACACCATAGAGATAGTGCCTCCAAATCTTCAATGCATGAACAATGGCAGCCAAATCCAAATTATGAGCAGGGTAGTTCTTCTCATAAGGATTCAACTTGTGCGAAGCATAAGCAATCACTCTACCCTCCTGCATCAAAACACACCCGATACCGATCTGAGAAGCATCACAGTACAGAGTAGAAGAACCAGAAGCTGAATGCAAAACTAGAACTGGAGCTATGGTCAAGCCAGTCTTAAGCTTCTGAAAGCTCTCCTCTCACTCATCTGACCACCTAAAAGGAGCACCCTTTTGGGTCAATTTGGTATAGGGCAATGTAATAGATGAGAATCTCTACACGAAGTGACGATAATAACCGACCAAACCAAGAAAGCTCTGAATTTCCATAGTTGAGGATGGTCTGGGCCAACTCTAAACCGCCTTTATCTTCTTCGGATCCACCAGAATCCCCTCACTGGACACCATGTTCCCCAAGAACACCACTGAACTAGGCCAAAACGCACACTTGGAGAACTTGGCATAAAGCTTCTCCTCCCTCAACCACTACGACACGGCCCTCAAATGTAGGGCATGCTCCTCCTGGCTACAAGAGTATACCAGGATATCATCAATGAACACTATAACAAATGAGTCGAGATAAGGCTGAAATAAACTATTCCTCATATGCATGAACATTGCTGGGGCGTTAGTCAGCCTAAAAGACATCACAAGGAACTCATAATGACCATAACGGGTCCTGAATGCTGTCTTTAGAATATCCGGGTCCCAAATCTTCAACTGGTGATACCTAGACCTCAAATCAATCTTGGAGAACACCCTCGCTCCCTGGAAACTGGTCAAATAGATCATCAATACGCGGCAAAGGATACTTGTTCTTGATTGTGACTTTGTCAACTGCCTATAATCAATGAGCATTCTCATAGTACCATTCTTCTTTTTAAGAAACAGAATTGTTGCACCCCAAGGCGACACACTAGGCCTAATAAACCCCTTATCAAGGAGCTTCTGAAGTTGGTCTTTCAACTCAGTCGGTGCCATACAATACTGAGGAACAGAAATAGGATGAGTGCCCGAAACCAAATCAATACCAAAGTCAATTTCCTTGTCGGGCGGCATACCAGCAGGTCTGCAGGAAACACATCTGGGAAATCGCACACCACCGGAATAGAATCAATAGTAGGGGTCTCATCACTAACATCCCTCACAAAGGTAAAATAAGATAAACAACCCTTTCCAACCATCCGCTGGGCCTTCAAGTATGAAATCACTCTACTGGGAACATAGTTTAAAGAACCTCACCACTCAATCCGTGGCAACCCCGGTATCGCCAACATCACGGTCTTAGTGTGACAATCCAAAAAATAATGACATGGAAACAACCAATCCATACCCAAGATTATATCAAAATCGACCATACTAAGCAGCAAGAGATCAATTCTAATCTCCAATCACCCAATAGCCACTATACACGACCAGTATATACGATCCACAATAATAGTATCGCCCACCGGCGTATTTATATGAACAAATGAAGCTAAGGACTCACAGTACATATTCAGATAATGAGCAAAATACGATGATACATATGAATAGGTACAACCAATGTCAAATAACATAGAAGCATCTCGGTGACATGCTGAGACAATACCTGTGAGCACTGTATCTAATACAATAACATTTGGTCTGGCAGAGAGTGCATAAAATCAGGCTTGGCCACCACCTGAATAACCTCCCCTTATAGGGCCACCCCTAGTTAACTGAGCTCCACCCTGAGCTGGTTGGGCAGGTGGTGAAGTAACGGGTGCTAAAGTCGTATGCTAACTCCTCTACTGAGTTGAACCTCCCAAAAGAAGCGGACAATGCCTCTTGATATGACCCAAATCTCCACACTCAAAGCAACCTCTCCTTGTGAATGGCGCTGGGGATCGAAGGGAGCCTTGAGCACCAGCATAACTACTAGAAAGGACCTGACATAGATGAACCCTGAGCTGGTGGTGCATGAGATGAACTCTAAGTTGGAAGGGAACTAAGAGATGAGTGACCCTGATAAGAACTGTGTGAACCATGTCCAGATGATGCACCAAGGTAAACTAGACGAGTCATCTGAACATGCCTATAATGACGACCCCTGCCGTGGTAGAACTGACCTCCAAAAGGAACACCACTATAACCACCAGATCTACGAGGCCTCTTGGCCTCTGTCTCAACCCGCTCCTGGTTGCAAACCATCTCTATCCGCCGATCAATATCGACAACCTCATCAAAAGTAGCACCAGATACCCTCTCCCTAGTCATAAGCAACCACAACTAATACGTGAGGCCATCAATGAACCTCTTGATCCTTTCCCTATTAGTGGGAACCATCCAAACCGTATGACAGGCCAACTGAGAAAACCTCATCTCGTACTGCATCATAGATATGTCATCCTAATGTAACTACTCAAACTGTCTACGCAGCTCCTCTCTGTAAGAATGCGGCATAAACTTCTCCAAGAAGAGAACGGATCACTCCTGCCATGTAAGTGGTGCTGCACCAACCGGCATGCGCCTCTTACTAGCCTCCCACCATCTCAAGGCATCCCTAGAAAACTAAAAAGTAGTAAATGAGACTCCACTAGTATGTAGAATACCTAATGTATGGAGAATCCTCTGACACTTGTCCAAGAAACCTTAGGCATCCTCCACCTCTTTCCCACTAAAAGATGGAAGCTGGAGTCTCCCAAACCTCTAACGTCTTCGTTGCTCATCATCAATCATAATAGGAACCATATGGGCCTAGGCATCTATAACCGGTTGGGCTAGTAGTTCCCCCGGTGTCAGGAGTCCCTACATCACCTACTTCAGTGTACGGGCAACGAGAGACTGAGTACCTACCTGGGCCTAAGAAGTGGTTGTTGCGGTCGGAACAGAGACAGCCTGAGCAAGACTGGTGCATACGGTCAGAATCTGAGCGAAGGCCTCTTGAAGGCCTGGAATCACAATGGGCACAGTTGGTGCCTGAGCTGGCCCCACTGGCTCACCTATATCTGGTACATGATCCTGAGCTGGAGTGACTGGTGGGTCTGCAGGTGATGGACAAACTGTTGTGCGAGCTGCACCTCTACCCCTGTTGCGGCCTCTACTGCGACCTCGGCCTCTCATGGCCCTAGCTGGTGGTACTAGTGGTTGTTCATCCTGCCCAGTAGTACGTGTCCTCACCATCAATGATAGAATAGAATAACAGAAGTTTAGTTACTAGAATCAATAGATTCACACGATAAGAATTCAAGAATGTGATGTTTCCTAAAGGTTCGACAGACTCTCGAAGATAAGTACAGACATTTCACCGATCCGCAAGTCTCTACTAAACCTGCTCATGACTTGTGAGAACTATGTAACCTAGGCTCTGATACCAACTTGTTACGGCCCAAAACCAACCGTCATGATGGCACCTATCGTGGAACTCGGCAAGCCAACTACTCAACTAATTCAACCAAATAAAAGCTTTGAAAAATTATGCGGAAGACGTTAATATTTAAACAAACCTATTGAAAATAGAAAGAAGTTCACAACTCAATACAATTCTCTCCCAAAATCGGGGATGTCACCGAGTACATGAGCATCTATACCGGGATACAGTCTTCTACAATGTCTAAGGAATAAGAACTAAAATACAAATAAAGATAATGAAGGAGAGTCAAGGCATGCGAACGCCATGCAACTACCTTGATAGTATCCCTAGATCCTAACTCCTCACTCAGCAGCCGGCGTGACAGGAAGCACCTGGATCTGCACACAAGGTGCTGGGTGTAGCATGAGTACAACCAACTAAATAAATAACAAATCCAACCTTTGGACTAAAAGTAGTGACGAACTCAACCGACACAGTTCAATATAGAAATAATAGTACAGAAACGTATGCATGCTTTTAAATTAAATAGATAACTCAAAACAGTAAGATACATCAAATCTGAATGATATGAAGAATATAACTCCTCTACTTCTACATGCCAATGCACCAAGCTGACAACCTTATGTGCTCACACTCTCAAATGCTCAATCACTCAGTATTGTATATGTCCTACAGGGCCCAGGGAAGATCCATCCCGAAATATATGCCTTACTGACCATCAGTCACCTAGTACTGAGTACGGCCAATCCATCCCGTGAAGAAGTTCCATCTCCACGTATATAATGCATCAGACAAGATCCATGTCCAGGGAAGATCCATCTCTCAATGTAATAACCCGCGCTCACTCGGGTGTGTGTAGACTCCGGATGGGCTCCTTCAGCCCAAGCGCTATCATAAATCAGTGTAATAGTTGCGCCCGTGCAGCTCGATCCCATAAATATCACTCATAATTAGGCCCTCGGCCTCACTTATTCATCAATCTCTCCAGCCTCTCTCATGGGCTCACAATGTCATGAAACTAGCCCGAACATAATGATATGATATATCAATAAATAACAACATAGACAGAGATATGATACGAAATGAATGAATGTGACTGAGTACGAAATATCAATGAAATCAGTAAGTCAATACCAAGGAACGACCACTATGGGTCCCAATAGTGCCAGCATATAGCCTAAACATGATCTCTAGCATGATTGACAGCTCAATTACTTTATCACATGATGAAAAAATGGATATCAACAAGATAGAACCACTATACAGTTCCATGGAATCGACCAAGTCACAATTCTCACGGTGCACGCCTGTCACATGGCATGTGCGTCACCTCAACACTAATCACATAACACATAATTTGGGGTTTCGAACCCTCAGAACCAAGTTTAGAAGTGTTACTTACCTCAATCCGAGCAAAACTCTACACCAACACGCCTTTGTATCTCAAATTGGCCTCCAAACGTCCAGAATCTAGCCACAAGCAGTACAATAAATTAATATAGGCTAAAGGAATCAATTCTATAAGAAATTACGAAATTATAACTCAAAAGTTCAAAATTGGCTCAAAGCCGTCCCCCGGGCACACATCTTGAAATCTGACAAAAGTCATACAACCCGGAAGCTCATTTAACAACGAGTCTAACCATACAAAATTTATCAAAATCCGACATCAAATTGCCACTCAAATCCCCAAAATCAACTCTCTAAATCCCTAGCCTCAAACCCCCAAATTTCACCTCAGAACCACACAATCTAGGTGGTGAAACAAGATTATTAAATAAAAATGAACACCGGGAATTTACCTCAAGAATCCTCTCAAAAATCTCCAAAATCTGAGCTCAAAATGTTAGAAAATAGTAAAAATCTCGGAACCCTTGCCTATATAGGATTTGCCCAGGAATTCTCACACCTGTGGAGCCTGGGCTCACATCTGCTCGTCCACTTATGCGGAAAAACAAGCGCTTCTATTAAATAATCGAGCTGCCTTCGCTTCTACGACAGCTATCCTAAATATGCGCAATCGCAGGTGCGGAAAACCCATTTCACATGCGACCTCTGCTGACTCTCTTCTACTCTGCAACTGCGCTCCACCTGTCGCACTTGCGACATCGCACCTGTGGCCAAGACGCTCGCATGTGCAATCACACCAGCATAAATCCATCTTCATCAGCTTCTCAAATTAAATTCTAAGTCTGTTAACCAACCGAAATCAACCCGAGGCCCCCGAGACCTCAACCAAACATACCAACAAGTCCTGAACCACGATACGAACTTAGTCGAGCCTTCAAATCACCTCTAACAACATCAAAATATGAATCGCACCGAATTCAAGCCTAATGAACTTTGAAATTTCCAAATTCTATAAATCACGTCTGATTGACCTAAAATTTTGCACATAAGTCAAAAATGACACCATGAACCTACTCTAACTTTCGAAAATCCAATCCAACCCCGATATCAAAAAGTCCACTCCCGGTCAAACTTCCCGAAAATTCATTTTTTGCCATTTCATGCCTAATTCTACTACGCACCTCGGAATCACAATCCGGACACGCTTCTAATTCCAAAATCACTCAGCTAATGGAACCATCAAAACTCAAATCCTGGGTAATTTATATATAAGTAAACATTTGGTCAACTTTTCCAACTTAAGCTTCCAATTATGAGACTAAGTGTCTCAATTCACTTCAAAATCTCTCCGGACACAAACCAACCAACCCAGTAAATCATATAACAGTTGTAGAGCACAAAAGGAACAGTAAATGGGGGAACAGGGATACAACACTCAAAATGACCGATCGGGTCATTACAATGATGTTTGGATAGAAAATATGAAGTTTGGGAAAAATCAAATTTAAGCTGCGGAAAAACCGACTAAGAATTTGCCTTGTAACAGAGCTTTTTGAGTAATAAATTTTGTGTGCTATATGAGGTATTTTGGGACATATTATATACCAAATTGAAGGTCTTCTAATGTAGTTTCCAATGCTCTTAACCATTCATTCATACGACATTTGGATAGAAAGATAAAAGCGTCGGAAGATAGGCCAATGCTAGGGTGCCAAGCTAACACCTCTTTGACATTTCAAAAGTTGATATATAGGTCTTAAGTCATCTCTCTCTCTTAATTTTTTACATAGCACCCGACCAGAAAACTAAAATCGTCCTTGATCTCTCTAATAGGGTTTCAAAGAATATTAATATCCCGGGTATGAAATCGAGAAGCAATAACATAGAGCGATCCATGCGACAAATGTATCATTATTCTGCCTTTTTTTTTGTAGTTTGAGTTTTGGAAGGCACTTCATAGTTATGAAAATGACTAATTCTTGTATTTAAGTGCTTAAATATCAAGGAGTGTTGATAAATTGGTTTCCTAATAGTTAGAAATCACGGGATAGTGATCGGACGCCGCGAGTTCGATTTATTCCACTTTTAGTGAACTGTTTTGTAGTCCACTCATGTTGGCCTATTGTGGTGCTAATTTATGCAGTTTGGAAGGATAAAAGGGTGTGGAGAAATGCCACATGTGGTAGGGTAGTAGGTTGGTCGCTAATCGTTGTAGTTTCAGGCTAATTGATAACTTGTTGATTGGGTGTGTTATGGTATATTTGGGGTTTTTGTTGTATTGAAGGTCCCGAAATGTAATTAGGTTGGTTTTGAGTTATTGATTGTATTATGTTTGTGTCGCGCCTATAGTAGGCTTAAGGGAGCAGAAAAATCAAGGGAAATGTTGCCCGTTATATTTTAGAATCAAGTTATCGTTTGAGATACGAGATATACTAGCGCCATCTAAGTTGTACATGTATTTCTTTGTTATAGGGTCGGCGCGCTAGTTGTCATAAGATTGTTATTGAGTTGCATTGATGACTTGAGGTATGTTAAGGCTATCCCTTCTTTTCTTTTGGCATGATCCATATGATACAACGAAATGAGCAAGCACATAACTTTCATAAATGTTTTAATTCTTAGAAGTACTAGGGATGCCTATGTTCTGGATTCCCCATATGTCCTTCTAGCATATCGTCTGTTCATGGGTCTCATGGCATTCTGAGAGATCTTATTGACTTACTTTATTATGCATTGCATCCATTTATATATGTATATTGACCCATGACCTGATGGTGTTATATATGCATATAGTATATGTATATAGGGTATGGGGAAAGGTTATGGCGTTATATACACACCATCATCTGATTAGCTGGTTTACGTTTATGATTTCGCCCACAATGGCTAAGGTGATATGATGGGATTCCCTCAGAGGCTTGATGATGTTATGTACGCATATACCTATGCATGATATGACATTTATAGGCATATGCATTACATTATAAATATTTCATGATTCACAGAGATATTCAGACTTACAGGTTGATTCCTTTACTCCATGTTTCTTTTATGTCTATTATATACTAATTTTTATGCCTTACATACTCGGTACATTATTCGTATTGATGCCCCTATTTCCTGGGGGCTTGCGTTTCATGCCCCCAGGTGCAGGTAGACAGGCTGGCTATCCCCCATCTTAGGACCCTTGCTCAGTAAAAGTTGATGTGCTCCATTTGATCCGGAGTTGCTATTGAGTTTTGGTACGATACTTTTGTATACATATGGGTATGACGGGGCCCACTCCCATCCTTTATACAGTTGTACACTCTATTAGAGGTCTACAGATCATCATGTATCGTTTGATAGTATGCGGCCTTGTCGGCTCGCCCTATCGTATTCTGTATATGTGTGTGTATATATATATATATGTCTTTTGGACATGTTTTCCCATGTATGTTGTTCATATGAATCAGTAGTTTATTTCATGACGTTATGCATGACCTACACTTATTTTATGTTTATATCTTAGACGTATGCTTAGGGGTGTTCGACTGGTAGAACTTGGGCACTCATCACGACCCATCAATTTGGGTCGTGACAAAAGTTGTATCAGAGCAGTTCCATCCTAGAGTTGTCTACAGATCGTGTCTAGTAGAGTCTTGTTTATGAGTGTGTTTTGCACCACACTTATAAATATGAGGTTGCAGGATATATAGGATGTTATCCTTCCTTCTTATCTTAGATCGTGCAATATAAGGATTAATTTTCCTAACTATATGTTATGTTTTTAACGATGCCCAAGAAGGCTACAACTGCCCGGCAAGTCCTTTGCTGATAAGACTACAAGTCGAGCGTCACGAGTTATCAGGGCTCGGGGAGAGTCGCATAGTGAGACTCCATCTCAGACTTCACATACCCTGCCCTCTCCAGAGGAGATCAGAGAGGCACCAGCTCCAGTATCCTCAGCTCCTCAGCCAGATGCACCGGGTCAGGAGATGAAATATGTTATTCAGCTACTGGCTCGATTAGTGGTCGCACAGGCTCGACACCAGGAGGTAGGTATTGGTCATGGAGATAGGGCCATCAATGCAAGGGTTCATAAATTTGGACCCTCCGATATTCACTAGAGCAGATCCAAATGAGGACCCTTAGGTATTTATTGATAGGATGCAGAGGACTTTGAGGGTAATGAAGGCCGCTGCGACTGAGTCAGTTTAGCTAGCTTCCTATAGACTTCGGTATGTTGTAGTTGTCACACCTCCTTTTTGCGCGCCTGCCCCAGGGGTTAGAATGCGCGAGGGAGTTTTTCTAATTTAAGTGACAATATTCGAAATGAGATTATTTATTTAATTTAGAGTCGCCACTTGGGAAAGGTTTGGCTTTTGGTGTCCCAAGTCACCGGTTTATCTTGAATCCCAAATCGAGGAAAATATTTGACTTTCCAAATGAAGTCTGCGAACCAGAAATTCTAAGTAAAGAATTCTGTTGACCTGAGGGAAGGTGTTAGGCACCCTCGAATCCCGTGGTTCTAGCACGGTTGCTTAAATTGTTATAATGGCTAAATATCTGATTTAAATACATGTTGTGACTTATGTGCTTTTATTAAGTTTAAACCGCTTTTATTATTATCATTGATTTTTTATAGAATTGCAACGTCGTGAAAATGCATCTCAAACCACATCACAATCAATGCACCCGTAGTTGTTAACACATTTCGACTCCGTTGAGATTTGAATTTGGGTCACATAAATGCGCACCCGAATTTAAGAATGTAATTTAATTAAATCGCGCCTAAAGAGTCTGACGTGTTATTATCTTTGGGGAAGACAGTGAAATTCACTAAACAGTCCTTCCCAAATTCTAAGTATTCATTATGATCAATTATTGAGGGCCCCGCGATTTGCATTTTTATTTGGCGAGGCTCGTCTCATTATTTGAAAGGATAAACCTACAGCAACTACATTTCTATTATGTTTGTCTCTAAAAAATAGAAGAAAGAAAATACATGCTAATTAAATTACATGATTGGCTGATTCTGGCCTCTTATTAGTTATTGGATTAATTATCTGGGAGGTGGGGAATTTTGTGCCTTATTGAACATGCTTTCAATTTGATAAAAGAAATTGCATGCAAGGTAAATAGCATGCTAAGCTCACCCTAGACATCTTTCAAGTTTAAATTTAAGCTAACTTTTTAACTAGATTAATAGAATTGATTACTAGAAGCTACTACCAATGGGATTCGGACGTGGTCCTATAAACTGCCTAACGGGATCCGATAAAGTTAAAACTCGGAAGATTAAGACTACATTGTGTAACCCTATACATGCAACATATAGCTGAAAGGAAATCTAGTTATCACTATGCCAACTAACTCGTGCATTCCACAAAATTGTACGATTATATCATTCGTGCAACCAAACAAACTGTAAATCAACAATACTTAAACAGACTAAGCTTCAATTAAGTACAAAAACTAGCTACTGTATTATGCTACTGAGTTACAACCTAACAAGTTGCACAAATCTAACAACATCTACAAAGCTGTAATTACGCAGCAAATGATTAAACTTCTTCACGTCTTTCATTTCATGCTTTCACCGTTACAACAATGCGAAGTTCTAGTGTGTACCTGGATGTTGAAACGCAAAGAAGAAGAAGAAGGTAGAGAAGTCAGCAGCAGTAACCAGAATGGTAGTAACAACAACAAATACAGCAGCAACAGTAGAGCAGAATCAATCCCAGATGGACAAACCAGAAGTAACCCAATGAAAAAAGTACCCCGTACCCAATCAATCACACTCAGCAGACTCAGTTGAGATTTGGAAATACTAATGTTAATCAATAGGCAGCAATAGGTGAATCCGACATAATAATGGTACACAAATTCTGATTTTTCAAACACTCAAAGGAAGAAACCTAAGTTTGACAGAACAAATAGCAGAAATCTTCTTTTCTATCTCCCTCAATTCTTTTCTCTCTGAAACCCTCACTTTTATGATCTTTTCAGAACTATTTTTGCCTCCCTCTCTTTTTTGATCTCCTCTATTCTGTGAACTTCCCCCTTTTATAGAAGGAAAACTGCCTTTAAAGACAGGCTGCCCAGGGCTTAAAACAAACCTTAAAGGATGTCATCTCCACTTAGGATTGTCTAGGCGTGGGGTTTCTTCTATTTAAACTGCTGAAATTCAAAAAAGCAGTGGATACCCTGCTGTACAGCAGGTTCCACTACCATTCTCATGTGTATCTTCAACCTTTTTTATTATTAAACTCAGTTTACACCTGACTCTTCATTTGTAAAGATGTCAGCCAAGGTGTGTTTGCACTATGGATTATTCTAAAGGTTCAACCATACTCAAACTGGCAGTCCACTTAACTTATATTCGGAGATTTCATTAAAATTACAGCTATAACCAATCCTACAGTGGTTTCTGATTCAACTTAAAAGGCTAACATACAATGTAATCAATTCTCAACTGATTTGAATAAAATCAAACCAACAGGAATCAAATTACTATCATTCCAAACTGAAACTGTTTGACGACATGTATCGAATTGACTGTGTGAATTACAATGCGTACATTCAAATCATACCAAAGGAATCAGAATCGAATGGTACTAAAGGGGCGCAAATTGTACTGCCCAAAACAAAGTTAAACTTGAAACTAATTAATCGACCCAATGTATTTTCAATCGATTATATAGTTTACACACATACACTTAATCAGTTAATAGAAAAACTCGACCAAATAAAAGGTCTCATGAAGACAGGGGGAATTGAAAGAACATGTCAGAAATATCAAACAAATTAATTAAACATGCTGACAAACTGAAACAAACGTTTAAACAACAATGGAAAAGAACAAAGGAACTCACTCTGAAAGCTTAACAACAGTCGACCCCCAGCTTTGACCGGATTTGCCCATTTTGGGGTTGAACAGATCTTAATCGAGGTGTTCTCGACCGAGAACACTTCGATTAGGGTCTATTAGACCCCACCTTTCCATTTAAATCTAAACAGACTCCAAAAATTCTTGTATTCTAGGGTTCGAACCTTCAGATTTGGGGTTTTGGGATTTGTGGGTAGATTCGGACCAAACCAAACTTGGTTTAGTCACGAGTGAGGCTAGGGTAATGGCTGGTGTGAATCTGAGGTGGGTTGGTGTAGATCGGGATTTTGCTCGAACCTTCAAACGAAGATTCGAGGCGATGGGGGATGATTCGAGGCAAGGGGATAACAGATCCATGTTCATGGTGGTGAGGTGCATCAAGGGTGTAACTTTGGTGGTCACCGGCGTTGTTGCCGCCGGGTTTACGGTGAAGGTGCATAGGGGCGGCTAGGGTTTGGGAGGTCTGTGTTTGGGACGATGAAGAGGGGGTGTTTGGATGGGGGCGTGGGGTAAGGTTTTGGGCTTATATAGTTAGTGAGTGATTAGATCCTGGCCGTTGGATGAAGCGAGATTGAGGGCCAGGATCTTTCAGCTGGTGAGGAACGGTGTCGTTCCAACTGAAAGGGGTTGGGTTGGTCCAGGGTGGAATGGGTCGGGTCAAGTAATGTGTAAGGGAGATGGGACGAGGGCCGTCAGATCAACTTGGTTTGAACGGCTGAGATGGGTTGTTCTTGAAACGACGTAGTTTTGGTGTCAAACTACGTCGTTTGGTGGCCTGGGAGATGGGTCTCTTGGACCGGCTGCCGTGGGCTGCTTTTGGGCCTCGAATTTCTTAAAGAAAACTGGCCCAATCCGATCTTTAAACCAACTTGTACTCTTTCCTTTTATTTTCTAATTTGAAACACAATACCTAATTAAAGTAAAATTAAAGACCCATTAATTAACACTTAACACAATTATTACACACATATTAAAATATTTAAATAGGTAAAATCACACCATGGCAATAAATAGAATAAAAGATGCATATTTTGTGGTTTTCCTTTTAATAACCGAATTGTGGTTTAATTACACACGACATATATTTTTTGTATTTTTGTTTGATAAGACTAAATAAAAACGGACAAGACCACAAATAACCACCAAAAATGCCACGTAAATTCCAAAAATTGTACAGCAATACCATTTGTTATTATTTTTTAATTTCTTTTGGAGTAATTGTCGTGTAAACAAAAATCACGTGCTCACAGCTTCCCCTCTTTGTCCGAAAACACGAAGAGTTTTCGTGCAAAGATAAAGTGAGCGGATATGAGCGATTTTGCCCATTGGACTACTCCGTGTGAAGCACATTTTGAAAGATTTGACCGAGTCTCTGCTTCATAAATTTCCTACATATCCTGGGCTAAACAGGAATCAGGTCAATGTAGTTCGGGAAACTTTGGTAGCTGGGACTACCCTGGGATTGCGATGCTTGCTGTTACTACTGTTGTTGTTGCCACTTCTACTTTACTGACCCCCTTATTACAACCAAAGGAAATTGAAACTGAACTAACTACTTATGCCTGTCAACCGCTAGTTACAAGATTCCTATCTATAATTCTTTTGCAACTTGATCTTGGGTCTTAGCTGATTCTGCTTGTATACTTCGATCCGAATCTTGATGCTCGCAAGTTGTGGGCGCTTGTTTATTTCTGCAATATTGAATGAAACGGGACTGGCAGAGCTCGGGACCTTGATCAAATTTTAGAGTGATCCGCCCTTTGTTTGTTCCAATACCTCGGAACATCTTCTTTTTGTCCTTTTCTTCTTTTCTTTATTCTGGATTAAGACTCATCCCTGTAGGTCGTCTCGATCCATGCGCCTCAAGGTCAGACCTGATGAGACAAACAAAACAAACGAACGAAATTTTATGCCCCAGTTTCCCTAGGAAAATTTCATGAATTAATCGCCATAATCAACTTACAGAATTGATGAGGGGATTGGAAAACTCTAGTCTACAAAACGCAACTCAGGGATTGGAGTCCTAATGTCGCCATAAGGTAAAAACGCTCAGTTCAGGGATTGGAGCCCTAATGCCGGCTAACAGAAAATAAATGCTCAGTTCAGGGATTGGAGCCCTAATGCTGGCTAAACAGAAAATAAACGCTCAGTTCAGGGATTGGAGCCCTAATGCTGGCTAAACAGAAAATAAACGCTCAGTTCAGGGTTGGAGCCCTAATGCTGGCTAACAGAAAAATGCTCAGTTCAGGGTTGGGGCCCTAATGCTGGCTAAATGGAAAATGCTCAGTTCAGGGTTGGAGCCCTAATGCTGGCTAACAGAAAAAATGCTCAGTTTAGGGTTGGAGCCCTAATGCTGGCTAACAGAAAAAATGCTCAGTTCAGGGTTGGAGCCCTAATGCTGGCTAAACAGAAAATAAACGCTCAGTTCAGGGTTGGAGCCCTAATGCTGGCCAACAGAAAAATGCTCAGTTCAGGGTTGGGGCCCTAATGCTGGCTAAATAGAAAATGCTCCGTTCAGGGTTGGAGCCCTAATGCTGGCTAACAGGAAAAAAACGCTCAGTTCAGGGTTGGAGCCCTAATGCTGGCTAACAGAAAAATGCTCAGTTCAGGGTTGGAGCCCTAATGCTGGCTAAATGGAAAATGCTCAGTTCAGGGTTGGAGCCCTAATGCTAGCTAACAGAAAAATGCTCAGTTCAGGGTTGGAGCCCTAATGCTGGCTAACAGAAAAATGCTCAGTTCAGGGTTGGAGCCCTAATGCTGGCTAAATGGAAAATGCTCAGTTCAGGGTTGGAGCCCTAATGCTGGCTAACAGAAAAATGCTCAGTTCAGGGTTGGAGCCCTAATGCTGGCTAAATGGAAAATGCTCAGTTCAGGGTTGGAGCCCTAATGCTGGCTAACAGAAAAATGCTCAGTGCAGGGTTGGGACCCTAATGCTGGCTAAATGGAAAATGCTCAGTTCAGGGTTGGAACCCTAATGCTGGCTAACAGAAAAATGCTCAGTTCAGGGTTGGGGCCCTAATGCTGGCTAAAATGGAAAAATGCTCAGTTTAGTGTTGGAGCCCTAATGCTAGCTAACAGAAAAATGCCCAGTTCAGGGTTGGAGCCCTAATGCTGGCTAATAGAAAAATGCTCAGTTCAGGGTTTGGAGCCCTAATGCTGGCTAACAGAAAAATGCTCAGTTCAGGGTTGGAGCCCTAATGCTGGCTAACAGAAAAATGCTCAGTTCAGGGTTGGAGCCCTAATGCTGGCTAAATGGAAAATGCTCAGTTCAGGGTTGGAGCCCTAATGCTGGCTAACTGGAAAATGCTCAGTTCAGGGTTGGAGCCCTAATGCTGGCTAACAGAAAAATGCTCAGTTCAGGGTTGGAGCCCTAATGCTGGCTAAAAGAAAAATGCTCAGTTCAGGGTTGGAGCCCTAATGCTGGCTAAATGGAAAAATGCTCAGTGATTCTAACTGACCCTCTTTTTTTGAGTTTTCTTCTTTTAGTAAAATGTAAAAGAGAATTTTGGGGAAACTTCCCTTTTGAGTGGATTCCTTATTGCCAAGTTGTTTCTTGCACTCATGTATTTCTTTTCTTTTTGGGCGACACCTGCTTCTTGCATGGTTGCCTTGGATCACACCAATTTCAATTTTCCAAACAAAGAACAATTGTCAGTTTGGAAATGGTAGTTGGTTCGGTGACCTTGATTGTTCCAATTGCTTTGTCGCGTCCTTATTTCTGTTGAGAAACTCTGCCATTGATTGGATTCACATGAGAAACCCTTTGGACTGCTCAGACTCGCGTTTCCAGATTTTGTGATGATTTGCCCGTGTAAGGCTTTGGTTCTTCCATCCCGTTCTGCTTGGGGATTTTTTATTGGGGAAACTCTGTGGGGATTTGTACAAGGCAGACTCGTCGAGGATTAGCTGGGGCGGACTCTTTGGGGAATTTTTACAAAGGGAGGCTCTGTGGGGGGTTTTACAAAGGGAGGCCCTATGGGGATTTGTACAAAGGGAGACCCTGTGGGGATTTGTCTTTTTTTTTTGTGTGTGTGTGTGTGGCTTTACTTCGAATGCAGCCAACATCATGATCCATCGGGTTTGGACAAACGTGCCACTGAAGCGGGGTATTTACTTCTTACGAAACGGAACTCCGTGAAACCAGTCCTGCCACCTATTCTTTCCAGTATATCTGGAACTTGGAGTTAAAATGAAAGGGATTCAAAGAAAAGTAAAACAAAGAACGGAGAAAGCAAATTTTAGAAGAGAAGTGTCCCTTTCGGGACAAGAAAGACTTATCTGAGGGAAACATGCTGACTTTAAATTGACGTGACATGCTTTTTGGACTGGACGCCTGACCTTCACGAACTTGTATTTCCCCATGAACCAAAAGCGGAACTATGTTTCCAAACCGGTGGAACTTTGCCAAGACTTCCTGAGGTGGAATCATCCTTTCGGCCGACAGCGCCCTTTGCGGGTTTTCGCTAGTCGACCTCTCTCGTTTCTCTTCTTGTTGTCGCTTGATAGCACTCTTTGCGAGTTTTTACTAAACAAGCTCTCTCATTTTGGTTTCTCTACTCCCGTCGCCTCACGGTGCCCGAAGGTTTTCACCGACAAGACTCTCTCATTTTATTTCTCTCAATTCTGAATGTACTGGCCTCCAATCGTGATATCTCTTGGCTCCCCCTACCTTTGGTAATTGATCCGAAGGACTTGTGCTTGGTAAAAGAATGGTAGACGAAACTACAACTTCTAAGCCATTTGATGTGCCCCGGTTTCAATTTCAGGGTAAATGGGATTTTATTTTGGTGTGACTGAACCCCAGAGAGAGGCTGCCTACGTATCCTTTTGGAATCAAGTCAGACGTAGTTCAGGCTCAATCAATGTTATGTTTTGTTTTTTTTCTCTCTTTTTTCCTTTTTTTCTCTTTTTTTTTGATAGGTAGCCAAAGAAATGTAACCGGCTCAAAGGCCTTGTAGAGAGAGTTGATAGTGTTTGGGGTAGTGGGAATAAAAACTTCATCATCTCAAATGTGTCAGGACCACTGGAGTATAACTCAGACATAGTACCTTTTGACTGCATCCGCATTCACTGCTGTTTCAGGATCATTTCCTTCAATATCACCCAGATACAACGCTCCTCGGCAATATCTTCCTGATGATGTATGGGCCTTTCCAATTTGGAGCAAATTTTCCTTTCGCTTCCTGGTGATGTGGCAGAATGCGCCTCAGTACCAGTTGACCCACTTCGAAATTTTTGGGTCGGACTTTCTTGTTGTAAGCACGGGCCATTCTTTGTTGGTTCAACTGCCCGTGACAAACCGCAGCCATTCGTTTCTCGTCAATCAAAGTCAACTGCTCCAATCGAGTCTTAACCCACTCGCTATCTTCAATTTCTGCTTCGACAATGGTTCGGAGAGAAGGAATTTCTACCTCTGCTGGTATCACCGTCTCGGTCCCATAAACCAAAATATAAGGGGTTGCTCCTACTGACGTGCATACCGTAGTGCAATATCCCAACAATGCAAAAGGTAGTTGTTCATGCCATTGTCGGGAACTCTGGATCGTCTTCCTCAAAATCTTCTTGATGTTCTTATTTGCTGCTTCAACAGTGCCATTGGCCTTGGGCCGATAAGGAGTGGAATTCCTATGCGTTATTTTGAATTGTTCGCATACATCCCCCATTAAGTGACTATTCAGGTTCGCCGCGTTATCTGTGATGATAGTCGTAGGAATACCGAACCGACAAATAAGATTTGAATGCACAAAATCCACTACAGCCTTTTTAGTGACCGACTTGAGAGTGATAGCTTCCACCCATTTTGTGAAGTAGTCGATAGCAACCAATATAAATCTGTGTCCATTTGAGGCCTTCGGCTCGATCGGACCAATGACGTCCATGCCCCAGGCAACAAATGGCCAAGGTGCAGACATGGGATGCAATTCTGTGGGGGGCGCATGAATCAAATCACCGTGCACCTGACACTGATGACACTTTCGAACGAAGTTGAAACAGTCCTTTTCCATGGTCATCCAGTAATAACCTGCTCGAAGGATTTTCTTTGCCAAAACATACCCGTTCATATGGGGCCCACAAACACCTGCGTGTACTTCATGCATGATCCTTCCCACCTCCTCGGCGTCAACACATCTTAGCAGATTGAGGTCTGGGGTTCTCTTATACAATAACTCGCCGCTAAAAAAGAAACCACTTGCATGCCGCCTAATGGTTCTCTTTTGATCTCTAGTAGCATGTTCGGGGTATTCTTGTGTCTTCAAGAACCTCTTGATATCATGGTACCATGGCTGTGTACACGATCCTTCCTCGATTACATTACAGTAACCATGTCTCTCCCTGATTTGGATTTCCAAGGGATCGACGTGGGCGTTGCCTGGGTAGGGTAACATTGAAGCTAAGGTAGCAAGTGCATCCGCTAGTTCATTGTGACACCGCGGGATATACCTGAACTCTATTGATTTAAAACGCTTGCTGAGGTCCTCCACGTGCTGTCGGTAAGGAATAAGCTTGATATCCCGAGTTTCCCATTCACCTTGGGCTTGCCGGATAATCAGGTCAGAATCTCCCATAATCAATAAATCTTCAACATCCTGATCGATCGCCATATGCATGCCCATGATGCAGGCTTCATATTTCGATGTATTGTTCATGCAAAAGAAGCGCAGTCTAGCTGTAGCAGGATAGTGCTGACCAGATGGTGAGATCAAAATTACCCCAATTCCTACACCTTTGGCGTTTACGGCCCCATCAAAGAACATCTTCCAAACATGAGCGTTCTCCGAGACTACCTCTACGGTGTTTATTTCTTCATCCGGAAAATAAGTACTCAACGGTTGGTATTCTTCATCAACCGGGTTTTCGGCCAAATGATCTGCTAACGCCTGGGCTTTCATTGTCGTGCGGGTGACATAGACTATGTCAAATTCAGTAAGCAAGATTTGCCACTTGTCCAGTCTTCCAGTAGGCATTGGTTTCTGAAATATGTACTTCAAAGGATCCAACCTGCTTATGAGGTAAGTAGTGTGAGCCTGGAGATAATGTCTTAATTTTTGAGCAACCCACATCAAAGCACAACACGTTCTTTCCAGCAAAGTATACTTGGCCTCGTAGCCGGTGAATTTCTTGCTCAAGTAGTAGATTGCTTGCTCCTTCTTTCCGGTTATGTCATGTTGCCCGAGCACGCAACCGAAAGAATTTTGCAAGACTGTCAGATACAAGAACAGGGGTCTCTCTGGCTCTGGCGGGACCAAAACTGGGGGATTTGAAAGATATTCTTTGATTTTGTCAAAAGCTTCTTGACACTCAGCCGTCCATTTGATTGCCGCGTCTTTCCTCAATAGCTTAAATATGGGCTCACACGTGCTAGTCAGCTGGGCAATGAATCGAATGATATAGTTTAACCTGCCCAACAGACTCATCACGTCTTTCTTCATTCTTGGGGGAGGTAGATCTCTGATAGACTTTATCTTTGTTGGATCTCTGATATGATTGTCCCGCGTCCTGGACTTGACTATCACATCGTCCACATACACCTCTATTTCTTGATGCATCATGTCATGAAAAATGGCAGTCATGGCCCTCATGTAAGTTGCCCCAGCATTCTTCAGACCAAATGGCATAACCCGATAACAGTAAGTGCCCCAAGGTGTAGTGAAAGCAGTCTTCTCGGCGTCTTCTTCATCCATCAACACCTGCTGATACCCAGCGTAACAATCTACGAAAGACTGTATCTCATGTTTGGCGCAATTATCAACAAGGATGTGGATGTTGGGCAATGGGAAATTGTCTTTGGGACTCGCCATATTCAAGTCTCGATAATCCACACATACCCGAGTCTTCCCATCTTTTTTCGGCACTGGAACTATATTCGCCAACCACGTGGGGTACTGGACTACCCGAATTACTCCCGTTTTCAGCTGCTTGGTGATCTCTTCTTTAATTTTGTCACTGACATCAGTTTTGAACTTTCTTTGCCTTTGTTGAACTGGAGGACAATCAGGGTGAATTGGCAATTTATGCACCACTAGATCAACACCTAATCCTAGCATGTCATCGTATGACCAAGCAAACACATCTTTAAATTCAAAAAGGAGTTGAATTATCGCGTCTCGTGTTTTCTCGTCCGTGTGAATGCTTATTTTGATCTCTCGGATTTCTTCAGGAGTTCCCAAATTAACCGGTTCAGTTTCATTCAGATTCGGCTTGGGTTTATTCTCAAAGTGTTCCAATTCTCGGTTTATTTCCCTAAAAGCCTCTTCTTCGTCATAATCTGGTTCTTGGTTCATTATTTCACAATTAAATAACTCGTTGTGATCTGGGCATGAAGTCCGCAAGCATGTCATATTATTTAAAGCCGCATTATTATAACTGAAAGAAAAGATAAAGGAAAAATAACAAAAATCAGAACAAAGGAAAAATGAGAAAACAATGATTTTTATTTTCTTGGAATTTGGAAGATAACAATGTTTATAACTCAGGAATTCAAAACAACAATTGAACGGAAAAACATCCAAGTTATATCCTGGGACAACTCGTGATGCAGGAAGGGTGGCAGGACAGGTCTACCCGGACTCCTGTCTAGTAGGGAATGGCGTGGCCTCCCAGTTTCGAAGCTTGGCGTTTGGCCCCACGTATAGCATCTCAGCGGTGCTTGTGCCTTCTCCTGGTTGAACCATGTGATCTTCGTAGAGCATTTCTCTCATTTCCCCACATATCTCCTCGATCTCTTCGGCCGTGAAAACCTCATCGTCTTCTTCGATATATTTTGGTCCGACGAAAGTTTCATATAAATCCGGCAATGGCCGAGGCAGTTTCCAACCCTCATTTTTCCTCTTCTTTGCCCACTCTTCATCTTTTGGAGTGGGTTGAAAACCTATCCCAAAAAGTTTCTTGGTGGAAGGCAGGGTGATGGGTTTCGTTATTCCTTGCAGTGTTCATCTGAGCCCTTTCCCTGGCCTGAATCCATGTCAGATCATTTCTTTAGCCACCATGATTGAGGCGTTGGACAAGAAAGGTTGGGGGCAAGGTCTTCCTTCTTCATACTGCTCTGCTAGCACAACTTCGAAAGCCTGATAAACCGTGTGCTCGCTCTCTTCCCTTGGTTCAAGATATGGAATGGATGGGTCCCAATAAATAGACTGTTCGTCTTCTCCGTGGACCACAATTTCCCGGTCTTCGTACTCAAACTTCACCATTTGATGAAGAGTGGAAGGCACATCCCCTGCCGCATGAATCCAAGGTCTGCCGAGGAGAAAATTGTAAGACGTATCCATGTCAAGCACCTGGAAAGTTATTTCAAACTCCACTGGTCCTATAGTCAACACCAAGTCTATTTCCCCGAGGGTGTCCCTCTTGACGCCATCAAAAGCCCTTACGCAGACATTATTGGGGCGGATTCTTCCGGTCCCAATTTCCATTCTCTGTAGTGTGGAGAGCGGACAAATGTCAACACCTGAACCTCCATCCAACATTACCCGCTTGACGTAGTAGTCCTCGCATTTAACTGTCAGATGTAAGGCTTTGTTGTGAGCTGCTCCCTCTGGAGGTAAGTCGTTCTTGCTGAAAGAAACTTGGTTAACGACGAAGAACCTCTCCGCCATTCGTTCCAGTTGTTCGACTGAGGTTTCAACTGGTACGTATGCTTCGTTCAGGGTCTTGAGCAAGATCTTTTGGTGTTCGGCCAACCTCATCAGCAGAGATAGCATGGACACTTGCTTGGGGCAATTGTGTAGTTGATCTACCACTTCGTAGTCTGGCATTTTCATCTTTTGGAAGAAAACTTCCGCTTCTTCAACGCTTACAGGCTTCTTTGGTGGGAAGCGTCTCCGTGTGGCGTTGTTTAACTCTTGAGTGTTCGAATACCTTCCAATGAAAGTATTTTCAGGAAGTTCTCCCGTGACTTCTCTGCCTTTGTACATAACTAACGTTCTTTGATAGTTCCACGGTACTGTGGACGGGTTTGTCATCAGCTTCTGTGGCACGCGTCCGATAACCACTGGCTCATTCAGCCGAGGTGGTTGAATCGTCCCCCGGACCACATAGGCCCCTTTTGGTACGTACATTGGTTTTGCCCTTTTGACTTTGAAACTCTACGGTTTCTCTGCTCGACCTTGTGGAACATAAAGAACTTCATTCCTTACAGGCAACATCGTCACTGTCTTTTTCTCCACCTTCTCTTCGGGCTCACCCTTGACAGTACTGACCCTCTTTTCCCCTTTCTCTAGCTTCGGGGTAGTTTTAGGCTTTTTCCCTGCATCGACGATGGCGATTATAGCTTTAAAGCAGGATCAAATTCTTTGTCCTCGCAAATCATTCCAATCAGCGGCCCGTTACTGTGAGCGGGCAACGGATTGTTAGTCACATTTGGGACCTCCTTGTCCCTTAGTACTATTTTCCCCTGCTCTATTAAATTCTCAACTACCCTTCTCAAAGCCCAGCAGTCATTTGTATCGTGCCCTTCTGCTCCTGAATGATAGGCGCACCTAACACCGGCTTTGTAAGTAGGTGATGCCGGATTGTGCCTTGTCTGAGGGACTGGCTGCAGGAAACCCAACTGGACTATCTTTGGGAACAAAGTAGAATATGGTTCACCGATGGGTGTGAAAGTCCGTCTTTTAGGTGGTTCCTGAGGGCGAAAGTTATTTTGAGGAGGCTGTGGATTATAGTGGTTGCGGTAGGGAGGCTGATTTCTGGGAGGTGGAGCTTGGCCTCGATTGGCTTGCTGTGGCGGATGGACATAGGGCTGGGTATTCAAGACCATGTAGGGTTGAAGAGCATATGTCACATTTTGGTGGGGGTAGTAGTGTTGTGGGGTTCTTTCTGGAAAACGAGGCCTGGGATTACGATATTCCCTTGCTTCTGATGCTGCCATGGACGTTTCTTCCTTTTTCTTCCCTCTTGCCATTCCTCCGGACCCGCTTTGGACGGCTTGGGAGGTTGCCCTTATGGCTGCCTGACTTAATATTCTACCCGTTTTCAAACCGTTCTCCACCATCTCCCCGATCTTGATTGCTTCCGTGAAAGGCTTTCCCATGGGTGAAATCATATTCTGGAAATAGTCTGATTCTTGAGCCTGGAGAAAAGTAGTGACCATTTCTATCTCGTCCATGGGAGGTTTTACCCTCGATGCCTGCTCGCGCCACTTAATAGCATATTCTCTGAAGCTTTCTGAAGGTTTCTTCTTCAAGTTCTACAGAGAATTTCGGTCTGGTGCAATGTCGATGTTATACTGGAATTGTCTCACAAAATCTCTTGCGAGATCATCCCATATATGCCATCGGGATATGTCTTGGTCCATATACCACTCTGAGGCTATTCCTATCAGACTTTCCCCGAAGTATGCCATTAATAATTCTTCTTTGTCGTCGGCTCCCCGCAACTGGTTGCAATACTTCTTGAGATGAGCAATGGGGTCGTCGTGCCCGTCATACTTCTCAAATTTTGGGGTTTTGAAACCCACGGGTAGGTGCACGTGAGGGAACATGCATAGATCAGTATAGGAGACGCTCTTCTGTCCGCTCAAACCTTGCATGTTTTTCAAACTCTGCTCAAGGCTCCTCATTCTTTTTGCCATCTCATCTTGTTCAGCAGTTTTGGGGTTTTGATCCTGCCCAGGTGCAAACTCGTATTGAGGCTGTTGAGGATGAGTGCTGGTGGTGAACCGAGTTGGTTCCAGTGAGAAGGATGGTGCTTGGAATGTGAATGAGGATGAGTCGAAATTTGGCTTGTGTGTGGCAGGTTGTGCCACGATTGGACAGGGAGGTGCAGTGAATATGTTCGTAGCTACATCTGTTGTTGACAGCCGGGGTTAAGAATCAGAGGTCGATCCAGCAGAGAGGGCTGAAATGGCTGGGTACCCGAATGGGTTAGCCGGATAGCTTATGGGGACATTGGAAGTCCCACTTGTCCTGGAGAACAATTCAGGGAACCCAGGGATTACACTCGATGGCTCTTTTCCGTTATTCCAGTCATCTAACATTTCCAACATGCGGAGCCGCATGATTCTATTTTCCTTCGCAGTTGCAGATCCGGGCGTGAGGACGACCGAGATTGAACTCTCCTCAGAAATAGGAACTATCGGCAAAGGAATTTCTGAAGACATTTCTATGCTTCCATTTGATCTTGTGAAGTAAGTGTGAGTACCCCTTCTTGACTTAACAACGGGTAACTGAACACTCATTTTTGACTTCGTGAAGTATGAATGTGAGGCTAGACCTTCACCAAACCAACCGCCTTTTCTAAAACCTGGAAAGACTCAACGACAAACGAACGGTTAGTTCGAAACCAAATAACAGATAGGTAATCTCACGTTGGGACATGATGCACCTATACAGTTAAGTGAATTCCTACATGTTTGCAATGAAGGCATGCGTCATTCCGGCTTCTTTTTAGGCTTCCCTTTATTGTTTTTTTTATTTTTTTATTACTGTTTTCAATATTTGCAGTTAAAAATGTGACCGGATCCGATGAGGATTGCCTACGTATCACGATGCCGCGTAAATCAGATCATTACGTAGTTCGAAAAGAGATGAGTGTAAAAGAAGCACACATTTTATTACTGAACAATCTATTACAAACGAACACTCTCGAAAAAAAGAAAATAACAAGCCTTGAAAAAAGTACGGACTCAACAGACTAATACACCTTGATGCAAAAGACGGACAGACTCGACCTATGAATACATTAAGGTTTCGAGAATTGGCACCCGCAGGACATCGTTCGGCCTCGCCGCGGTCCTAGGCGTGAGATCCTTTTCAAGTTGTTCCAACTCATGCATGGTCTGCTTGACATAACCCATCACTGCCGAGAGAACGGTAATGCAGGTCATGTTTTCACACCGTAGACACCGTCTGATGATGGCGTGGGCAATGGTCCTGATCTTATCTCTGGTTTGCTTCTTCTCTATGAGCAGGCGTTTTATCTGATCACTGCACGTTTTTAAAACCTGAGAATCTTGCATATGCTGATTCTTCAGTTGTCGCACTTCTACCTTCATTTGGGCCAACAAGTCGTAACAGTATCTTCTCTCAATTTGGAAATCCTCGGCCTGCTTAACTACTTTAACCTCAAGTGTAGCCATCTCTCTCTTCATTTTGGCAATAGTTTTCTCGTGGTCGTGTTTCAATTGTTTCAAGTATCGGCGATGCTTATCTACTCTTGTACCCCACTATACCTTGAGCTCTGCCATGACGTTTTCAGACTCTTCTAAACCATCTCGCCATTCCCTGACTTCACTTTTCAGCCCTTTTATCAACTGCTCGTCTGATCGACTCCTTGGTTGTTTATCAAGAGCCAATCTCAATTTCTGGATTTGGGCCCTAAGTTCTTCATTTTCTTGGGCCAATCTATTCTTTTCGCCTCGATCCGCAGCGATTTGCATACTGTTATTGAATTTCAGACTGTCGACCTGTTGCTTCAAATCACCGATCTCTGCCCGATAACCCTTTTCTTTTGCTAACCAGTTCCATTGCTCTTGGGATGACTCAACGAAATCTTTGAGATGAGGTCTTTTAGCTGGTCTCTCGCAGGACATGTCACCTCTAAACCAAGCGTGATACCCCGGGGCAACTTCCCCTTTAGCCGTATCCATCACACAAGTGTTTGCTGTCAGATGTTGGCACTCACTCCAAATTTGGCGAAATTCTTCTTCGGGGAAACGACAGTCCGGACTGATTTCAATCACTTGGGTACTCAAGTCTTCATCTTTCGGCACTACTTGATACCTCCCAAGTTGCCTCAGAACCCGATACGGTGCATAGGGTTGGATGCTTTTATGTCCCATCAACAGAAAGTGGGGCCTGGTTGCTGGCATGTATATGATTTCCTCAACAGGCAACCATCCGAGCGTCCACTGGATTTGGTTGGCAGTGAGAGTTCGGAAAAATGACGTCGAAGTTGTGACTCCCTCGGGTAGACTAAACCCTTTGATTCTTGTGTAGAATTCTCCAATACAAGTTTTCTCAGGCGAACTGTAACCCAAGAGCGGGGAGCGGTGGCATAAATGATCGGTCATCCATATTTGCAACAATAGGTTACATCCTTCGAAAAAGTCGCCCCTGGCTCGGCAAGCAGTGAGAGCCCGGAAGATGTCAGCCATAATCATAGGCGCCAGAGTACTTTTATCTTGGGTGAGCAAGGTACTGACGACCCCAATTACTTTTAGATTGATGTTTCTGTCTTTCCTTGGGAACACTATAAGACCCAAAAAAAGCTGTCATAAAAGCTACCAGCCTGTATTCATCCCACTTTTGTCGGTTACCTCTACTGCATAGTTTGAAGTCTGGCTTATTGAACCCGCCCACGTGGCCGTATCTAGCATATATGAGGTAGAGACTGCAGAAACCTTTGGCAAGATCGGGATGGTGAAATGTTCGGGGTATTTTTAGGAAATCCAGAAACCGGTGTACCGTGACGGCCCTAGGAGCAATCAAGTACTTGAACCTTAACGGAGCTTCATCACTTCCGATGTATCCCGCTATTTCTTCCAATGTCGGGGTGAGCTCAAAGTCCGAGAAATGAAATACATTGTGTGCTGAATCCCAGCAAGTGACCAATGATCTGATAATATCACCCCGAGGCTGAATGTCTAGTAAATCCGGGAGATCTTTCAGATACTTCTTTACTTTGTCTTGCCCCTCCTTGCCTAAGTCATTCCACTATAATCGCAACTCAAAAGGGATCTTGGTCATTATTGAAAAGGGTTTGTTTCGTATCGTGCTCATCCTGCACATTTATTAAGGTGATTATGCCAACGAAAAACTTTCATTAGACTCAAAAAATAAAACTATCTATGTTTTTTTTGTAAAATGATGGACTCGGTTTTTGAATGCGGACTTTTAGCACTTCGGGAACGAAGATTTTAAGGCTGCGAGGATCAATCGGTCGAAAATCAAAAATGATGACCAAAGATGATCGTTTATGCAATGTCAGCCTTCTACCGTCACTTTCGGGAATATTCGGTTGTTTTTGACAACGAAAGCATCATTTGATTTATTTATTTTTATTTTTTTTTTTTTTTAGAATGGTGACCCGACATTGGGAACACGGCCTCACAGAGCCTCGGGGACGAGGATTCCAAGGCTGTTGGGCAAAGTGGTCAAAGTTCAAAAATGACCAAAAATGGTTGTTTGAGCAAAGTCAGCCTTCCGGCGTCCCTTTTGGGAACATTCGGCTATTCTTGACAAAATGGCATCACCCGACTCATAAATTAAAATTCTGACATTTTGGCTATTTCTGAAAAAGGGGAGGTTGGACCCGATGAGGGTTGCCTACGTATCTCGCACCCTGTGAGAATCAAACCGGCGTAGTTCGGGCTTGATCAAGCGTAGAGTAAAACCCCTTTTGAATACAATCTTTTAAAGAAAAGGAAAAATATTTTTCTGGATTTTTATATTTTATTTTTTTTTATTTTTGAAAAGAGATAAAGACTAAAGAAAAATCTTTTTAAGGAAGTATTTGGACTATTAGTCTGAATTTATAAAAGAGATACTACAAAAGAAACAACATTTTTTTTTGAATTTTGAATTTTCCCCTTTTTACTTTTAAATAAATATATATATTTTTTGGATTTTGAAAGTGATTAAAAGGAGTTTTTTTTTATATATGTTTTTTTTTAATAAATCAAACTAAAAGACAAACTTTATTTTCATTTTTTCATTTTTTCTTTTTTAAGAAAATTCCGGCGAGGTTTTGACACTACTTGGACATTGGTTTTATTTTTCCAAAAATAAGTAAGTATCTCCCTACGCTGCTATTTTTTTTTAAAGTTTTTTTAGAAACCGGTCAGCATGCAGAACTGAAGCAAATAAATGCGCAAAACAAACGGGATGCAGCAGGATGGTCTTTTCATTTCAGGTTGCCTGTCCTAGACGGACCCAACCCCTGTGTTGAGTCCCCTATGTCAAATGCAACATGATGCAAATAAACGTTCCTACTAGGGATCCGGCATGAGGTTTTGTTATACTAGGTTTATAACCTGGGTATATGTTCTAGATTGTGTACCAGAGCGAACAACTCGAGTCGAGGAGGGGGCAACTTACCGGGAACCAAAAGGCCATCCGGCTTCGTAACTTGTTCGAGCCTCTTTTTTATTTCAGGGTATGACACTAACAGAATAGGGAGTCTCAACCAGTAAGCACATCCCCGGAGGTGAAGAGAGAAGGGTTTCGGCATAGTTTATATACAGTTCAGATAATATCAAAGCGGTAAAAGACAACATTTAGCACGTTATGCCAAAACAGGTAATAAAGATCAGATAATAAAGTCAAATATAACAATTATTCTAAGCTCGAATTCTTGAACCCTGAACCAAAGGTTCTGGGTTAAGTCCCCAGCAGAGTCGCCAGAGCTGTCACACCTCCTTTTTGCGCGCCTGCCCCCGGGGGTAGAATGCGCGAGGGAGTTTTTCCAATTTAAGTGACAATATTCGAAATGGGATTATTTATTTAATTCAGAGTCGCCACTTGGGAAAGGTTTGGCTTTTGGTGTCCCAAGTCACCGGTTTATCTTGAATCCCAAATCGAGGAAAATATTTGACTTTCCAAATGAAGTCTGCGAACCAGAAATTCTAAGTAAGGAATTCTGTTGACCCGAGGGAAGGTGTTAGGCACCCTCGAATCCCGTAGTTCTAGCACGGTCGCTTAAATTGTTATAATGGCTAAATATCTGATTTAAATACATGTTGTGACTTATGTGCTTTTACTAAGTTTAAACCGCTTTTATTATTATCATTTATTTTTTATAGAATTGCAACGTCGTGAAAATGCATCTCGAACCACGTCACAATCAATGCACCCGTAGTTGTTAACACATTTCGACTCCGTTGAGATTTGAATTTGGGTCACATAAATGCGCACCCGAATTTAAGAATGTAATTTAATTAAATCGTGCCTAAAGAGTCTGACGCGTTATTATCTTTGGGGAAGACAGTGAAATTCACTAAACAGTCCTTCCCAAATTCTAAGTATTTATTATGATCAATTATTGAGGGCCCCGTGATTTGCATTTTTATTTGGCGAGACTCGTCTCATTATTTGAAAGGATAAACCTACAGCGACTACATTTCTATTATGTTTGTCTCTAAAAAATAGAAGAAAGAAAATACATGCTAATTAAATTACATGCTTGGCCGATTCTGACCTCTTATTAGTTATTGGATTAATTATCTGCGAGGTGGGGAATTTTGTGCCTTATTGAACATGCTTTCAATTTGATAAAAGAAATTGCATACAAGGTAAATAGCATGCTAAGCTCACCCTAGACATCTTTCAAGTTTAAATTTAAGCTAAGTTTTTAACTAGATTAATAGAATTGATTACTAGAAGCTACTACCAATGGGATTCGGACGTGGTCCTATAAACTGCCTAACGGGATCCGATAAAGTTAAAACTCGGAAGATTAAGACTACACTGTGTAACCCTATACATGCAACATATAGCTAAAAGGAAATCTAGTTATCACTATGCCAACTAACTCATGCATTCCACAAAATTGTACGATTATATCATTCGTGCAACCAAACAAACTGTAAATCAACAATACTTAAACAGACTAAGCTTCAATTAAGTACAAAAACTAGCTACTGTATTATGCTACTAAGTTACAACCTAACAAGTTGCACAAATCTAACAACATCTACAAAGCTGTAATCACGCAGCAAATGATTAAACTTCTTCACGTCTTTCATTTCATGCTTTCACCGTTACAACAATGCGAAGTTCTAGTGTGTACCTGGATGTTGAAACGCAAAGAAGAAGAAGAAGGTAGAGAAGTCAGCAGCAGTAACCAGAATGGCAGTAACAACAACAAATACAGCAGTAACAGTAGAGCAGAATCAATCCCAGATGGACAAACCAGAAGTAACCCAATGAAACAAGTACCCCGTACCCAATCAATCACACTCAGCAGACTCAGTTGAGATTTGGAAATACTAAAGTTAATCAATAGGCAGCAATAGGTGAATCCGACACAATAATGGTACACAAATTCTGATTTTTCAAACACTCAAAGGAAGGAACCTAAGTTTGACAGAACAAATAGCAGAAATCTTCTTTTCTATCTCCCTCAATTCTTTTCTCTCTGAAACCCTCAATTTTATGATCTTTTCAGAACTATTTTTGCCTCCCTCTCTTTTTTTATCTCCTCTATTCTGTGAACTTCCCCCTTTTATAGAAGGAAAACTGCCTTTAAAGACAGGCTGCCCAGGGCTTAAAACAAACCTTAAAGGCTGTCATCTCCACTTAGGATTGTCTAGGCATGGGATTTCTTCTATTTAAACTGCTGAAATTCAGAAAAAGCAGTGGATACCCTGCTGTACAGCAGGTTCCACTACCATTCTCATGTGCATCTTCAACCTTTTTTATTATTAAACTCAGTTTACACCTGACTCTTCATTTGTAAAGATGTCAGCCAAGGTGTGTTTGCACTATGGATTATTCTAAAGGTTCAACCATACTAAAACTGGCAGTCCACTTAACTTATATTCAGAGATTTCATTAGAATTACAACTATAACCAATCCTACAGTGGTTTCTGATTCAACTTAAAAGGCTAACACACAATGTAATCAATTCTCAACTGATTTGAATAAAATCAAACCAACATGAATCAAATTACTATCATTCCAAACTGAAACTGTTTGACGACATGTATCGAATCGACTGTGTGAATTACAATGCGTACATTCAAATCATACCAAAGGAATCAGAATCGAATGGTACTAAAGGGGCGCAAATTGTACTGCCCAAAACAAAGTTAAACCTGAAACTAATTAATCGACCCAATGTATTTTCAATCGATTATATAGTTTACACACATACACTTAATCAGTTAATAGAAAAACTCGACCAAATAAAAGGTCTCATGAAGACAGGGGGAATTGAAAGAACATGTCAGAAATATCAAACAAATTAATTAAACATGCTGACAAACTGAAACAAACGTTTAAACAACAATGGAAAAGAACAAAGGAACTCACTCTGAAAGCTTAACAACAGTCGACCCCCAGCTTTGACCGGATTTGCCCATTTTGGGGTTGAACAGATCTTAATCGAGGTGTTCTCGACCGAGAACACTTCGATTAGGGTCTATTAGACCCCACCTTTCCATTTAAATCTAAACAGACTCCAAAAATTCTTGTATTCTAGGGTTCGAACCTTCAGATTTGGGGTTTTGGGATTTGTGGGTAGATTCGGACCAAACCAAACTTGGTTTAGTCACGAGTGAGGCTAGGGTAATGGCTGGTGTGAATCTGAGGTGGGTTGGTGTAGATTGGGGTTTTGCTCGAACCTTCAAACGAAGATTCGAGGCGATGGGGGATGATTCGAGGCAATGGGATAACAGATCCATGTTCAGGGTGGTGAGGTACATCAGGGGTGTAACTTTGGTGGTCACCGGCGTTGTTGCCGCCGGGTTTACGGTGAAGGTGCACAGGGGCGGCTAGGGTTTGGGAGGTCTGTGTTTGGGACGATAAAGGGGGGGTGTTTGGATGGGGGCGTGGGGTAAGGTTTTGGGCTTATATAGTTACTGAGTAATTAGATCCTGGCCGTTGGATGAGGCGAGATTGAGGGCTAGGATCTTTCAGCTGGTGAGGAACGGTGTCGTTCCAACTGAAAGGGGTTGGGTTGGTCCGGGGTGGAATGGGTCGGGTCAAGTAATGGGTAAGGGAGATGGGACGAGGGTCGTCAGATCAACTTGGTTTGAAAGGCTGAGATGGGTTGTTCTTGAAACGACGTAGTTTTGGTGTCAAACTACGTCGTTTGGTGGCCTGGGAGATGGGTCTCTTGGACCGGCTGCCTTGGGCTGCTTTTGGGCCTCGAATTTCTTAAAGAAAACTGGCCCAATCCGATCTTTAAACCAACTTGTACTCTTTCCTTTTATTTTCTAATTTGAAACACAATACCTAATTAAAGTAAAATTAAAGACCCATTAATTAACACTTAACACAATTATCACACACATATTAAAATATTTAAATAGGTAAAATCACACCATGGCAATAAATAGAATAAAAGATGCATATTTTGTGGTTTTCCTTTTAATAACCGAATTGTGGTTTAATTACACACGACATATATTTTTTGTATTTTTGTTTGATAAGACTAAATAAAAACGGACAAGACCACAAATAACCACCAAAAATGCCACGTAAATTCCAAAAATTGTACAGCAATACCATTTGTTATTATTTTTTGATTTCTTTTGGAGTAATTGTCGTGTAAACAAAAATCACGTGCTCACAGTAGTTAATTGGTACGAGTCTTGGGAGTTGTCCAGAGGTGAGGATGCTCTTCCAGCAGTATGGCAAGAGTTTATAGAGGCTTTTCTTCATTATTATTTGCCAATAGAGATTAGACGGGCTAGAGTTGATAGGTTCTTGACCCTTCGACAGGGTAATATGAGCGTTCGAGAGTACAACCTTCAATTTTATTATTTGGCATAGGTATGCTCCTACTATTATAGCTAAGATGGAGGATCAGGTTCACCGGTTCGTGATGGGGTTGGAGCCGCACCTGCTTAATTACTGCATGTCGGTCTCACTTTATCCAGGCATTGATATTTCTCGTATTCAGGCATACGCTCAGGGTGTAGAGGAGCATAAGTAGATGTAGAGGGCCGATCGTGAGCATGAAAGGGGCCAGAGTAAGAGAGCAAGATATTCAGGTCCTTCTAGTCAGTTTTGAGGTGGTTAGAGACAACAATACCCAAGGTATCCAGCCCAGCCATCGGGTAGTGCACCCCCTCAATTTGCCGATAGGAGATTTGATCCTTCAATATATCTAGGGCCCAGTAAAAGTTCCAGGTCCTCTAGTTTTATGTATAGGGATGAGTCAAGTCAGATGAGGCCACCCTTGCCACGATGTGCTCAGTTTGGTAAGCAGCATGTTGGGCAATGCCTCGTGCGATTGAGTGTTTGTTATACTTGTGGTTATTCAGGCCACGTTATAAGAGATTGCTCGATGAAAGGTGATGAAGGTATAGTTTAGCCAGCGGGATCTGTAGCTGGTTTGTCATCATTAGTATGCCCCTTGGGCAAGGTTTACAGGCACCAGTCAGTCGTGGTATAGGCAGAATTGTAGCATCTAGCTCGAGTGGTCCTCAAAACTGCGTTTATGCATTAGCGGGTCTACAGGATCAGGAGTTGTCACTTGATGTTATTACAGGTATATTATTAGTCTGCTCATATGGTGTATATGCATTGATTTATCCAGGTTCCACCTAATAGTATGTCACTCTGTTGGTTGCTAGCATGTTTAGGATAGAACTTGAGTTTATTAAACCTTTTGAGGTATCTACACCTGTTGGGGATCTAGTGATAGCTAGACAGGTATATAGAGATTGTATAGTAGTAGTTCATATTTGTTCTATAGTACAGACCTGATTGAGCTAGATATGGTAGAATTTGATGTTATAATTGGTATGGATTGGTTGGCTTCTTATTATGTTAATGTTGATTGTAGATCAAAGATAGTTTGGTTCCAATTTCCAGGGAGCCAGCCTTAGAGTGGAAAGGTAGTACTACATCGCCGAGAGGTAGGTTTATTCCCTATCGAAAGGCAAGGAAGATGATCAGAAAGGGCCATATTTATCACTTAGTTCAGGTACAGCATGTGAAAGCAGAGTCACCGACCCTTCAGTCTATCCTAGTAGTTAATGTGTTTCCCAATGTTTTTTTCCGATGAGCTTTCGCGCCTTTCGCCAGAGCGGGAGATTGAGTTTACTATTGACACTCAGCCAATATATATTCCTCTTTATGGAATGGCACCTGCAGAGCTGAGAGAGTTGAAAGAACAACTGAGGGATTTTATTTAAAAAGGCTTTATCAGGCCCAGTACATCACTGTGGGGAGCACTTGTATTATTTGTGTGCGAAAAAAAGATGGTTCCTTGTGGTTGTGTATTATTACAGATAGTTGAATAAGGCAATGATCAAGAATAAGTACCCACTCCTGAGGATTGATAATTTTAGTTGCAGGGTGCCAGGTGTTTATCGAAAATAGACTTGAGATTGGGGTACTATCAGGTAAGGATTAGAGAGAAAGCTATTCCAAAGACAACATTCAGGACCAGATACGGGCACTTTGAGTTTTGTGTTATGTCGTTCGGTTTGATCAATGCCCTAGCAGTATTCATGGACTTGATGAGTCGTGTGTCCAAACCCTTTCTAGATCTATTCTTGATTGTATTTATAGATGATATTTTGGTTTATTTTTGTTCAGAGGCTAAGCATGCAGATCATTTGCGTACTGTGCTTAGAGTTCTACAAGAAAGGAAGTTGTACACAAGATTCTCTAAATGTGAATTCTGTAGCTTTCCTTGGACATATTATTTTAGATGAGGGTATCCATGTTGATACACAGAAGATTGAGGCAGTGAAGACTTGGCCTAGACCCACAACACCGACGGAGGTTCGTAGCTTCCTAGATTTGGCAGGTTATTATAGGAGATTTGTAGAGGGCTTTTCTTCTCTTTCAGCACCATTGACAAAGTTGATTCTGAAGGCAACTAAGTTTTAGTGGACTGATGCTTGTGAGTAGAGTTTCTAGGCATTGAAGGTCAGATTGACTTCAGTACCGGTTCTGACACTCCCAGAGGGTACCGATGGTTATGCTATCTATTGTGACGCTTCGGGCATTGGATTGGATTGTGTATTGATGCAGCATGGTAAGGTTGTAGATTATGCTTCTAGACAACTAAGAAAGCACGAGAAGAATTACCCGACCCATGATTTCGAGTTAGCCGCGATGATTCAAGCACTAAAGATGTGGAGGCACTATTTGTATGGCATCTATATTAATATCTATACAGATCATAAGAGCCTTTAGTATCTCTTCAAGCAAAAGGAATTGAATATACGTCAGAGGTGATGGTTGGAGCTACTAAAAGACTATGATGTTAATATTTTATACCATCTAGGGAAGGTGAATAAAGTAACCGACGACTTCAGCCGTAGATTTATGGGTAGCCTAACATATTTACAGCCAGAGAAGAGTGACATAGCCCATGAGATTCATCAGCTAGCTAATCTTGGATTTCAATACTAGATTCAGGTGATACCAGAGTTACTATTCAGGACACGGCAACATCATCTTTAGTAACTGAAGTAAGGGAACGCCAGTATGGGGATCCTTTGGTAGCTCGTTATAAAGATACAACCCCTCAAAAGGAAAAGATGCCATTTGAGATTATAGGAGATGGAGTCCTCAGATATTGAGGTCGATCATGTGTTCCTAATGTTGCAGGGTTGCGCTTGCAGGTTATGGGAGAAACTCACTATTCTGTTTATTGTGTTCATCCATGAGCAACGAAGATGTATCATGATATCAGGGAAGTATACTGGTGGGACGAAATGAAGAAGGGTATACCAGAGTTTGTTGCTCAATGCCCTAATTGTCAGAAGGCTAAGATTGAGCATCAGAAACCCAGTGGATTATTGCAGGCTATAAAGATTCTGACTTGGAAATAGGAAGTAATTAATATGGATTTCATCATAGTCTTACCCTATACCCAGCGTAAGTTCAATTTTGTATGGGTGATTGTTGATGGACTTACAAAATCAACCCATTTTCTGCCTGTGAAGACTACATATTCAGTAGAGGATTATGCAAGGCTTTACATTAAGGAGATGGTTCGACTTCATGGTGTCCCTGTATCTATTATCTTAGATAGAGGTGCCCAATTTACAGCTAATTTCTGGAGGTCCTTCCAAAAATGATTAGGGATTCAAGTAAGTCTTAGTACTACATTTCATCCCCAGACAGACGGTCAGGCTGAACATACTATTCAGACATTGGAAGATATGATATGGGCTTGTGTGATAGACTTCAGGGGTATCTGGGATGATCATCTTCCACTTATTGAGTTTGCATATAAATAATAGCTATCATTCTAGCATTCAGTTGGCTCCATACGAAGCTCTTTACATACGGAAGTGTAGGTCATCTTTCAGATGGTTCGAAGTTGGGGAAACTAAGTTAGTAGGACCAGAGATGGTACAATAGGCAGTTGAGAAGATTAAGCTTATACGGGAAAGTCTATTAGTAGCTCAGAGTCGTCAGAAGTATTATGTAGATAATTGACAATGAGACTTGGAGTTTTAGGTAGATGACTGGGTATTCCTAAAGGTATCACCAATGAAAGGCATTATAAGATTCGGTAAGAAAGGAAAGCTTAGCCCTCAGTACATTGGACCTTATAAGATCATACGCATAGTAGGCCAGGTAGCATATGAGTTAGACTTGCCTTCCATCTTGGAGTCAGTACATCCAGTTTTGCTCCGTAAGTGTATCAGAGATCCTTCTAGATTCATTCTAATTGACGATGTTCCGGTCACAGATCAGCTATCATATGAGGAAGCTCCCATTGCTATACTAGATAGACTGGTTCGGAGATTGAGAACTAAAGACGTATCTTCGGTTAAAGTACTTTGGAGGAATAATAATGAGGATGAGATGACTTGGGAAGCTGAAGAATACATGAATTCTAGGTATCCCCACTTGTTTCCACTTTCGGAGGAGGATCAGACTGAAACATCACAATCTTTAGGTACGTATATGGTACTTGGTTCTTATGTTAGTTATTTTCATTGGTAGTGTGAGGTCATTGGTGTTATTGATTATTGTGGCCCTATGTGGCTTTGTATTGTTGGTCTGACAGGTTGATAATGGTACCATTAAAGAGGAGACACTATCAAAATTTCTATAGATCTCTGGGAGTTTAACATTTGAGGACGAATGTTTCTGGGTGAGGGAGATTGTTACACCTTGTACGTCCTAAGGTGACGTATAATGAATATGAGACTTGTTAAGAATGATTTAAATGATTTTAAAGTCATAATATGACTATATATGATGTTTTGATAGAAAATATAAAGTTTGGGAAAAAAAGATTTAAGTTGCAAAAAAAAACGACTAAGAATTTGCCTTATAACAGAGCTTTTTGAGCAATAAATTTCGTGTGCTATATGGGCACTTCTTGGGAATATTATATACCAAATTGAAGGTCTTGTAATGTAGTTTCCAGCGCTAATGTAGTTTCCAGCGCTCTTAATCATATGTTCATAAAACATGTGGATAAAAAGATATAAGCGTTGGAAGATGGGCCAATACTAGGTGCCAAGTTAACACCTCTTTGACTTTTCAAAAATTGATATATAGGTCTTAAGTCGTCTCTCTCTTCATTTTTAGATATCACCCGACCATAGAACACCCATAAAACCATCTTTGAGCTCTCTAATAGGGTTTGAAAGAATATTAACATCTTGGGTACAAAATTGAGAAGTAATAACATCAGAACAATCCCAACGACGTAAGTATTATTATACCGCCTCTCTTTTTCTTGGTAATTTGAGTTTTGGAAAGTACTTCATAGTTAATAAAACATCTAATTTCTGCTTTTAAGTGTTTAAATATCAAGGAATGTTGATAAATTGGTTTCCTAATAGTTAGAACTCACAAGACAGTGATCGGAAGCCGTGAGTTCGATTTATTCCACTTTTAGTAGACTGTTTTGTAGTCCACTCATGTTGACCTATTGTGCTTCTAATTTATGGAGTTTGGAAGGATAAAAGGGAATGGATAAATGCCACATGTGGTAGGGTAGAAGGTTGGTCGCTCGTCATTGTAGTTTCAGGCTAATTGATAACTTATTGATTGTGTGTTATGGTATATTTGGGGTTTTATTATATTGAAGGTCCCAAATTGTAATTAGCTTGGTTTTGAGTTGTTGATTGTATTGTGTTTGTATCTCCCCTATACTAGGCTTGAGGGAGCAGTAAAATCAGGAGAAATGCTGCCTATTTTATTTTAAAATCGAGTTATCATTTGAGATATGTGATATACTAGCGCCATCCAAGTTGTACATGTATTTGTTTGTTATAAGGTTGATGCGCTAGTTGTCATAACCTTGTTTTTGAGTTGCATTGATGATTTCAGGTATGTTAAGTCTATTCCTTCTTTCCTTTTTGCATGATCCATATGATACAATGAAACGAGCAAGCACACAACTTTCATAAATAATTCTATTCTTAGAAGTAATAGGGTTGCCTATGTTCTGGATTCTCCATGTGTCCTATTATCATATCATCTGTTCATGGGTCTCATGACATTCTGAGAGATCTTATTGACTTAATTCATTATGCATTTCATCCATTTATATATGTATATTGACACATGACCAGATGGCATTATATACGTGTATAGTATATGTATATGGGGTATGAGGAAAGGTTATGGCGTTATATATGCACCAACACCTGATCAGCTAGTATACGTTTATGATTTCTCCCACAGAGGCTGAGATGATATGATGGGATACCCTCAGAGGCTTGTGATGTTATGTACGCATATACCTATGCATGATACGACATTTATACGCATATGCATGACATTATAAATGATTCATGATTCACAGAGATATTCAGGCTTACGAGTTGAGTCCTTTACTCCATGTTTCTTTTATGTCTGTTATATACTAATTTTTATGCCTCACATACTTGGTACATTATTCGTACTGACGTCCCTTTTGCCTGGGGACGCTGCGTTTCATGCCCGCAGGTGCAGGTAGACAGGCTGATGGCCCCCCTTCTTAGGATCCTTGATTAGCAAGAGTTGGTGTGCTCCATTTGATCCGAAGCTGCTATTGAGTTTTGGTACGATACTTTTGTATACATATGGGTATGACGGGGCCCAGTCTCATCCTTTATACAGTTGTACACTATGTTAGAGGTCTGTAGACATGTATGTATGTATGTATGTATGTATGTATATATATATATATATATATATATATATATATATATATATATATATATATACATGCCTTTTGGGCATGTTTTCCCACGTATATTGTTCATATGAATCAGTAGTTTATTTCCATACATTATGCATGCCCTAAACTTATTTCATGTTTATATCTTAGAAGTATGCTTAGGGATGTTCGATAGGTAGAACTCGGGCACTCGTCATGGCCCATCGATTTGGGTCATGACAAAGATAGTCGGCACTGGGATAGTTCCATTCAATAACAAATGTGATATTACTGAAGTTTATCTTGTAGATGGACTCAACTACAATATTCTGAATATAAGTCAGCTATGTGATTCAGGGTATGAAGTAAAGTTCAAGAAAACAAGTTGTGCTATTGAAGATGAAACGGGTAAAATAATCCTCCTAGGAAAAACGTATAGAAATATTTATATTCTTGATGGTTTTGAAAATCTAGATGGTCACATTTGCTTAACATCCATATCTGATAATCCATGGTTATGACATAAGAAACATGGTCATGGAAGCATGAATCTTATAGAGAAAATCTCCAAGCATGATTTAGTTATTGGTCTCCCTAAACTCAATTTTTCTTGAAATCATATATGTGATGCATGTCTGATTGGTAAACAAACTAGAAACTCTTTAAAAAACAAAGACATTGTGTCTACATTAAAGCCTTTACAATTTCTTCATATGGATTTGTTTGGACCCACCATAACTGCTAGCATAGGAGGAAAACGATATGCTTTTGTTATTATTGATGACTAATCACATTTTACATGGGTGATTTTCTATCTCACAAAGATAAAGCTTTGAAAAACTTTGAGATCTTCTGTAAAAGAGTTGAAAAATAAAAGGGGTATCTTATTACAACCATTCAAAGCGATCATGGAGGAGAATTTGAAAGTAGAGCATTCGAAGACTTCTGCAATGATCAAGGATACACTCATAACTTCTCAGCTCCAAGATTACCTCAACAGAATGGAGTAGTTGAGGGGAAAAATAGAACTCTGTAAGATATGGCGAGAACTATGATACTAGAATATTCCTTGCCAAATTACTTTTGAGCAGAAGGAGTAAGCACAACTTGCCACATTCTCAACAGATGTCTCATAAGACCTATCTTGAAGAAAACTCCATATAAACTATGGAAAGGTAAACTACCCAACATAAGTTATTTCCATCCATTTGGGAGCAAGCGTTTCATCCACAACAATGGTAAGGACAATCTTGGAAAATTTGATCCAAGAAGTGATGAAGGTATTTTTCTAGGTTATTCCATAAACAACAGATCTTTTAGAGTTTATAATAAATGCACTCTATTTGTAGAAGAATCAGTACATGTTATATTTGATGAATGTAACAATACGACCGAGAAAGGAATTATTGCATGTGATGAAGATCAAAATCAAGAAGCACCCCAGTCAAGCAAATCTCAATAGTCGACTAACAAGTTAGACGGTGTCACAAAGTCAACTAATGAGATTAGCAACACTCAACCAGAATCACAGAAGGAGTCAACTACTCATACGAGCATAACACGTCCGAATGAATGGAGAAATGAACCAGAATATCCTTAAAAGTTTATCATAGAAGACCCAAGTGAAGGAATGGAAACCATGGGAGCTCTCAAAAAGAAGGCAAATATAGCATTAATTTCTCAGATTGGACCAAAAAAGATAGAGGAAGATCTAAAAGACTCAAGCTAGGTACATGTAATGCAGGAAGAACTGGATCAATTTGAAAAAAAAAAACAAGTGTGGAAACTACTGCCTAAGTTTCCAGATGGATGTCAAAAGTGCTTTCTTAAATGGCTTCATTGAAGAGGAGGTATATGTAAAACAACCTCCTGGATTTGAAGACTCAAAGTTTCCTTACCATGTGTATAAGTTGACCAAGGCATTGTATAGACTTAAACAAGCTCCACAAGCATGGTACGAAAGACTTAGCTCATTTATACTTAATCACGGGTTTATAAGAGGTAAAATAGATACTACACTATTCATAAAAAATCATCGGAAGGTAATCTTACTATTCAAGTTTACGTTGATGACATTATTTTTGGTAGTGCTAACCCTCTTCTGTGCAAGGAATTTGTCAATCTTATATAAAGTGCGTTTGAAATGAGGATGATGGGAGAGCTCACATTTTTCCTTGGACTTCAAATCCAACAATCTGAAGAAGAAACTTTTATATGCCAGACGAAATATACAAAGGAGCTAATTCAGAAGTTCGGTATGAGAAGTGTTAAAGCTATTGGCACACCAATGAGCCCATCAACAAATCTTGACAAAGATGAAAAGGGAAATCCTGTTTATCAAACCATATATTGTGGAATGATTGGCTCTTTACTTTATCTAATTGCAGTCGACCAGATATTATATTTAGTGTATGTAAATGTGCCAAGTTTCAGTCAGCTTCTAAGGAGTCACATCTGACTGCCAAAAAGAGAATAATTCGTTATCTTAGTGGAACTATTTCTTACGGACTATGGTATCCATGCCCTAACAATTTTAAACTAGAAGGTGTTTCAGATGCTGATCTTATAGGTGATAAGGAAGACAGAAAAAGTACCAGCTGGACATGTCAATTACTTGGATAAGCATTGATATCAAACAGTAAGAAACAAGGATCAATTTCACTATCCATAACAGAGGCTGAATATATCGCCATTAGACAATGTTGTGCACAATTATTATGGACGTCTCATCAACTGGGTGACTATGTACTATTTTTAAACCTATTCAAATAATCTGTGATAACTCTAGTGCTATATGTCTTTCAGGGAATCATGTGCATCACTCTAGGTCTAAGCATATAGAAATCAAACATCATTTCATTAGAGATCATGTTCTCAAGGAAGATATAGAATTGTAATTTGTTGGCACTGCTAATCAATTAGCAGATATTTTCACTAAGCCTTTACTTGAAGATAGATTTTTTTTTCTAAGAGAACTACTTGGTATTATTTCTGTTGTTCATAAAAATTAGGACCTATGTGATATTTTTAAATTATTGTATGCCTAATGTTTTAATTTTGTCTGTTTATACTCATTAATGTAGCGTCACCGATTTCCCTATCTTTTTCCATCAGTTGCAGCTTTTAAGAAAGGAAAATCAATCATCATGACCGTTCACTGAGACCCTTTCCTTTCTTGTACTCAACCGTTAGAATTTCACCTTTTTAATCTCTAAACCACTCGTCTCAGTCTCCATCGTTTCTATCGCTCAAAAACCCTCTTTAGAAATCCTTCAAACTCTTTCCCAATAGTTTCTTCCATGGCTAAACGCTCCATAAATCCTTCTGCCTCCACTAGAAAAGTATTTACTCCAAAGGAAAACCCTCTTCTTAGCCTCCAGAACTAGTAGACCTAGGGCCCGGCCACTCAGAAGGTTTCACCTCTTCTTAGGCAGAACTTTCAGATCACTCTCATCACTTAGGAGAAAAAGCCCTAGGATAAAGGCTCATGGAAGACCCCCATGAATCTATTACCCCGAAGAAATCCAAAATAGTCCTTTCAAGTTCTCTAGAGTCAAACCTCAATTTCTAGGATACCCCAAACAGATATTTCTTCGTTGTTCTGAAAGACAAGCCCATTGTTCATGGCAGATTAGTCGACCTTGACGACATGAAAGCTCTCAATTGTAAGGTAAAGGGTCTTTTTGTCTTTCAAGAATGGTCAAAATTCCTCTCTACCACCCCTCCAAAAGTCTTTGAACCCTTGGTGAGAATGTTTTATGCAAATCTTCTCTCTAGAAAGTCTGATAAGTTGGAATCCCTAGTTTTAGGTAAATGCATTGTTCTTGATTGTGCCATGTTCGACTCAATTTTTCAGTGTAAGTGCTCTAGTTTTCCCATGTTTTTCAAGTATACTTGGCCTGATGACTTTGAAATTTCTTTTGATCAAGAAAAACGTTGTATTGCTGAGTATCCAACTGATTTCCTCCCTAACCAGTTAGGTCCCAGTGATGTTACCTTTTAAACCCGAGTTTTAGCCTACATTTTTGCAACCACTCCTCTTCCTCGTACTAGATCATTTTCCACCTTCTCTCAATGAGATACCTTTCTTATTTATTTTTTTGTGACCAAACTCAAGATTAAATTATCCTCTTGGGTCATAAATTTCATGATAGAAAGTGGTGGTGATCCTACCAGTTTGCCTGGTATGGCTATCACTCACATCTTGGAAGCCCATAATATCTCTATCTTCGAATACCCTTTTGTCTCTGTTTTAAAATCCTACAATTTTAGAGCGTTTGCTAGTATGGGTTATGTGTGTGTAAAGGGCTCCTGGGTAAAGAAACATGATGGTGAAGTCAAGAATGTTCAACCTGCTCCCAAGACCAAAGCCTTTATTTCCCATCACAGTATAAGTAACCCTGATCTTGCTAAGAAATTGACTGCCATTAACAACAAACTGACCATCATCAAGGATCTTCTTGCTGCCACTCAGTCCACCGTTGGAGATATCCATACAATCTCCAAGCAGATAGGGTCTGATGTTTCAAAGATGAGGGTTAAAATTCTCAGACTTGGAGAAAAGGCAGTCAAAGCATTCAAGGAAGTGCCTAACAGGATTTATTGGGTCATTCTTTCAGCCAATGCCATCTTTGAACGACTGAAGGAGGCGATTTGCAACACTCTTACTTATTTCTTGCATCACTAGCTATGGAAATTTCAAACAATTTTTTTGTGTTTTGCTATTTTGGACTGGATAACTAGTCATTGTCACACCTCCTTTTTGCTCGCCCGCCCTGAAGGGTAAAATGCGCGAGGGAGTTTTTCCAATTTAAGTGACAATATTCGAAATGGGATTATTTATTTAATTCAGAGTCGCCACTTGGGAAAGGTCTGGCTTTTGGTGTCCCAAGTCACCGGTTTATCTTGAATCCCAAATCGAGGAAAATATTCGACTTTCCAAATGAAGTCTGCGAACCAGAAATTCTAAGTAAGGAATTCTGTTGACCCGAGGGAAGGTGTTAGGCACCCTCGAATCCCGTGGTTCTAGCACGGTCGCTTAAATTGTTATAATGGCTAGATATCTGATTTAATACATGTTATTACTTATGTACTTTCATTACGTTTAAACCGCTTTTATTATTATTTATTTTTTATGGAATTGCAACGTCGTAAAAATGCATTTCGAACCACGTCACAATCAATGCGCCCATGGTTGTTAATACATTCCGACTCCGTTGAGATTTGGATTTGGGTCACATAAATGCGCACCCGAATTTAAGAAGGTAAGATTATTAAAATGCACGCCTGAAGCAATTATCGTATTATTATTTCTGGGTAAGGCCGTGGAATTTTGCTAAACGGCTCATCCCGAAGTCTAAGTAATTTTAATTAAACATTTATCGAGGGCCCCACAATTTGTGCGTTTTATTTGGCGAGGCTCATCTCATTTATTTTTATCAGGATAATCCTAAAGTGCCTACATTTTCTATTAAAATTGTCTCTACAAAAATGAAAGAGAAAAGGTCTTAATTTATTTACATGCTTGAGTTGTTATAGTTGAGTTTCGAATATGATTCGTAAATTCTGAAAAAATGATACAAGCAAGGCAGTCCGTTGCCAATACGGGCCAAGGCCCAACGTATATGGCATTAAACTAAACCTGGGCTTCACGTATTACTACCTAATTACATTATACTAGGCATGTTCTCAGTTTGTCAAATTAAAAAAAAACTTGGCAATCTAATTTTAATCCTAAAACAATTACATGCTGGAATTAACCAATATTATTTAACTAAACAATTTTCTTACAAGTTCTGAAATGGTCTATTCGTTTGATTTTTAACTTAGACGGAGTTACTACACCATTTATTTATTTTTAAGCAATATATAGATAGTTCATCTGTTAAGCTATCGTCGGATGTTCCACTATATATACATTAAATAACTACATGATTCCGATTTTTGCGAGCTAAATAATTTATATATACAAATAAAATTAAGAATATAATTCAAAATAAATTTAGAACTTCAATTCTTCATTTTTCGTATTCATGCTTCCTGTTTCAGTTTACAATAATCAGCGTGTCAGTTGTGTACCTGATATTGGAAGCAAAAGAAAAGTGAGAGATCAGCAGAAATTCAGTAGCATACAACAACAGCAATCCCAGCAACTAGTAACAACCAGCGACGAGAAACTTAGTGACAGATTTTAAAATCAAGACAAAATCCAGAAACAACAACAACCAACGGACAGAAGCAAAGGGAAACTTTTCAGATTTTTGAAAGACTAATTAGTGTTTAACCCTTAATTTCTCAATCTGTATCTCAGAATATTTGGATTGTATATCAGGTGTATATTCTTCTTCTTTTGAATTTCCAGAATGTTTTTCTTTTTGTTTTTCTAAAGTCTTAGTATTTTTTTTTTCGGAATTTCCTCTCTTAAATTTTTCTTCCTCTCTAATCTGATTCAAGACTTCTCTATATATCCCCAACCCATAAATCTTTTAATCAATTAAAATCAACCCATTTTCTCTACCAAACCCATTATCTTCCCACTCATCCCCATTACATTAAATAAATATATCACACCACCCCATTATATTTTGTCCCCCATGCCTAACATAAACAAATACAAGATTCCCCACACTAAAATTTGTCTTGTCCCCCCTTTATATTAAATAACTATATCACAACCCACCCCATTTCATTTTGTCCCCCATGCTTAACATAAAGAATTACAAAATGTTCAATTACCAAACTACCCCTCCGACCTTATTGCAATTACCATTTTACCCCTGAACGTACTACAAATTACCAAACTAAACCATCAGCTATAACAATCAATTAATCAAACTTAACCAAAATATAGACAATATGATCAATTTCTAACAATGTTCAAACAACAAATCACATGAACATGATTTCTTCAATATTTCAACAATAAATCACATGAACATGATTTCTTCAACATTTCAAACAACAAATCACATGAACACAAATTGAACAACAAAGAACAACTAAAAATTTGATTGAACAATATTTTAGCAACAAACAAACCTATTTTTTTTTAAAATTTAACAACAACAAAACAAACAAGTATATTCAGATTTCTAAATTCAATAATATTGAACTTAAAATCAACTCTTACATCATTATAACAAACAATTCCTATATTAAACTTAAACAAGATTATGAGACAAATTCAAGAAATAATCATAAATGATAAACAAAAAATCAAACTATTCAAATTTCGGATTCAAGATCAACCAAACAAAGTATGAACATGAATGAAAAAATTCAATAACAATAACAAACAAACTTTGTTCAAACTTCGAATTAAACTTAAACAAAACAAATAAACATACTCAAATTACTAATCTTCAAATAGTCAATTAAATCCAACCAAAATTATAACAAAGATATATGATCCAAAATTAAGAAGCAAAACATTAACTTCACATTAAATTATTAAATTAAAAACGAACTTCATACAAAGATGAACATGAATTAAATCTATTTTTAAACAACAAAACATGACGGATTCACATGATTTAAACAATGTTAACAATTTATGAAAATACATAAAACACATGAAACAAATTGAAGAAACAATTAATTTAAACTTCAATTTGAATCTAACAAACATTAAACTAACAATTCCTTTTTTACAAAAATGAATAAAATTAACATGAAATAAACATGAAAAATAACTAATTAATTTCTCATTTAAATCTGAAAATTAAATTAACTAAGCACATGAACAAACTAGAAAATTATTTCAACGAAGAACAAACAAAACAAGAATCGAATCATTTAACGATTTTGGATCTGAAAAATATCAAACAAAAATATGGACAAAAATAAAACTTAGAACAACTAACCGTAAATGACCAACAACGAACATCGAACGAACTCTAAATGAAACCAACGAAACTTTGACATAACGAAGAAGACGAAGCAAGAGCCGAAGCAGCAACGCCGGCAGCAGCAACGGCGACCCAGCTCCGGCGAACCAGCAGCGGTAGCAGCAGCACGATGGAGGAAACAGAAACAGCTGCCACGACTAGGCAGCCATGGGTTACGAGCAGCAGCAGCATGGCGGGGGAGAGTGTGCTCGTGTGAGTGTGTTGACGCGGCTGTGTATGTGTGTGTTGATGAGGAGCTTGGAGGTGGGGAGGTGACGAAGACGAAGAAGAAGGTGAAGCAGCAGCTACAACGCTGCGTTACGCACGACGACGAGGATGAAGAAGACGATGGGTTCTTGGAAGATCTCAACACAAAGTTAGCATCTTTACAAGAAGGTGAAGTGGGTGGTCGTTGGAGCAGGAGGATGACGATGGTGGACTGCTGATCGTAAGGTGGTGGTTTGGGTGTTGAGGAAGAGGGGCAGCCATTGATGCTAGGGAGGGGAGCTTGAGGAAGAAGAAGGAGAATAAGGGGGGGGGGGGGCGGATGTTTTAGGGTTTTCTTACTTTTTTTTTTGTTTTGTGTTGCTTGTAAGATAATAGGGGTGTTGGGTTATGGACTGGGTCGACCCAGTTCGAAATGGACTGGGTCATAGGGAAGGTTGGGCCATTTTTTGGGCCTGTGGCTTGAAATCGAAGAAGAGGCCCAATTCCGACTTTCTTTATATTTTTTGCTCTCTTTTCTTCTTTTATTTTTTCTAAAACTAAATTATAAAAAATACTTAACTTATTATTAAGACTAAATTAAGTTATAAAAGCGCAAATTAACTTCCAATAACAATTAACGCATAATTAAGTAATAATTAAGCATAAAATTGTATATTTGGACATTAAATGCTAAAAATGCAAACGATGCCTATTTTTTGTAATTTTTATTTTTTGTAAAATAAATTTAATTACTAACAATTGTATAATTAAATCCTCATGCAAAATGCGACATATTTTTGTATTTTTAATAATTTAACAAATAAACATGCACAGACAAATACAAATAATTATCAAAAAAAATGTCACAAAAATTCTCAAAATTGCACACCAAAGAAAATCATTTTATTTTGAATTTTTTGGGAGTAATTCTCATATAGGGCAAAAATCACGTGCTTACAGCTGCCCCTCTTTGCCCGAAGACACGAAGGGTTTTTGTGCAAAGATAAAGTGAGCGATTTTTGCCCATCCGAGTACTCCGTGTGAAGCATTTTTTGAAAAGGATTTGACCGAACCTTTGCTTCAGAGGTTTCCTACATATCCTGGGCTAAATATGAATCAGGTCAATGTAGTTCGGGAAAATTTGGTAGCGGGGACTACCATGGGATTACAATGCTTGTTGTTACTGCTGTTGCTGTTGCTACTTTACTGACCTCCTTATTACAACCAAAGGAAATTGAAACTGAACTAACTACTTATTCCTGTCAACCGCTAGTTACAAGATTCCTATCTATAATTCTTTTGCAACTTGATCTTGGGTCTTAGCTGATTCTGCTTGTAGACTTCGATCCAAATCTTGATGCTTGCAAGTTGTAGGCGCTTGTTTATTTCTACAATATTGAATGAAACGGGATTGGCGGAGCTCGGGAATTTGATCCAATTTTTTGAGTGACCTGCCCTTTGTTTGTTCCAATATGTGGGAACATCTTTTTTTTTCTTTTGTTCTTTTCTTCTTTTCTTTAATCTGGATTGAGACTCATCCCGTAAGTCGTCTCGATCCATGCACCTCAGGGTCAGACCTGCTGAGACAACAAAAACAAACGAACGAAATTTTCTACCCCAGTTTCTCTAGGAAAATTTCGTGAGTTAATTGTCATGAAAATTTATAGCACTGATGAGGGGATTGGAAAAAAACCTAGTCTACAAAGCGCAACTCAAGGATTGGAGCCCTAATGTCGCAAAAGGTAAAAGTGCACAACTCAGGGATTGGATCCCTAATGTTGGCTAAAGAAAGGTTGCTCAACTCAGGGATTGGAGCCCTAATGCTGACTAAATAGAAACCTGTTCAACTTAAGGATCGGATCCCTAAATTGGGAGAATTGCCAGGTTATGCTGGAAAGGGTCCACGGGTTATGCCGGAAAAGAGGTCCCTGGGTTATGCCAGGGAGGTCCACGGGTTATGTCGGGTAAGTCATCGGGTTATGCCGGAAAATTCAAAGAGGTTCCTGGGTTATGCCAGGGAGGTCCATGGGTTATGCCGGGGAAGTCATCGGGTTATGCCGGAGAAGGAAAAGAGTCCTCGGGTTATGCCGGGGAAGTCATCGGGTTATGTCGGAAAAGGGAGAAAGTCCTCGGGTTATGCTGGGGAAATTATCGGGTTATACCGAAAAAGGGAAAGAGGTCCCTGGGTTATTCCAGGGAGGTCCACGGGTTATGCCGGGAAAGGGAAAGAGTCCTCGGGTTATGCCGGGGAAGTCATCGGGTTATGCCGGAAAAGGGAGAAAGTCCTCGGGTTATGCCGCGGAAGTTATCGGGTTATACCGAAAAAGGGAAAGAGGTCCCTGGGTTATGCCAGGGAGGTCCACGGGTTATGCCGGGAAAGGGAAAGAGTCCTCGGGTTATGCCGGGGAAGTCATCGGGTTATGCCGGAAAAGGGAGAAAGTCCTCGGGTTATGCCGGGGAAATTATCGGGTTATACCGAAAAAGGGAAAGAGGTCCCTGGGTTATGCCAGGGAGGTCCACGGGTTATGCCGGGAAAGGGAAAGAGTCCTCGGGTTATGCCGGGGAAGTCATCGGGTTATGCCGGAAAAGGGAGAAAGTCCTCGGGTTATGCCGGGGAAATTATCGGGTTATACCGAAAAAGGGAAAGAGGTCCCTGGGTTATGCCAGGGAGGTCCACGGGTTATGCCGGGAAAGGGAAAGAGTCCTCGGGTTATGCCGGGGAAGTCATCGGGTTATGCCGGAAAAGGGAGAAAGTCCTCGGGTTATGCCGGGGAAATTATCGGGTTATACCGAAAAAGGAAAAGAGGTCCCTGGGTTATGCCAGGGAGGTCCACGGGTTATGCCGGGAAAGGGAAAGAGTCCTCGGGTTATGCCGGGGAAGTCATCGGGTTATGCCGGAAAAGGGAGAAAGTCCTCGGGTTATGCCGGGGAAATTATCGGGTTATACCGAAAAAGGGAAAGAGGTCCCTGGGTTATGCCAGGGAGGTCCACGGGTTATGCCGGGAAAGGGAAAGAGTCCTCAGGTTATGCCGGGGAAGGGAACGGGTTATGCCGGAAAAGGGAGAAAGTCTTCGGGTTATGTCGGGGAAATTATCGGGTTATACCGAAAAAGGGAAAGAGGTCCCTGGGTTATGCCAGGGAGTTCCACGAGTTATGCTGGGAAAGGGAAAGAGTCCTCGGATTATACCGGGGAAGTCATCGGGTTATGCCGGAAAAGGGAGAAAGTCCTCGGGTTATGCCGGGGAAATTATTGGGTTATACCGAAAAAGGGAAAGAGGTCCCTGGGTTATGCCAGGGAGGTCCACGGGTTATGCCCTTTTATTTATCAAAATGTATGAAAGAATTCTGGGTAAACTTCCTTTTGGTCGTTTTCTTGCTGCAAAGTTGTTTCAACGCTCGTGCACTTCATTTCTTTTTTGGGCTACACCTGCTTCTTGCACGGTTGCTTTGGATCGCACCTGTCTCAATTTTCCTAAACAAAGAAAAATTGTCAGTTTGAAATTGTGGTCGGTTTTGTGGCCTTCATTGTTTTTCTTGGTCCCAAGCTTCATTTCTGTTGAGAAAATTCGCCATTGATTGGCTTCCAAGGCAACCTCCTTTCAAACTGATAAGACTCAATATTTCAGGATTTCACGATGATTTGTGCGTGTACAACTCTGTTTCTTCCGTCTCACTCTTCTTGGGGATTTTGAGGTAATCAAACGCCATGATCAGTCGGGATTGGACTGACGCATCACTAAGGCCGGGTATGTTCTCCACCTCTTGCCAAACAGAGCCCTGTGAAACCGGTCCTGCCACCTTTTCTTTCTAGCATGTTTTGGGGCTTAGGGTTAAACCGAAAAGGAATCCAAAGAAAAGTAAACAAAGAACGAGAAAAATGAATTTAAAAAGAGAAGCATCTTTTTTGGGAAAAGAAAGACTTATCTTGGAACATGCTGGCTTTAAATTGACATAACCTGCTTTTTGGACTGGATGCCCGACTCTCACGAACCTACATTTTCTCATGAACCAAACGGATCTATGTTTCCAAACCAGGGAACCTTGCCAGAACCTTCTATGGTGAAATCCTCTTTCGGCCGACAGCGCTCTTTGCGAGTTTTCGCTAGCCGACCTCTCTCATTTCTCTTCTTACCGTCGCCTTATAGTGCTCGTCATGAGTTTTCACTAACAAGACTCTCTCATTTTGATTTCTCTGCTCGCCATTGCCTTATGGTGCCCATAGGTTTTCACCAATAAGACTCTCTCATTTTGATTCTCTCATCCTGACTGCGTCGGATCTGAGCAACTGCGTCCTTTGATTTTGAAGAAACTTTTGCCGATTGATCAGAAGGACTTGCAACAGGTTTGGGGTCAAAAGAACTTGGATCGAATTACAACTTTGGAACCGTCCAGGCGGGGTTATCGCCGAATTATTATAATGTCTGCCCCAGTTTAACTTTTTTGGGGAGAATTATATTTTGGTTTTGGTGTGACTGAACCCCATAGAGAGGTTGCCTACGTATCTTTTCGGAATCAAGTCAAACGTAGTTCAAGAAATTTTGGTTTTTTTTTTAGATTCGCACTTCCGGGTTCCAAAGAGGGTAATGAAAGAAAGGTAAATGGCTCAAAGGGTTAGCAAAGGATTTGAGTGTTTGGGTAGCGGGAATGAAAGCCTTCGTCCTCTCAAATGTGCAAAAACATCGTCAGAGCAAGTTCAGACATAGTATCTTTTTACTGCATCTGCATTCACGGCTGTGTCGGGATCTTTTCCTTCAATATCACCTAGATATAATGCTCCCCTGGGCAATATCTTCCTGATGATGTATGGACCTTTCCAATTAGGAGCAAATTTTCCTTTCGCTTCCTGGTGATGTGGAAGAATGCGCCTTAACACCAGTTGACCTACTTCAAAATTCATGGGTCGCACTTTCTTGTTGTAAGCACGAGCCATTCTTTGTTGGTACAATTGCCCGTGACAAACCGCAGCCATTCGCTTTTCATCGATCAGCGTTAACTGTTCCAAACGGGTTTTGACCCACTCACTGTCTTCAATTTCAGCTTTAACAATGATCCGGAGAGAAGGGATTTCTACCTCTGCCGGTATTACAGCCTCAGTCCCGTAAACCAACAAGTATGGGGTTGCCCCTACTGAGGTGCGTACTGTAGTGCGATATCCCAGCAGGGCGAAAGGTAACCGCTCATGCCATTGTCTGGAACTCTGGGTTGTCTTCCTCAAAATCTTTTTGATGTTTTTGTTTGCTGCTTCAACAGCGCCGTTGGCTTTGGGCCGATAAGGAGTGGAATTCCTATGCGTTATTTTGAATTGTTCACACACATCCTCCATCAAATGACTATTCAGGTTTGTTGCATTATCTGTGATTATAGTTGCAGGAATACCGAAACAACAGATAAGATTTGAATGTATGAAATCCACCACGGCTTTCTTAGTGACTGATTTAAGAGTGACAGCCTCGACCCATTTTGTGAAGTAGTCGATAGCGACCAATATGAATCTGTGTCCATTTGAAGCTTTGGGCTCAATCGGACCAATGACATCCATACCCCAGGCAACAAATGGCCAAGGTGTAGACATGGGATGCAGTTCTATGGGAGGTGCGTGAATCAGATCTCCATGCACCTAACATTGATGACACTTTCGAACGAAGCTGAAACAGTCCTTTTCCATGGTCATCCAGTAATATCCGGCCCGCAAGATTTTCTTTGCCAAAACGTACCCGTTCATATGAGGTCCACACACCCCTGCATGTACTTCATGCATGATCATGCCTGCTTCTTCGGCGTCAACACATCTTAATAAGTTGAGATCAGGGGTTCTTTTATACAATATCTCACCGCTCAAAAAGAATCCACTTGCCTGCCACCTAATAGTTCTCTTCTGATCTCCAGTAGCATGTTCAGGGTATTCTTGTGTTTTCAAGAACCTCTTAATATCCTGGTACCATGGCTGGATACTTGGTCCTGCCTCGATTGCGTTGCAGTAACCATGCCTTTCCCTGATTTGGATTTCCAAGGGATCGATGTGGGCATTGCCTGGATAAGGTAACATTGAAGCTAAAGTGGCAAGTGCATCGGCTAATTCATTGTGACATCGCGGGATATACCTGAACTCTACTGATCTGAACCGCTTGCTGAGATCCTCTACGTGCTGTCGGTAAGGAATAAGCTTGACATCTCGAGTTTCCCATTCACCCTGGGCTTGCCGGATAATCAAATCAGAATCCCTCATAATCAACAAATCCCCAACATCTTGATCAATCGCCATATTCATGCCCATGATGCAGGCTTCATATTCAGCTGTATTGTTCGTGCAAAAGAAACGAAGCCTAGCTGTAGCCGGATAATGTTGACCAGCAGGTGAGATCAAGATTGCCCCTATTCCTACACCTTTGGCATTTACGGCCCCATCAAAGAACATCTTCCAAACGTGAGCATTTTCCGAGACCACTTCTATGGTATTTATTTCTTCATCTGGAAAATAAGTACTCAATGGCTGGTATTCCTCATCAACCGGATTTTCGGCCAAATGATCTGCTAATGCCTGGGCTTTCATTGCCGTACGGGTGACATAGACTATGTCAAATTCAGTAAGCAAGATTTGCCACTTGGCCAGTCTTCCAGTAGGCATTGGTTTCTGAAATATATACTTCAAAGGATCCATTCTGCTTATGAGGTAAGTAGTGTGAGTTTGAAGATAATGTCTCACTTTTTGGGAAACCCACGTTAAAGCACAACACGTTCTTTCCAGCAGAGTGTACTTGGCCTCGTAGCCGGTAAATTTCTTGCTCAAGTAGTAGATCGTCTGCTCCTTCTTTCCGGTTATGTCATGTTGCCCGAGGACGCAACCGAAAGAATTTTCCAAGACTGTCAGATACAAGAACAGGGGTCTCTCTTGCTCTGGCGGGACCAAAACTGGGGGATTTAAAAGATATTCTTTGATCTTGTCAAAGGCTTCTTGACATTCAGCCGTCCATTTGATCACTGCATCCTTCCTTAATAGCTTAAATATGGGCTCACACGTGCTAGTTAGTTGGGCAATGAATCGACTGATATAGTTTAACCTGCCCAACAGACTCATCACGTCTTTCTACATTCTTGAGGGAGGTATATCTCTAATAGATTTTATCTTTGTTGGATCTAACTCTATACCTCTCCTGCTTACTATGAAACCCAAAAGCTTGCCTGATGGGACTCTGAAGGCGCATTTGGCCGGGTTCAGCTTCAAGTCGTACTTTCTCAGTCTCTCGAAGAATTTCCTCAAGTCTTGGATATGATTGTCTCGAGTCCTGGACTTGATTATCACGTCATCCACATACACCTCTATTTCTTGATGCATCATGTCATGAAAAATGGCAGTCATGGCTCTCATGTAAGTTGCCCCAGCATTCTTCAGACCGAATGGCATAACTCGGTAACAGTAAGTGCCCCATGGTGTAGTGAATGCAGTCTTCTCAGCATCTTTTTCATCCATCAACACCTGATGATATTCAGCGTAACAATCTACGAAAGACTGGATCTCATGTTTGGCGCAATTATCAACAAGGATGTGGATGTTGGGCAATGGGAAATTGTCTTTGGGACTCGCTCTATTCAAATCTCGATAATCCACACAGACCCGAGTCTTCCCATCTTTTTTCAGCACTGGAACTACATTCGCTAACCATGTGGTGTACTGGATTACCCGAATTACTCCCGTTTTCAGCTGCTTGGTGATTTCTTCTTTAATCTTGTCACTGACATCAGTTTTGAACTTTCTTTGCTTTTGTTGAACTGGATGACAATCAGGGTGAATTGGCAATTTATGCACCACTAGATCAACGCTTAATCCTGGCATGTCATCGTATGACCAAGCAAACACATCTTTAAATTCAAAAAGGAGTTGAACTATCGCGTCTCGCGTTCTCTCTTCCGTGTGAATGCTTATTTTGGTCTCTCGGATTTCCTCAGGAGTTCCCAAATTAACTGGTTCGGTGTCATTCAGATTTGGCTTAGGTTTGTTCTCAAAGTGTTCCAATTCTCGATTTATTTCCTTAAAAGCCTCTTTTTCGTCGTATTCCATTTCTTGGTTCATTATTTCGCAGCTAGACCGCATGTTTGGATCCGGGCATGAAGTCCGCAAGCATGTCATGTTATTTAAAGCCGCATTATTAGAACTGAAAGAAATAAAACAGAAAAAATAAAAAAAAATCAGAGAGAATAAATAAGATAAAAGATGAAATATTTATTTCATTTCATTGAATTTTGAAGATAATAGGGTTTACATCAGAATTTAAGGACAGAAAACTAAAAGGAAATCATTTGAGTTACACCCCAAAATAACTCGTGATGCAGAAAAGGTGGCAAGACTGGTCTACAAGGATTCCCGCTTGATCGGAAACGGAGTAGCCTTCCAGTTTTGCAATTTGGCATCGGGCCCCATGTAAAGCACCTCAGCGGTGCTCGAGCCTTCTCCTGGCTGAACCATATAGGTTTCGTACAGCATTTGCCTCATAACCTCACAGATTTCTTCAATTTCCTCGGTCGTGAAGGTCTCATCCTCTCTTTCTTCATTGTACTTGGGTTTGACGAATGTTCTATAAAGATGGGGAATTGGCTGAGATAATACCCAACCATTGCTCTTCCGTTGGTTTGCCCATATTACGTCAGCTTCTTCGGCGTAAAAACCAACACCGAAGAACTTTTCGGCGGCAGGTAATGTGATAGGTTCGGTGATACCTTGCAATGATGCCCCGAGTCCCTTTCCCAGTTTATAACCATGCCTGATCATTTCCTTGGCAACCATAACTGACGCTTTTGAGAGAAAATATTGAGGGTAGGGGCTTCCTTCTTCGCATTGGTCTGCGACCACAACCTCGAAAACTTGATAGACTATGTGTTCACTACCCTCCTTAGCTTCGAGGCATGGAACCGACGGGTCTCGATAAATTGAATGATCATCCTCTCCGTGGACTATAATCTCTTGATTTTCATGTACAAATTTTACCATCTGGTGGAGAGTAGAAGGTATGGCTTCCGTCGCATGAATCCAGGGCCTTCCTAGAAGGAAATTGTAAGAAGTATCCATATCTAGGACCTGAAAGGTCACCTCAAAATCCACAAGTCCAATAGTCAAAATCAAATCGATCTCACATAGGGTGTCCCTTTTGATGCCGTCAAAGGCACGAACACATACGCTGTTGGGCCTGATTCTCCCTGTCTCGATCTCCATTCTTTGCAGAGTCGAAAGGGGACAGATATCTACTCCGGACCCGCCATCCAGCATGACCCTCTTCACATAGTACCCTTCACATTTAACTATTAGGTGGAGGGCCTTGTTGTGAGCGGCCCCTTCCGGGGGTAGATCATTTTTGCTGAAGGAAATTTGATTGATCATGAAGAATCTTTCTGCCATCCTCTCTAGCTGTTCCACGGTAGTTTCAATTGGGACGTAAGCTTCGTTGAGGGTCTTGATCAACACTTTTTGATGCTCAGTTGAATTCATCAATAGAGACCACAACGAGACCTGAGTGGGAGAGTTTCGGAGTTGATCAATTATATCTTAGTCCGCAGTTTTTATTTTCCTGAAAAACTCTTCCGCTTCCTCGGCGCTAACCGGTTTCTTGAGTGGGAAACGCTTCTTTGTAGAATCATTCAACTCCTCCAGGTTGAGGTATTTCTCAGTTGGGTTAGTTTCATTCACTTCTCCCAGGATTTCTTTTCCTTTGTAGGTTACTACCGCCTTGTTATAATTCCATGGGACGGTAGTAGGATCCGTCATGGGCCTCTGCGGCGCGCGTCCAATAATCACGGGCTCATTCAGCCTTGGTGAAATTATTGGCCCCCGTTCCGCATAGGTCCCTTTGGGCACATACATTTTAGATCCTTTGTTCAGCTCAAACCTTCTTGGAGGGCTCAATGTCACTTGTCCTTTCTTCGAACCTCGGGGGACATAAAGGACAGCATCTTTCGAGGGTACTACCTCAATTTTTGTTTCCACTGCTTTTTCTGTGTTTTGAGGGGGGTTTTTACTCTTCTTATCCACCTTTTCTTTCTTTGCATACGTCTTGGTCTCTTTCTCAATGTCGGCGATTGCAATGATGGCTTTCAAGACAGGATCAAACTCTTTATCTTCGCAGATCATCCCAATAATCGGTCCATTGTTGTGAGCCGGTAACGGATTGTTGGTCACATTAGGAATGTCTTCGTCCTTTAACACTATTCGCTTTTGTTCTATGAGGTTTTCAACAACCCTTTTCAAAGTCCAACAGCTCTCAGTGTCATGTCCTTCCACTCCAGAATGATAGGCACATCGGGCACCAGGTTGGTAAGAGGGTGACTCTGGGTTTTGTCTATTTGGGGGTACGGGTTGTAACAAACCCATTTGGACCAATTTGGGGAAAAGGTTGGAATATGATTCACCAATAGGTCTGAAGTCCATTTTCCTGGGCGGCTCTCGAGTGCGGGCGTTGTAGGGGAGATTATTTTGTGGAGGTCGGGGATTATACTGAGCTTGGTGAGGAGGTTGATTTCTTGGAAATTGAGCTCGTTTTTGGTGAAATTGTTGTTGTGGCCTAATATATGGTTGTGCATTCATTACTGTGTAGGGCTGAAGGTTCATAGCATAGGCCGCATCTTGATGGGGGTAGTAGTGTTGCGGGGCTCTTTCAGAGAAATGAAATCTGGACGGATGGGGTTTTCTTACACTCGAAGTTGCCATTGTTGCTTCTTCCTTCTTCTTTCGGTTTGCTCCTCCTCCAGACCCGCCTTGGATTGCTTGGGAGGTGGCCCTTATAGCAGACTGACTCAAGATTCGCCCTGTTTTTAAACCATTTTCCACCATTTCACCGATTTTGATGGCTTCAGCAAACGGCTTTCCCAATGCAGACATCATGTTTTGATAATAATCAGCCTCTTGAGCTTGAAGGAAAACGCTGACCATTTCTGTTTTATCCATGGGAGGTTTGACTCTGGCTGCTTGTTCGCGCCATTTGACAGCATATTCTCGGAAGCTCTCCGAAGGCTTCTTCTTTAGATTTGACAATGAATTCCTGTCAGGGGCAATGTCGATGTTATATTGAAACTGCCTGACAAAATCCCTAGCCAAGTAGTCCCAAATGTGCCAACGAGATACTTCCTGATCCGTATACCATTCAAAAGCAATGCCAGTCAAAGTTTCTCCAAAGTAAGACATAAGAAGTTCTTCTTTTCCGCCCGCTCCCCGCAACTGGTTGCAGTACCTTTTGAGGTGGGCTATGGGGTCCCCATGCCCGTCATATTTCTCAAACTTTGGGGTTTTGAAACCCAAGGGCAGATGTACGTGTGGGAACATACACAGGTCAGCGTAAGATACGCTTTTTTGCCTGCTCAGACCCTGTATATTTTTGAGAGTTTGCTCCATGCTTCTCATTTTTCTGGTCATTTCCTCTTGTTCAGGCGTTTTCTCGGCTTTCTCCTGTCCTACGATAAACTCGTACCGAGAAGGCTAAGGGTAAGCGTTGGTAGTGAACTGACTAGGTTCCAATGGAAGAGGTGGTGCTTGAAATGTGAAGGATGATGAATCGAAGTTAGGCCTGGATAAGACAGGTTGTGCCGTGGATGAACAAGGTGGAGCAGTGAATATGTTTGAAACCGCTCCGGCAGCTAACACCCGGGGGAGAGACTCAGAAGGTGTTCCAGTAAAGTAGGTTGAGATGGTAGGAAATCCCAGTGGGGTATTTGGATAACTTGTGGGGATGTTGGAGGTCCCACTTGCCCTAGGAAAAAGCTCAGGGAATCCAGGGATCGCACTTGGTGGCTCTTTTCCATTGGCCCAGGCGTCCCACATTTCCATCATGCGGAGACGCAGAATCCTATTTTCCTCGACAGTTGCTGACTCAGAAGTTGGGATGGCTGAGATTGAACTTTCCTCCGAAATATGAATCGTTGGCAGAGGAATTTCTGAAGACATTTCGACACTTCCCTTCGACCTTGTGAAATATGTATGAGCAATTCCTCTTGATTTAGCGACGGGTGGCTGAACGTTTCCTTTTGATCTCGTGAAGTATGTATGAGAGGCCAGATTACCACAAAACCAAACCACTTTTCTAGGAACCTGAACTTATCAGCAAACATGACGGTTAGTTTAAAACAAATAACAGACAGGTAATCTCACATTGGGGTGTGATGCACCTATACAGTCAGGGGAGTTTCTACATGCTTGTAACAAAGACATGTGTCATTCCGGCTTCTCCTTAGGCTTTTCTTTTATTTATCACCATTTTTCTTTCTTTGTTTTTTTATATTTTATTATTTGCAGTTAAAAATGTGACCGGATCCGATGAGGATTGCCTACGTATCACGATGCCGCGTGAATCAGATCTTGCGTAGTTCGGGATAGAGGAGTGTAAAAGAAGCACACATTTTATTACTAAAGCAATCTATTACAACCAACATTTGAAAAAAGGGGAAAATAAACAAACCTTGAAAATAAGTGCAGATTCAAACAAACTAATGCACCCTGATGCGAAAAGATGGATAGAAGATGCTAAGATGCAGACTCGACCTATGAATACATCAAGGTTTCGAGAATTGGCGCCCGCGGGGCATCGTTCGGCCTCGCCGCGGTCTTAGGTGTGAGATCCCTTTCAAGTTGTTCCAGCTCATGCATGGTTTGCTTGACATACACCATCACTGCCGAGAGAACGGTAATGGTGGTCATGTTTTCACACCGTAGACATCTTCTGATGATGGCATGGGCAATGGTCCTGATCTTATCCCTGGTTCGCCTCTTCTCTTTGAGTAAGTGCTCTATTTGATCATTACGGGCTGTCATAACCCGAGAATCCTGGAGGCATTGATTTTGCCACTGCCGAATTTCTACTTCCATCTGGGCTAAAAGCTTGCGGCAATGTCTATTTTCAACTCCTAGGGTTCGGGTTTGCTCAAACGCTCTGTCCGCCTTTTCCTTCAGATTGGCAATGGTTCGCTCGTGATCCCTTTCCAACTGCTGTAGGTGTCGCTTACGTTTTTTTGTCTTTCTTACCCAGTGTGCCTCGAGCCCCGCTATGGTATTTTCTGACTCAGTCCGGCGCTCCCCAATTTCCGTCCTTAGAGCTTTTATCAATCGTTCATCCGACCGGCTCCTTTGTTGGTTATTAGCATCTAACCTCATTTGTTTGATCCGGGCCTTGCCAATCTCTTTCTTTTGCAGATAACCTCTTTCTTTTGCCAACCAATCCCACTGCTTTTGCGATGACTCGGCGAAATTCAAGATGTGGGGTTTTTTAGCCGGCCTTTCGTGTTCGAGTTCTCTTCTGTACCATGCAAGGTAACCTGGCGCCATTTCACTTTTGGCCCGATCCTGCACACAAGTATCTGCTTTCAAATATTGACATTCATTCCAGATCTGGCGGATTTTTGCTTCAGGAAATTGTCCGTCAGGGCTTATCTCAATTGTTTGAGCACTAAGATCTTCCTCGTGTGGCACTATCTGATATCTTCCGAGTTGTCTCAAGACTCGGCAGGGCGCGTAAGGTTGAATGCTCTTAAGTCCCATCAGTAGGAAATGAGTTCTAGTTGCTGGCATATACATGATCTCATCAACAGGAAACCATCCCAGTGTCCACTGTATTTGGCTGGCAGTAAGAGCTTGAAAGAATGAAGTCCATGCCATAACTCCTTTGGGTAGACTGATCTCTTTGGTTCTCGTGTAAAACTCTTCTATGCAAGTCTTCTCTGAAGAAACATGGCTCAAAAATTCGGAACGATGGCAGAGATGTTCAGTCATCCATATTTGTAGCAGCAAGTTACAACCTTCGAAGAAATTCCCTCCGGCTTTGCAGGCTGTGAGAGCTCGAAAGATATCGGATACCACCATAGGCGCGAGAGTACTGTCATTTTGAGTGAGCAAAGTACTGACGACCCCGGATATTTTCAGATCAATATTCCCATCTTTCCTCGGAAATACCAGAAGGCCCAAAAATGTTATCATGAAAGCCACCCGTCTGTGCTTATCCCACTTCTGACGACTTCCTTTGCTGCATAGCTTGTTAATCGGATTGTTGAATCCTCCTACATGACCATACCTGTCGTATATGAAGCATGGATTACAGAAACCGGCGGCCAAATCTGGGTTATGGACCATCCTGGGTATTTTTAGTGAGTCTAGAAATCGATGCACCATGACAGCTCTTGGGGCGACCATGTATCTTTGCCTTAATGGAAGTTCAGCATTTCCGATGTACCCAGCCATTTCCTCCAGAGTTGGTGTGAGTTCAAAATCGGAGAAGTGGAAAACATTGTGCGCTGGGTCCCAGTAAGTGACCAAAGCTCTTATGATATCTCCCCGAGGCTGGATTTCCAGTAAACCCGTGAGACCTTTCAGATATTTCTTGACCTCATCTTGTCCTTCAAGACCTAGATCATTCCACCATAGCCGTAACTTGACAGGAATTTTAGTCATTATCGAAAAGTGATCATTTTGCATTGTGCTCATCCTGCACATTTATTAAGGTGATTATGCCAACGGAAAACTTTTATTAGACTCAAAAAAAAAACTATCTATGTTTTTTTTTTATTTTTTTTTTTAAAAGATTTTGTAGTCAAAATAATGGACTCGGTTTTCAAATGCGGCCCTTTAGCACTTCGGGAACGAAGATTTTAAGGCTGCGAGGATCAATCGGTCAAAAATAAAAACGATGACCAAAGATGACCGTTTATGCAATATTAGCCTTCCGTCGTTCCTTTCGGGAACATTCGGCTGTTTTTGACAACAAAAACATCACTTGATTTTTTTTTAGAATGGTGACACGACATTGGGAACATGGCCTCACAGAGCCTCGGAACGAGGATTCCAAGGCTGTCAGGCAAATTGGTCAAAGTTCAAAAATGACAAAAAATGAATGTTTGTGCAAAGTCAGCCTTCCGGCGTCCCTTTCAGGAATATTCGGCTATTCTTGACAAAACAGCATCACCCTCTCATTTATGATGAAGTTAAAAAATTCTGACATTTTGGCTATTTCTGAAAAAGGGGAGGTTGGACCCGATGAGGGTTGCCTACGTATCTCACACCCTGTGAGAATCAAACTGGCGTAGTTCGGTCCGATCAGGCGTAGAGTAAAAATAAACTAAATCCCTTCTGACTACAATCTTTAAAGGAAAGAAGAAAAAGTATTTTTCTGGATTTTTTTTTTTGTGTTCTTTTTTTTTTGTTTTTTTTTATTATTATTTTATTTTGTTTAATTTTTTAAGGAAATATTTATGAATTTTAAACTTCTTTGCACCTTTTTTTTTTGATCGAAAATCTTTTAAAATGGAACAAAAAATATTTTTTTTGAGTTTTGAATTTTCCCCCTTTTTTACTTTTAAATAAATACCCGTTTTCGGATTTTGAAAGTAATTATGGGATTTTTTTTTATGTTTTTTTTTTATATATAAATCAAACTAAAAGACAAATTTTGTTTTCGTTTTGTTTTCTTTTTTTTTTTAAGAAAATTCTGGTGAGGTTTTGACACTACTTGGACATTGGTTTTATCTTTTCCAAAATAAGTAATTATCTCCCTACGCTGCTATTGTTTTTTCTTTTTTTTTTGAAATTTTTTTAGAAACCGGTCAGTACGCAGATCTGAAGCAAATAAATGCGCCAACAAACGGGATGCAGCAGGATGGTCTTTTTATTTCAGGTTGCCTGTCCTAGACGGACCCAACCCCTGTGTTGAGTCCCCTACGTCAAATGAAATATGATGCAAATAAGCATTCCTACTAGGGATCCGGCATGAGGTTTCGTTATACTAGGTTTATAACCAGGGTATATGTTCTAGACTGTGTACCCGAGCGGACAACTCGAGTCGAGGAGGGGGCTACGTACCGGGGACCCGCGAGATCGTCCGGTTTTGTAACTTGTCCAACCTCTTTCTTATTTCAGGTATTGACACTAACAGAAAGGGGAGTCTCGACCAGCGAGCTTCTCCCCGGAGGTAAGAAGAGAAGGATTTCGGCACATTTTATATACAGTTCAGATAATATCAAAGCGGTAAAAAACAACATTTAGCACGTTATGCCAAAACATGTAATAAAGATCAGATAATAAAGCCAAAGATAACAATTATTCTAAGCTCGAATTCTTGAACCCTGAACCAGTGGTTCTGGGTTCGGGTCCCCAGCAGAGTCGCCAGAGCTGTCACACCTCCTTTTTGCGCGCCCGCCCCGAAGGGTAAAATGCGCGAGGGAGTTTTTCCAATTTAATTGACAATATTCGAAATGGGATTATTTATTTAATTCAGAGTCGCCACTTGGGAAAGATTTGGCTTTTGGTGTCCCAAGTCACCGGTTTATCTTGAATCCCAAATCGAGGAAAATATTCGACTTTCCAAATGAAGTCTGCGAACCAGAAATTCTAAGTAAGGAATTCTGTTGACCCGAGGGAAGGTGTTAGGCACCCTCGAATCCCGTGGTTCTAGCACGGTCGCTTAAATTGTTATAATGGCTAGATATCTGATTTAATACATGTTATTACTTATGTACTTTCATTAAGTTTAAACCGCTTTTATTATTATTTATTTTTTATGGAATTGCAACGTCGTAAAAATGCATTTCGAACCACGTCACAATCAATGCGCCCATGGTTGTTAATACATTCCGACTCCGTTGAGATTTGGATTTGGGTCACATAAATGCGCACCCGAATTTAAGAAGGTAAGATTATTAAAATGCACGCCTGAAGCAATTATCGTATTATTATTTCTGGGTAAGGCCGTGGAATTTTGCTAAACAGCTCATCCCGAAGTCTAAGTAATTTTAATTAAACATTTATCGAGGGCCCCGCAATTTGTGCGTTTTATTTGGCGAGGCTCATCTCATTTATTTTTATCAGGATAATCCTAAAGTGCCTACATTTTCTATTAAAATTGTCTCTACAAAAATGAAAGAGAAAAGGTCTTAATTTATTTACATGCTTGAGTTGTTATAGTTGAGTTTCGAATATGATTCGTAAATTCTGAAAAAATGATACAAGCAAGGCAGTCCGTTGCCAATACGGGCCCAGGCCCAACGTATATGGCATTAAACTAAACCTGGGCTTCACGTATTACTACCTAATTACATTATACTAGGCATGTTCTCAGTTTGTCAAATTAACAAAAAAACTTGGCAATCTAATTTTAATCCTAAAACAATTACATGCTGGAATTAACCAATATTATTTAACTAAACAATTTTCTTACAAGTTCCGAAATGGTCTATTCGTTTGATTTTTAACTTAGACGGAGTTACTACACCATTTATTTATTTTTAAGCAATATATAGATAGTTCATCCGTTAAGCTATCGTCGGATGTTCCACTATATATACATTAAATAACTACATGATTCCGATTTTTGCAAGCTAAATAATTTATATATACAAATAAAATTAAGAATATAATTCAAAATAAATTTAGAACTTCAATTTTTCATTTTTCGTATTCATGCTTCCTGTTTCAGTTTACAATAATCAGCGTGTCAGTTGTGTACCTGATATTGGAAGCAAAAGAAAAGTGAGAGATCAGCAGAAATTCAGTAGCATACAACAACAGCAATCCCAGCAACTAGTAACAACCAGCGACGAGAAACTTAGTGACAGATTTAAAAATCAAGACAAAATCCAGAAACAACAACAACCAACGGACAGAAGCAAAGGGAAACTTTTCAGATTTTTGAAAGACTAATTAGTGTTTAACCCTTAATTTCTCAATCCGTATCTCAGAATATTTGGATTGTATATCAGGTGTATATTCTTCTTCTTTTGAATTTCCAGAATGTTTTTCTTTTTGTTTTTCTAAAGTCTTAGTATTTTTTTTTCGGAATTTCCTCTCTTAAATTTTTCTTCCTCTCTAATCTGATTCAAGACTTCTCTATATATCCCCAACCCATAAATCTTTTAATCAATTAAAATCAACTCATTTTCTCTACCAAACCCATTATCTTCCCACTCATCCCCATTACATTAAATAAATATATCACACCACCTCATTATATTTTGTCCCTCATGCCTAACATAAACAAATACAAGATTCCCCACACTAAAATTTGTCTTGTCCCCCCTTTATATTAAATAACTATATCACAACCCACTCCATTTTATTTTGTCCTCCATGCTTAACATAAAGAATTACAAAATGTTCAATTACCAAACTACCCCTCCGACCTTATTGCAATTACCATTTTACCCCTGAACGTACTACAAATTACCAAACTAAACCATCAGCTATAACAATCAATTAATCAAACTTAACCAAAATATAGACAATATGATCAATTTCTAACAATGTTCAAACAACAAATCACATGAACATGATTTCTTCAATATTTCAACAATAAATCACATGAACATGATTTCTTCAACATTTCAAACAACAAATCACATGAACACAAATTGAACAACAAAGAACAACTAAAAATTTGATTGAACAATATTTTAGCAACAAACAAACCTATTTTTTTTTAAATTTAACAACAACAAAACAAACAAGTATATTCAGATTTCTAAATTCAATAATATTGAACTTAAAATCAACTCTTACAACATTATAACAAACAATTCCTATATTAAACTTAAACAAGATTATGAGACAAATTCAAGAAATAATCATAAATGATAAACAAAAAATCAAACTATACAAATTTCGGATTCAAGATCAACCAAACAAAGTATGAACATGAATGAAAATATTCAATAACAATAACAAACAAACTTTGTTCAAACTTCGAATTAAACTTAAACAAAACAAATAAACATACTCAAATTACTAATCTTCAAATAGTCAATTAAATCCAATCAAAATTATAACAAAGATATATGATCCAAAATTAAGAAGCAAAACATTAACTTCACATTAAATTATTAAATTAAAAACGAACTTCAAACAAAGATGAACATGAATTAAATCTATTTTTAAACAACAAAACATGACGGATTCACATGATTTAAACAATGTTAACAATTTCTGAAAATACGTAAAACACATGAAACAAATTGAAGAAACAATTAATTTAAACTTCAATTTGAATCTAACAAACATTAAACTAACAATTCCTTTTTTACAAAAATGAATAAAATTAACATGAAATAAACATGAAAAATAACTAATTAATTTCTCATTTAAATCTGAAAATTAAATTAACAAAGCACATGAACAAACTAGAAAATTATTTCAACGACGAACAAACAAAACAAGAATCGAATCATTTAACGATTTTGGATCCGAAAAATATCAAACAAAAATATGGACAAAAATAAAACTTAGAACAACTAACCGTAAATGACCAACAACGAACATCGAACGAACTCTAAATGAAACCAACGAAACTTTGACATAACGAAGAAGACGAAGCAAGAGCCGAAGCAGGAACATGAAGCAGCAGCGCCGGCAGCAGCAACGGCGACCCAGCTCCGACGAACCAGCAGCGGTAGCAGCAGCACGATGGAGGAAACAGAAACAGCTGCCACGACTAGGCAGCCATGGGTTACGAGCAGCAGCAGCATGGCGGGGAAGAGTGTGCTCGTGTGAGTGTGTTGACGCGGCTGTGTATGTGTGTGTTGATGAGGAGCTTGGAGGTGGGGAGGTGACGAAGACGAAGAAGAAGGTGAAGCAGCAGCTACAACGCTGCGTTATGCACGACGACGAGGATGAAGAAGACGATGGGTTCTTGGAAGATCTCAACACAAAGTTAGCATCTTTACAAGAAGGTGAAGTGGGTGGTCGTTGGAGCAGGAGGATGACGATGGTGGACTGCTGGTCGTAAGGTGGTGGTTTGGGTGTTGAGGATGGAGGGGCAGCCATTGATGCTAGGGAGGGGAGCTTGAGGAAGAAGAAGGAGAATAAGGGGGGCGGATGGTTTAGGTATTTTTTAGGGTTTTCTCTTTTTTTTTTTTGTGTTGCTTGTAAGATAATAGGGGTGTTGGGTTATGGACTGGGTCGACCCAGTTCGAAATGGACTGGGTCATAGGGAAGGTTGGGCCATTTTTTGGGCCTGTGGCTTGAAATCGAAGAAGAGGCCCAATTCCGACTTTCTTTATATTTTTTGCTCTCTTTTCTTCTTTTATTTTTTCTAAAACTAAATTATAAAAAATACTTAACTTATTATTAAGACTAAATTAAGTTATAAAAGCGCAAATTAACTTCCAATAACAATTAACACATAATTAAGTAATAATTAAGCATAAAATTGTATATTTGGACATTAAATGCTAAAAATGCAAACGATGCCTATTTTTTGTAATTTTTATTTTTTTAAAACAAATTTAATTACTAACAATTGTATAATTAAATCCTACATGCAAAATGTGACATATTTTTGTATTTTTAATAATTTAACAAATAAACATGCACAGACAAATACAAATAATTATCAAAAAAAATGTCACAAAAATTCTCAAAATTGCACACCAAAGAAAATCATTTTATTTTGAATTTTTTGGGAGTAATTCTCATAGAGGGCAAAAATCACGTGCTTACAGTCATTGGATACTTTTTTTTTTTTGCTATAACTCTGCATGTCTATAATGCCTGCTTTAATATCCATAATACTTTCCTAGCATGTAGTTATCTTTACACTGCTTATTTTAGTATATGTTTATTCCCTCTTTGCTGATGTCAAAAAAGGGGGAGAACGAACTGTACATTGCAGGAGTCGACTGAAGAAAGAAAGAACCTAACAGTTCGCAGAATCAACTATAGTATGCAGCACTTGTTTAGGGGGAGACGACTACATTGCAGGGGGAGTCGACTGAATAATACCGCACTCATTGAGGGGAAGTCGATTGCAAGAACTACAGGGAAGTCAACTGTTGTTTATATATTATTTTTGTCGTCATCAAAAAGGAGGAGATTGTTAATTATAAGTTTCAATGATGGAAAATAATATATTACATTTGGTGTAGGGTCTCAAGGAATATATTAATGGGATTCAAGAAGCAATATCAGGCAAGAATAGATCAAGGAAAAGAATTAACGATCACTAACGCAAAAGGAAGAAGCAGCGGAGATCCCGCAAGAATAGTCAATTAGAGATTGACGGAAGCTAACAAGGAAAAGAATCAGTGATGAAAAAGGAAGAAACAACGGAGATCCAGCAAGAATAATCAATTAAAGATTGACGAAAGCTATTACTAGAAGGCCCTAAATCAAAGGGAAGCGCGATCCCTGAAGCAAAAAATCATGGGATCCAGCGGATATGACTCAAATAACACAGAGATATGCCCATCCGATGGAAAGTTCGTCAAGACCATAAATCAAGGAAGATCAACGAGAACTTGACTTTATTCTTGGAAAGAATCAATTTATGATCCCTTTAAAGGATCAACGCCCTTGAGTTTGCGATCTCTCAAGATTCTTGAAGGCCTCATGGAAAGCATATATACAGATGTTCTAGACTTGAAAATGATATACTTTGAACAAACTATCTTCCCTCTTTTTGTTTTACTCCAAACAAGCATTGTAGTTCCTTTAGATCTGCTGTGTAACTAGTGAGAGAAGAAAAAGAGATAAACACTGGTGAGGCATTGTATCAAGAAAAGAAAAGAGACATAAAGACTAAGCTGTTGGTGTAAAGCTCCATCATTTACTCTGTACTCAAGAAATATCGATCACTAAAAGAGAACACCCTTACAACCTAAGGGACTGGACTAGGATTCACATTGAATCCGAATCAGTATAAAAATTCTTGTGTCTTTTTTTCCTGCATTTTATTTCTGTATTTACTATTATCCTGTTCTTATTTCTAGTCAACTAATTAGTAAACTAGTCAATTACTTATAAAAAGTTTTTAAATAAGCAATTCACCCCGTGCACTTTCACTGATTTTTCTGTGTTGACTGCGTAATTCACCCCGTGTACAAGGTAGTGCTGTTTATATAAGAGAATTTAGCCGCGAACAGGCTCAAAGCCACTATCTGATTATGCTCCAAATTCTGTATATAAAACTTAGGTACGATCTAGCTGAGATGGGCTGGTGTGCGGTGTATTTGGCTTACCGTCAGGGACTGATGTAGGGGTTTAGTTATGGTTTATTCGAGTAGCTTTGGCTCGAATTCTATATATATGTTAAAAATTCAGTAAATAAGTGCAAAAATTGTTTTCGCCTCAGTAAATCAAATGACTTGGGGGTAGAATCTCGAATTTGAACTCATAAAGTTCAAATCTTGAATCCATCTCTATTGGCAGTGCTAAGCCGACATCACTTGCTCACCAACTTCTTTTCTCACTCTCAACAGCGTGCTTTGTGGGTAATAGACTATGCGTTTTTTGGCTGAAGAGTCCAACTGATAGCCTTGTCCTTGGTCCACATAGGCTGAAATCATATTCAGCTATTTTGGAGCTCAAAATTTGGTGTTGACAGTATCCGATAGTTTTTCTTTAGAGAAATCATTCCAAAGAAATTTCAACAGCTCACTGATTTTACCCCTTGCTGTTGCGCTCCTTTTTATCAACTTTTGCAACTTTTATGTGGAGGCAAGCACTAGAAGAGATACAGACCTGGTAAAACATGAAGTGCAGAAAACAATCTGTTTTCATCAGCAAAGTTGGAGCCGCTCCACTAAGGATCTTTAGGCATGACGCGGCTGCATTTTCATATAGACATACAAAAAATTACTAGACATTCTGCAATTGGTTTTTCCATCTTGAACAAGCACATGCATCTTCCTTTGGCAGATCATCGCCAAGACGCCAATTTACTCATCTTCACTGCCCTTGATTTTCAAGACAGTATCAACTCTGCGATTAAACAGGAACCAAAACTAGCACTTATTCCATCAATTGTTTTTGCACTCATGAAAATTAATTTTGATTTCAGAGGGCTCCAGCCTTTTGTTATGTGTTTTTTTCGGGACCTGAATATGACTTCCATCTACTCGAGAAGTCTCTTGCTACGTGCTCTTCGGGTAATATGTAATGTATGCTTATCTCTCTCATGGCACTGAATATTCAAGCTTGAATCTGGTTTCTAATGTAGTATAACCACAAAACTCGTTTCTTCTAAATAGACATTTTGAAGAAGTCATTAACCAAGTGTGGCACTTGTAAAACTACTATGGAGTATAAACATTGTAACTTTTTCTTTGACGAGCGCTACAAACGGTAACAAGTTATTATCTTTGCTTTACATCTGTACTCAAACTGAAGGTGTAATAGAAATGTTACCCATGATGTTTTGCTCCAGTTCATGTTGGAAAAACAGAGAAAGCCGTGAGGTTTGAGGTATGTTAAGAAGCACTATTTTTAAGTATACTTTGCCATCTGTAACATATTCTCCAAGATTGAACAAACTGTTCTAGTTGAAAATTAGAGCAGAAATAATATTAATTGGTAAGGTAAAACCCAACAGAGAAGCAGAAGGAAAAAATTATTTCACCATTTCAAAGACACAACAATTCTACGGGAAAAACCAAGACATACATCATCTCAAGGATTTCATTACATAGTCATATTATCTCGATTTGTTTACAGAGAACATTCTTTAAATGGCCACATTTAGTGGTTTGACGTACATTTTGTAAAATGCAAGTATTTTTTCTCTAGGTGGCAGATTTTCCTTGATAAAACTAAAGCTTATCACATCTTCAGACCAGGCACATATATTTGGAAATTCCTCTTTGGTCAATATGTCCACTTTCAATGCTTCGTGAATAATTCCAAGCCAATAAGTTATCAAAATTGAAACAATCTCAATATATCCAACTCTGTTTACTGCAAAGAAGTTCTTATCTTTGATAATTTCATTCTCAAGAAGTTTAAGGAGTTCATGAAGTTCTCCCCTGGCTTTCTCCCTTACTTCATTGTTGCTTTCATAACAAAGTTCCTTCATCTCTGGCAAACACTGAGATTGGACAATAAAACTTGTTATTACATGAAAATGATGATTTTGAAAGAAAATATTTCAAGATTGGTTGTGTTTGGTATGAACAAAAATATTTTTATGGAAAATGTTTTTTTAGAAATAAGTCATTTGTGTTTGGTAGCCAGAAAATATTTTCAAGGAAAACATCTTTCGCCAGAAGAAAATGACATCCCTCACTTTTTTGGGTTGTAGTCATTAGATTTCCTCCACAATTATCTCAATTCGTAACTCTATTTCACCATTTTAAGAAATACTACATTATTATTAGCTCCGGTTTGGTCATCAATTTTGGCTTCATTTTTTTAAAAAAAAAAAGAGTTGAAAATAATATTTGTTTATAAAATATGATCATGTTTTGGGAAAAAAAATTTCAAGTTCCCAAAAATAATGTTTGAAAACGTACCTTTTCATCCAAAAAGTTAGCCCAGAAACGTGCCATTGCTCTCTGATTGAGATCTTTTGGTAGAAGATGGGTTTCATCTTTCCAAGTTTCATCAATATATTCAAGAATTACAAGAGACTCAGCAATTGGCTTCCCATTGTGTAAAAGTACAGGAATCATTTTATATACAGGATTATATTTGAGAAGTGTAGCACTCTTGTTTGATAGATCTTCTTCAATATACTCATATTGAATACCCTTGAGTTTCAGAGCAATCTCAACTCTTACACTAAAAGGACTTGCCCAAGAACCCAACAATTTTATGTCTTCCATCTTTCACTTATTAATTGCTCAAGATTCTTGGCTTTGTTTGTGATACTGTCTTCTTTACTTTTGTCTTCTTATTGTACAGGATTTTGAATCAGTCTTATTTTCATCAAATCCATATTTTACAGCTGTCTCGAAAGATGACTTGTGTGCTTATGTCACACACTTCATCAACTCTGATGGCTTTCTTTTTTTTCCTCTTCTTTTTGTTGTTACATAATTACACAGTCAAGTTTGAATTTTTCTTTAGAGGTATATATGGTAGGGTGTATAAGAATAACACCGAATATAATGTATTAGTAATGGTAAGATTCAGAATAGTTATGATGAGATTATTTATTATCAATTGTTTGGTTTGGCGTACTAAAGATTTTGAAAGGATAATTCTGTCTTTATACATGCTTATCCATATATTAAAAATCATAATATTACTAATGTCATGGTTCACTATGTATAAGCACACAAGCAGAGAGAGTTAACTAGCACACAATCACACACAAAGTAAATAGAGAAGAAAAATCAACACAAGGATTTAACGAGGTTCGGCTAAGCCTAATCCTCGAGGCAAAAACAGAGAGAGTTTTCCACTATGAATGAGAAGAAAGACACAGTACAATCTATAGAATCCTCAACTACAACCTCTATATATAGATCCCAAAAGGTCCCAAACATATATGAGAAAGATTTCCCAATTTGACAAGGACTATAGGTTTTCCTTTCCCAAAACTATTAGGACAATGAGTTTTTCTAAACCTATAGAGACTATGGGTTTCTTAAAAATACAAGGAAATAATTCAAGCCACAAATAACAAATCTTCTCCTTGGCTTGAATTCTCTTCATCAACAGGAACAACGGTTTTCTATCTTGCCCTCAGCCCTCGCAAGGGCTCTATTGATTGCTGCACGCATCAACCAAGTCTAGGCAACGCCTAAACTTGTTAAGAGACTTAACTCTTCAGCCATAGCACTAATCCGTCGATTTGGTTCTATACCCGAAATAGCTTTTGGATAGCTATAACACTCAAACGCATCAGCGGTCTCTGCAACTACCAAAGCAAATCCCACAGGATTTGTATATCCAAGAAGATTCCCATCAACTACGCTTGCAAACCTTTGTGGTCGATTGATCACTCTCTTCTCTCTGTATGTTGCAATTCTATATGGTTGTTGTTGCGCAGGTGCATCAACATTATCGTCTTGATCAATATTTCGCACCTCCTCCACTTCCTCTACTTTAGAACTACTGGGCTAAGCTAGTGGAGATTCAATTTCTAGCTCTATGCGGTCACTGACACTACGATCTGTTTCTACTATTGCCTTCTCCCTTTGACTGTCCAGTGAGGCAGATTCATTGAATGTTATATCCCTACTGATAATTAGCGTGGAGTCTTTTGATATGTGCACCACAACCTATAACCTTTCACTCCAGTTGCATACCTTAGAAATATGCACTTCTTTTCCATCGGCTCAAGTTTTCCATCCCTCACATGAGCATAAGCAGGACAACCAAATATCCCTAAATCGGTAGGCGAAACGGACCATACCTCAAAAGGAGTTTTGAACTCAATAGCTGCGGATGGAGATCTATTGACCAAATAACAAGCTGTATTGATTGTTTCAGCCCATAAATCTTTGCTAACACATGAGTGTGAAAGCATGCTTCGTGCCCTATCACAAAGCGTTCTATTCATACGTTCTGCAACACCATTTTGTTGTGGTGTTCCGACATAAGTGTGGTGTCTCACTATGCCCTCCCTGCTGCAATAATTATCGAACTTAGATTTGCAAAATCCCAACACATTGTCAGTTCGAAGACGCTTAACTTTTCTTTCCGTCTACCTCTCAACCATCGTCTTCCATTTAACAAATGTCGAAAATGCCTCATTTTTTGTTTTCAGAAAATACACCCACACCATCCTTGAGTAATCATCAATTGAAGTCATAAAATACCTGGCACCACTCTTGGAGGGAACTCTGTTTGGACCCCACAAGTCAGAGTGTATATAATCTAACTTGTCTCTGGTTTTGTGCTCGGCCTTCTTGATGAACTTTACCCTTGTCTGTTTACCAAACACACAATGCTCACAAAAATTCAAAACTTGATTTTTGTACCCATTCAGCAAATTCTGCTTACTCAACAAAGACAATCTATTATCACTTATATGGCCCAATTGCAAGTGCCACAACTGAGACTGATTCAGATCACTTTTCCCATAAACTACAACAGTTTCCCCTTCAACTACACTAGCCTAAAGATAATACAATTTAGAATGTAGTTTACTCTCCATGAGTACCATGGAGCCTTTACACACTTTAAGTACTCCATTCTCGGAGTGAAATTTATACCCTTGATCATCCAAAGTCGAAAGAGAAATCAAATTTCTCTTTATCCGAGGAACATGCCAACACTCAATGTTTCTGATAATTTAGTCGAACATTTTCAATTTGATGTTACCAACCCCCTCTACTGGTAATGGATTATCATCTCCCATATAGACAGTCCTACTCATTTGTTTGTATGTTGCAAATCAATTCTTGTGTGGACACATGTGGAAAGTAGCAGCAAAATCAAGAACCCAAGAATTTTGCCCATGTCACGACCCAAAATCTCACCTGTCGTGATGACGCCTATCGTGGTACTAGGCAAGCCTCAACTCAACATCTCAACACAATAGAACTTTTAAATAAATGCGGAAGTAGTTAATATTAAATAATACCTTTTAAAATAGAATATAACTCCAAAAGTACTAAACAATCCATCCCCAAAACCCGGTGTCACTGAGTGCATGAGCATCTAAATGATAACAACATCCGACTGATAAAATACTGTCTGGAAAAATAGAACAGTACAACATGAAAAGAAAGGAGAGTCAAGGTCAGCGAACACCATGCAGCTACCTTAATAGTCTCCTGAGTCTGACTCCTCAATCAGCAACCCCCGTGATCAGAAGTGTCTAGATCTTTACACGAGGTACAGGGGTAACGTGAGTACACCAACTTAGTAAGTAACAGAAATAAATAGGGAACTGAGAAGTAGTGATGAACTATGCAAATACAGTTATCTCAATAACTTTCAATAAGAATAGTCATACTTTCAATTTAACAGTTTAAGTCTCATTAGTGCGTACTCAAATAACCCAGATATCAAATATTCCATAAATATGTATGACAAAGATAAATAGCAACTAAGTGCAGCAATTAACTGAAAACAAATACAGCCTCTCAAGGCAACAGTCACTCAGCTCATCGCATAATCTCAGTGGAAATAACAAAACCAAATCAGTAATTTAATTCCAAACATCTCGTAAAAAAAACTCCAGTTCCAATGAAAGTTGTTCAAAATATTTGTTTAACATTTTTAATAGAGGCTCAATATAAAGATGAGTGAAGACAATAATTTCACAAAACAAGCCCTTCGGGCAAAGCATCACTCGTATGTATGTATATATAGCCCCTCGGGCAAGCCTCTCAGTCCCTCGTGACTCAACTCTCATCAATCAGCACTCACACTCAATAGGTACCTCATAATAACCGCTACGGCATGCAGCCCAATCCATATATATAGTCGACTGCGCTCACTGGGGGTGTGCAGACTCCGGAGGGACTCCTTTAACCCAAGCGCTATAACCTGCACGGACAACTCACGTGTTGCACGGACAACTCACATGCTATAATAATATCTGGATCTGCATGGACAACTCACGTGCTATAATAATATCTGGATCTGCACGGACAACTCACGTGCTGGATGGACAACTCATGTGCTATAATATAATATAATATCTGGATCCGCACGGACAATTCGCGTGCTGCACGGACAACTCACGTGCCGCACGGACAACTCACGTGCTATAATATAATATCTGGATCCGCATGGACAACTCACATGTTGCACGAACAACTCACGTGCTATAATATAATATCTGGATCCGCACGAACAACTTACGTGCTATAGTATCAATAACCTCAAACTTAGGCCATCGGCCTCACTCAGTCATCAATCTCTCTAGTCTCTTGGGCTCTCGGAAATCATATAAACGGCCCAAACATAAGTAATATCATATATCAACAATGAACAGTAAGAGACGGAGGCATAATAAGCAAGAAAAGCTATGACTGAGTACAAAACAATAATTTAGCAGCTAATTCAGCAAGTACACGACCTTGCAGGTCTCAACAATGATCACATAAGGCCTAAATATGATTTCTAACATGAAGTACAGTCAATTTCTATGAAAACAGAGGAAACATGTATTAAATAGTAGGCCAATTAATTCCACAGTCTCGCGGGACGGACCAAGTCACAATCCCTACGGTGCACGCCCACACGCCCGTCACCTAGCATGTGCGTCACCTCCAAAATAGTCATACGACACAATGTCCGGGGTTTTATACCCTCAAAACTAGATTTAATTGTTACTTACTTCAATCCGAGTAAAATCTTACTCCGCAATGCCTTTATCGCTCAAATCGGCCTACAAACGTCCCGAATCTAGTCACAATTAACTCGATTCAGTCAATAAAAATTATAGGAATTAATTCCACATGAAATTCTATATTTTCCATTAAAAATCCGAAATTGCACTAAAAATTCGCATGTGGGGCCCACGTCTCGGAACCCGACAAAAATTACGGAATATGAACCCCCATCAAACCACGAGTCTAACCATACCAAAATTACTAAATTTCGATAACATTTTGACCTTAAATCCTCAAATCTATCCGAGAGGGTTTTCAAACTCTTCCTACTAAATTCACATATTTAATGCCAAAACTAATAATAGATTCGGGCAATCTAACCAAAATTAAGTTAAGAACACTTACCCCGTTATTTTCTCTTAAAATCTCCCGAAAATCGCCTCTTCCCGAGCTCCAATTTGGTAAAAATGGAATCAGAACTCAACATTCTGTCCAGAATTTTCATGGTTACTGTTCACGCATTTACTGTTCACGGGACTTTTCATGGGTACTGTACACGGATACTGTACACGGGTACTGTACATGGGTACTGTTCATGGATATTGTACACTGATATTGTTTACGCATGTGCGGTCACTGTTCACACGTGCGAAAAATGCTGCCCAGAAAATTTCAGCAGCCTTTTATATCCGTTAACCATCCGAAATCCACCCGAGGCCCTCGGGACCTCGACAAAAATGTATCAACCAGTCCTAAAATATCATACGAACTTAGTCAAAACCTCAAATCACATCAAATAACTCTAAAACCGCGAATCACACCCCAATTCAAGCCTAATGAAACTAGGAACGTCCAACTTCTATATTCGATGCAAAAAACCTATCAAATCAAATCCGATTGACTTTAAATTTTGCACACAAGTCATAAATGACATAACGAAGCTATGAAAAATTTTAGAACTAGATTTCGACCCCGATATCAAAAAGTCAAATCTCCGGTCAAACTTAAGAAATCTTTAGCCTTAGATTTTTAGATTCTGTTAAATGGTGATAATTTGATCTAGGGACCTTCAAATTCGATTTCGGGCATATAACCAAGTCCCAAATCACGATACGGAACTACCGGAATGGTCAAAACTTTTATCCGGGTTCGTTTGCTCAAAATATTGATCGAAGTCAACTCAGTTGAGTTTTAAAGCTCTAGTTCACAATTTAATCCATCTCACATAAAAACCTTCCAGAAAGTTATACGGACTGCACACGCAAGTCGAAAAATTATTGATACTACTTTTCAAGGTCTTAAAATACCGAGATAATTATTTAATTTAAAGATGACATTTTGGGTCATCACAGCCCATAACTAGAACTCACAACACAAACTCCCCCTACATACTGCTTCCCTCTTTTCTCCTTCAGCTTATGACAATATCTCTTATAGTGACCTTGCTCCCCACACTCATAACAGTGTTGCTTCATTGCTCTAGACTTTGATCTTGCGGTTGACTTTTTCCTGTTAAAGTTCTTTTATTGTGTTCTTCCTCTAATCACAAGACCCTCGCCTCAATTTTGCTGTGTGAAAAGCTCTTTTTCAACTCTTTAGATTTTAGTGCATTACTAACATCTTCTAGTAAAATGTTGTCTTTCCCATATAGCAGTGTATCGGCAAAAATATCATAAGACTGTGGTAAAGAACATAACACAATCAAGACCTGATCCTCACTCTCAATTTTGATATCCACATTCTTCAGGTCCATTATAATTGAATTAAAATCATCAAGGGGAGTTTTAACAGGTGTACCTTTATTCATAAGGAGATTGTATAACCTATTTTTCAGGTAGAGGCGCTTTATCAGCGATTTCTTAGAATACAGATCTTCTAGCTTCTTCCATGCTGTTCCTGTAGAAGTTTCTTCAGCAATTTCCCGAAAACGCTATTTTAACATTCATGAAGATCTCACTCAAAGCCCTCCCCTTCAGGTCTTCCTTCTTTGTCTCTTTCATATCTTCAGGAAAATCCTTATCAATTGCTTTCCATAATCCTTGTAACACCAGGGACGATTTAATCATAATCTTCCATAGACTGAAATTAGAACCTCCGTCAAATTTCTCTACTTCGTACTTTGTTGAAGATAATGAAGACATCTTAACCCTAGATTATATGTAGAAACCCGAACTTTGCTCTGATACCAATTGTTGCGGAATATCGTGAGTTAACTAGTACACAATCACACACAAAGTAAATAGAGAAGAAAAATCAACACAAGGATTTAACGAGGTTCGGCTAAGCCTAATCCTCGGGGCAAAAACAGAGAGTTTTCCACAATGAATGAGAAGAAATAAGCACAATACAATCTATAGAATCCCCAACTACAACTCCTATATATAGATCCCAAAAGGTCCCAAACATATATGAGAAAGGTTTCCCAATTTGACAAGGACTATAGGTTTTCCTTTTCCAAATCTATTAGGACAATGGGTTTTCCTAAACCTATAGGGACTATGGGTTTCCTAAAAATACAAGGAAATAATTCAAGCCACAAATAACACTTTCTTTTCCTAAAAATACAAGAAAATAATTCAAGCCACAAATAACACTTTCTATATGACTCCTCACTGGCTATAATTAATACATGTACTCCTATTAATTACACAGATATTAAAATATACTATCAAACAAGAGACCAATAATACCAAAACTAATATATACATTATTTTTCCTAATACACCCTACCAACCTCTTAGAATTATAAAAATGTTGAAACACTATGACTCACAGTTTCTTAGAAGCTAGTGGAGCATCTCGTCATGTGACATATGTAGCTAGTCAAATTAAAATGAGATGGTCAATAATAATATACTGTACTGGATAGAAGGAACTTATCGAGATTTGGGTATATTGTCACTTTCCTCTGATGCTACTTCTAATAAAAAAAGTTTCAACATATTTGACAAAATACTTCTCTTCCATTTGTTAATATGATGAATGTGGTTGATTGAAGATAGTAATTAACAAGAACATTGTTAGATCTAAATCTCCATATGGGGTTTATAATGGCATACAAATTAGAATGTTTTATAAGATCTCTAACTAGTTTATCTGTAGTATAAACGTTTTAAGGTAAATGTTTAAATAATATCAGATGGGGTTAATATCACGGATAGTATCTGATCTTTATTCGTTAACAATAAAGTCACATAACTAAAATGGGTATAAAATAGGTGAGTACATTTTGAGGGTTAAGCGACATCTGATGTAACATGTCACAGTAGATTTTTGGTGCAAAGTATATAATTAAAGTATGTTTTATGTTTGAGTTAAGCGAGATTTATGTATTGGTAAAATCTGGCCTTGATACCTGAATAGTTTACATGGCGACACGACACTACTTGGGACAAGTGTCATTCCTTGGGATGAATGAATATCGAGAGTTTGCCCTACAAGAAATAATTTCGACCCGGCAACTCCTTTTTGGAGAGATGCAGACAGTGCCTCGGTGAAGCACTCCAAGACGGCTCCGGGGATCCGTTGATAAAGCTATAATTCAGAGTCTTGCTTGGCCTTCAACCGCCTACGAAGTGTTAGGTTTAGAATTTTATTAATGATCAATAATCAAAAGCGCCTTAACTAATGTCATTCCATTTTGTGTGCAGATTCGCAGTAGCTCTGATGAATGCAAGAAAGAAAAGAAAATCATACAAGCATATTATAGGAAGCCAACGGTCATAACAATATTTTATGCCTACAGCCACACTAATTTAGGCAACACGTAAAAAGTGTTGTCAAAAGTATCTGTAGAAACACTTTTTAGGCGTGACCTTTGAGTATAGTCTTCGGCCACGGATTTTAAGTTAACACTTATAAAGTGTTCCTTTTAAATATAAAGACAACATTTTTTAAGTGTTGGCTAAATATAAAACTTTTGGCTACGCTTTTTAGGTTTATTGCTACGTTTTTGAAGAGTTGTTAGATTGTCATATTAAATGCAACACATTATAAGCGTACCCTAAAAATTTCTTATAAAATATTTCCCCAAAAATTTCTCACCAAAATTGCAATTACTAAAATATTTCTCCCAATTCTCATAAGGCAACCATTCAGTTAGGGAAAAAGTCTAAAAATTTCTTATATAAAATTTCACTCAAAAATTCCCCCCAAATATTAGAATTAATGAAAATATTTCCCCCCAATACAATAAGACAATGAAATCATCGTACCTTCCCCAATTCTTTTCTCTCACTGCAGCTTCACCTTAATTGCCTCCTTAACCTAATTCATTCCTTTCAACTCTCTGCTGCATGTGTCTTCAGATTACGCTCACCCATATATTGTAAATCTATGTCCCTTTCTCTATTAGTAAGTATTTTTTGCTCAAAACTTTTCTGTTTTTTCCAATTTTTTGTTTTGTTCTTATACTTTAAGATTCAATTTTTCTAGTTTCTTACTAATGGAGATGAAAAATAATCTTTTATTGTGTACAATATCTGGGTATCTCGGTACAATCTTTGTTTTATACTCAAAGTTTTGAACTTTTTATAATTTTAGATTCTTGGGCTAAAAAGAAGTAATTTTGTTTTGTTTAATTTTTAGGTATGCTTCGTTAATTGAGGTTTTCGTTTACACTAATTTGGCTTCTAGGTAACTGTAGATTTATTGATATGTACTGTTTTGGACCTTTATTTGTCTGCTTATATTGTGTTATTTTTCTTGGGTTAAATAGACTAATTTGGGTTCTGGGTAAGCGTATTTCGTTGGTTTTCTTGTGATTAACTATTTGTGGGTTTTTTAAGATAGACTTTTTATTGATGGCATGTTTTTTTCTTTAGATTTGTAGACATTTAAGTACTCTTTTGGACCTTTATTTTGTCTGCTTCATTTGTATTTTTCTGTTAATTGTTTGTGGGGTGTTAGTTTAGGCTTGGAATCCCAACTAAATTGTTCTCTTAAACATTACGTCGAACACTCAATTCCTTAGAAGAAAACATATTGCCTCGCTTGTTGTTGTCACTGGTAGTAGCTGGAATTATTTGTTGCAACAGTTTAGGATCATTTAGAGTTGATGAGTTCATCTCAACACCCTCCTCCTCTGCTAGGATTTCAAATCTGTTTGGACTGGTGTCACGACCCGGATTTCCCACCCTCGGGGGTCGTGATGGCGTCTACTAATAGGAGCTAGGCAAGCCAAACTAAATTATTTTTTCATTAGTAACATAATCCGTTTTAACAATTTTCGGCAATAATATAGAAGCAACGGAATTAAATATTAAGCGGAAGTCTTAAATTATAGAAAACTGAATAGCAATGCGGAAAATTCAACATAAGCCTCTACCCAAAACTGGTGTCACAATACTCACGAACTACTAAGATTTACTAAATACTGTAAGCACGTGATTTTTACCCTATATGAGAATTACTCCCAAAAAATTCAAAATAAAATGATTTTCCTTGGTGTGCAATTTCGTGAGATTTTGTGATATTTTTGGATAATTATTTGTATTTGTCTGTGCGTGTTTATTTGTTAAATTAATTAAAAATACAAAAATATGTCGCATTTTTTTTTGTAGGATTTAATTCTACAATTTGTTAGTAATTAAGTTTGTTTACAAAAAATAAAAATTACAAAAATAGGCATCTTTTGCATTTTTAGCATTTAATGTCCAAATATACAATTTTATGCTTAATTATTACTTAATTGTGCGTTAATTGTTATTGGGAGTTAATTTGCTCTTTTATAACTTAATTTAGTTCTTAATAATAATTTAAGTATTTTTAGAATTTAGTTTTAGAAAAATAAAAGAAGAAAAGAGAACAAAAATACAAAGAAAAATCGGATTGGGCCATTTCTTCAATTTCAAACCACAGGCCCAAATAATTGCCCAATCTTCCCCACGACCCGGTCCACTTCAAACCGGGTCGACCTGGTCTGCCCCATTAACAAAAAACATCCGTCCAAAGTCCAAACACCCCTATCTTGCAAAAAACAAAACAAAAAACCAAACCCTAAAACCTAAAGAAAACTACCCGCCCCCACTCTCCATCTTCTCCAAAAAACTAAGAACCATCAAACGTCGTCCATGGCTGCCCTCAACCAGCTGCTTCTGCCTTCTTCTTCCTCGACCAAACGACACAAGTCCCTCGATCTCCAACGACCCACCATAACACCGTCACTATCATAGCTTCATCTCTTTCGTCAAGCTCAAAGCTTGCTCGACTATGGCTGCCTCCCCCGCGTCAACCCATCGCCATAGCTGGCCTCCCATGGTGGAAACCCCACTGCAAACGACCCCTCGTTCCAGCTCCTCCATGCTGCCCGCAGCTGCCCCATGATCGATCTTTCTGCTTCATATTCTTCGTTTCGTCGGCTTCGAGTTGGGTGGTCGAGCTCCCGAGCTCCAGCCATGGACGCGGCGCTTCGCTTCACTGCTCCTGTTTCTGCGTCAAGCTGCGTCTGCTTCACTGCGGCGTACTGTCATTGACGACTCCATGAGTCATGTTTGTTGCTCACCATCGTACTGTTGTTGACGACGCAAGGCAGTCCGGTTAAAGTCCGGCAAAGTTTGAGGGTTTTTCGTCGAGTCGAGATCCTGTACGTCGAGTTTTCTGTCCGAGTTTTCCATTTCCGTTCGTCGTGGGTCATTTTCGGTTAGTTGGGTTTTGAGTTCCATTTTTGTCCGTATTTTGTTTTGATATTCTCGAATCTAAAATCGGCAAATGTTTGTTTTGTTCATGTCTATCGTTTGAATTAATTTTTTTGGTTTGTTCATGTGTTTTGTTGATTTAATTTTCAGATTTCAAATGGAAATTTAATCAGTTGTTTGTCATGTTTATGTCATGTTAATCTTATTTATTTCGTAAAAAAGAATTGTTAGTTTGATGTTTGGTAGATTCAAATTGAAATTTAATTAATTATTTCTTCAATTTGTTTCATGTGTTGTTATGTATTTTCCAGAAATTATTAATGTTGTTTGAATCGTTTGAATCCGTCATATTTGTTGTTTAAAAATAGATTTAGTCCATTGTTCATCTTTGTTTGAAGTTCATGTTTAATCCAGTGATTTAATGTGAGTTTATGTTTGTTTTTGATTTGTTGATTTAGTTTGAATCATGTATTTTGTTGTTGGTATTGTTGTATCCTTGCTCATCCATTGATGGTCTAAATTAACCAGGATTGGTTCCCGATATGGTTAAATCATTCCATTAATTTTGAGTTGTGTTGTTCATCGTGTTCATATGATTTGTTGTTGAAGATTGTTGAGAAATTGGTTATCTTGGCTATATTTTGGTTAAAGCTTTGATTAATTGATTGTTTAGAGCTGACGGGGGTAGTTTGGTAAATTGCAATACATTCAGGGGTAGAATGGTAAATTGCAATAAGGTCGGAGGGGTAGTTTGGTAATTGAACATTATTTTAATTCTTTATGTTAAGCATGGGGGACAAAATATAATGGGATGGTGTTTGATATAATTGTTTAACATAATGGGGGACAAAACATAAAGTAGTGGAGGGGAATATTGCATTTGTTTATGTTAGGCATGTGGGACAAATTGTAATGGGTTGGGGTGGATGTATTTATTTAATGTAGGCATGGGGGACAAGGTTTAAAATAAAAAAAACATTAATAAGTGGGACAAAGCATGCCATTGGGGGAATAATTTGGGGTTGGGAATTGAAGACTTGTCTTGCTATATATATAGGGTTATTTGACACATTTTAGAGGTTGAACATTATTGAGAGGATTTTAGAGATTATTATTGGGAGAATATTTTTTAGAGTAATACATTCTGAAAATCTGAAGAAGTGTGGGAGAGTAAAAGAGAAATGCAACTTGAACTTCACTCGAATAATATCCGTTTACTTTTCTCGAGTGTCATTCAAAATCAGTAAACTACTGCATCTTGTATCTGTCTCTCTTCTGCTTCGACTGCGATTGCACTTTGGTATTGCTGATTTTTCAATCCGTTGCTGGGTTATTCTACTGGTTGTTACTAGTTTGCAGTGTTGCTGAACCTGCTGTTGCTGTGTTATTATTGCTGCTGACTTCTCCTTCTTTTGTTCTTGTACTGCCATTTCCAGGTACACATTTGTACACTCTCGGCTTGAAGCGAAATGAAATATTAATCAGGCTTTGTTCCTGTTGAATTACTCCTGTTTGGATTTGTGTTTGAATATAATTGTCCTGTCTTTGTATAAAAATGTAGTTGATTGATTAATGAGTAATGAGGTTGCATATGTATAACTTCTTCATCTAATAATGTTAGTTGAAATTAATCGAAGAATAGTTAATCTGTTTTTGATATTATTGTGCGTCAATCTCATGTTCCAGTGTTATTAAAAATAGAATATAGAACGTAAGCAATCTCTCTTTGTACAAACTCGATTGCAATTTTTCATTTGCATTAGTCGTAAGTTAATAACTAATAAGTTACGTATTTTCCAGCATGTAATTAATTGAGGGATTTTCTTTTATTTTAGAGACGAACTTAATAGAAAAAATGTAGTCACTGTAGGTTTATCCTTAAAATAAAATGAGACGAGCCTCGCCAAATAAATCACACATCGCTGGGGCCCTCAATAAATACATAACCATTGACTAGACTTTGGATTTGGCCGTTTAATGAACCTTCACGGCCTCTTCCTAAAATAACAATACGTTAGGCTCTTTAGGACGCGCCTTAATAAATCTTACCTTCTTAAATTCGGGTGCGCATTTATGTGACCCAAATACAAATCTCAACGGAGTCGAAATGTGTTTCTAATCACGGGTACATCGATTGTGACGTGGTTCGAGATGCGTGTCCATGACGTTGCAAATTCCTTTTAAAAATAAGAATGAGATGAGCCTCGCCGAATAAAAATACAAAATTGCGGGGCCCTAAGTAAATATTTGCTTTAAAATTGCTTAGACTTCGGGATGGACCGTTTACCAAAATTCCACGGTCCTACCCAAAATAAATGATACGCTAGCCGCTTTAGGCGCGCCTTTAATAATTTAATTTTTCTTAAACTCGGGTGCACATTTATGTGACCCAAATCCAAATCTCAACAGAGTTGAAATACGCCAACAACCACGGGTGCATTGATGTGACGTGGTTCGAGATGTGTTTCCACGATGTTGCAATTCTTGATAAAAAATAACAGTAAATGATAAAAGCGGTTAAAAGTTAAATTTTGCACATAGGTTCAACATGTATTAAATCAGATAATCAAGCCGAATATGACAGTTGAGCGACCGTGCTAGAACCACGGAACTCGGGAATGCCTAACACCTTCTCCCGGGTTAACAGAATTCCTTATCCGGATTTCTGGTACGCAGACTGTAATATGGAGTCATTCTTTTCCTCGATTCGGGATTAAAATTGGTGACTTGGGACACCCTAAATCTCCCAAGTGCTGACTCTGAAATAAATAAACAAATCTCGTTTCGATTGTCCTTTAATTGGAAAAAACTCCCTTGTACCCTCGCGGGTACGAAAAAAGGAGGTGTGACAAATACAATGTCTGAAAGAAAATGTAACTGTTTGTCCCGAATTCAAAAGATAACAGACTGAAATGAAAGATAAAGGAGACGCCAGGCCCGCGGACGCCTGCAAGGCTACCTCAGTGTCTCACTGGACTGAAGGTCTGCTCCCACACTACTACTGCTGTTGTCCAAAACCTGGATCTGTGCAAAATAGCACAGAGTGTAGTATCAGCACAACCGACCCCATGTGCTGGTACGTGAGCCTAACCTCGACAAAGTAGTGACGAGGCTAGGACCATACTACCAAGTAAACCTGCGTAGTTCGAATATATATACAACGGAAAAGAAATACAGGAAGTAATCAATTAATAAAGGAAGGGAAGCATGCTGTGGGGAGATAACAGTTTCAAATAAGTAATCTCAAATAAAGAAAGAAACAACAAGGCCAGAATATCAATACGAATCAGAAATCACAAACTTGCACGACATCACCCTTCGTGCTTTACTCTCGTCCTCACCAAATCAATCGTATCAATAATCATGTGCACGACATCACCCTTCGTGCTTTTACTCTCTTTTCTCACAGTATAATCAATGAATATCAGTACGGAATGGTACATCGTACGGCACGACATTACCCTTCGTATTTTACACTCTTTCCTCACAATATCAAGTAGTGCACGACATCACCCTTTGTGCTAAACACTCTTTCCTCACCCAAATAACAATCACAAATAAGGGGCAAGGAAGTAAACTAATAATGATAGAAATCCCGGCAAGGGAATGCAATTAAACAGTTAAATCCCGGCAAAGGAACAATATCAATAAATTTTCATATCCCGGCAAGGGAGAAAATCAACAAAACAACAAAACATCTCAGCAAGGGAATAAACCAATAACTCTTTCTCTTTCTTTCACTTTCATCTCATAGTTCACATTATCACTTGAGCCAATGCTCTAAAGATTTAAGTATCTCATATACCTTCACAATTTGTATTTCAACTCGAGCCAACGCTCCACAAAGTTTAAAGATCACAATTTCCTTTCGCATACTCTCTACAACATATAGAAATCATCAATCAAGCATGGAAGCTATAATAAAACCAGGATATTCGCAATATAAGGACTCACGGTCATGCTAGACACTAATGTATAAATATCGTCACCATGCCTATACATCATACTCGACAATTAGTAAGTAGCAAAAAGACTCAACTTCTGTTCCCTCAAGCTAAGGTTAGACCAAACACTTACCTCAACTTCCACGGCCAAATCAATCTACAATAACCGATTTCCCTCTCGAATTCGGCTCCAACTCAATCAAGTCTATACAATCATGACTTCATAATATCAATATATGCTAAAGAAATCAGACACAATGCCTAATTATAGATTTCCAAGCTTTCTTCCCAAAATTCCAAAAATCGACCCCGGTACCGCTTGGTCGAAACGCGAGGTTCGGACCAAATTCATATCTCCCATTTACCCACGAGCCCGAATATATATTTTTTTTTTCAAATTAGACCCCAAAATGAGGTATAAATCAAAAACAAATAATCAAAAAGCCCTAACTCTACCCAAATCCCCAATTTTCTACCCTAAATTACATGTTTTAGGCTTAGGAATTCATGAGATGTTGAAGAAAATGGAAGGAAACATGCAAGGATTACTAACCCACGAAGTCTTTGGTGAAGGATAGCTTCAATGGATGCCTAAGGACCTTGGAGAAAAAGGAGTTCGTGAAAACTTAATGAAATCCCGTAGCTACTCTTTCTGAAAATTAAAAATATAACTGGGTGAAATTGCCCTTCGCGTTCATGACAGGCTGGTCGCATTCGCGAAGGGTAGGGCTTAATAGACCATCGCGTTCGCGGAAGGAGGCACGCGAACGCGGAGAGTAAAATGGTGAGGCCCTGAAATTGGTCTATGCGAACACGGAAAGAGGCACTCGAACGCGAAGAGGAAATCCTTCAAAGCTACGCGAACACGAGTAGGCTTACGCGAATGCAATGAAGAAAAGGAGACTCAGCCCTCAGAGTCAAATAACCCTACGCGAATGCGAGGGCAGGGATGCGAACGCAAAGGAGGAAAAATTAGAGCATCGCGAACGCGAGAGGAACAATGCGAACGCATAGAAGAAACTGGGTCTGCAACAGCTGAAGCAAATCTGCAATTTTTTTACGTTTGAAACCACTCCAAAACACTCTCGAGCCCTCGAGGCTCCTAGCCAAACACATGCACTAACTCAACAACATTCTATGAACTTAACCATGCAGTCAAATCGCCAAAATAACATAAAAAACAACAAATCAAACTTTAAAATCACTAGTTTTTCTTCAAACTTCTTCATAAACTTTCAAATTTAGAGTTTTAAGTCTGAAACACGTCAAACGACGTCCAATTTCAACCAAACTTCACAGAAATATCTTAAACCACATATAAGACTTGTACCGGGCACTGGAACAAAAATACGGTCCCGATACCAACACGTTCTAGCCAATTTTCATTACAATTTTCTTTATAAATTTCAGAAAAATAATTTTACTCAAAAATTCATTTCTCGGTCTTGGGACCTCGGAATTCAATTCCGGGCATACGCCCAAGTCCCATATTTTCCTACGGACCCTCCGGGACCGTCAAATCATAGGTCCGGGTCTGTTTACCCAAAATATTGACCTGAGTCAAATTTACTCATTTTAATATCAAATTTTAGCATTTTTCATAGAATTTCATATTTAAGATTTCCGGCTATACGCCCGGACTACGCACGCAAATCGAGGGGACTAAAGCACGAAATTGGTAAGAAAACAGGCGATGATCCCTTTGGGTCGTCACAACTGGCGATAGTTTAACATAATAGTGCAACTAAGAAGTGTGGGGGTTGGGGTACAAATGGGGTGTGGAAGCTAAATGCAAGATGAAAGGGATTACCAGTTACAACATATAGTGCACATAATGCATGAAAGTCAAGAGATCGATCCTGCATTGAAAAAACAATATAACCATATTTCAGCCTTGGTATAAAATTCAGGAACAATGAATTTAGGGAAAAAAGACTAACCAGATGATGAATAGGCACTGCAGTCAAAGTTCCAATCGGCCATTGTTGGTCTTTAATTCTCTGTGTTTGTCCGAAAGAAATTGCGACTAGTTGTGGACTCTGTTGCTTGACCAAAAGTCCTTCGAATCAAGGAAAGCGTTAGCGATACTCTTTTCTGGGTTAACTGTGATGGCCCCTCAGGGGTTGCACTTCAGCAATTAGCCTTTGTTTTTAAAGGTGTTTGAATATTTTTGTTTCTTAACTTCTTTACTCTTCTGAAACTTTTAAAAGTTTTTAGAATGTGGAAATAAAATGCTACCTAAATCCCCCAACTGGGATTTAAAGGACTAACTGTGTGCATTCCTTTTCAAGCCGTTTGAGAGTTTTTTTTTGTTGACAAAAGTTTAGAGAAATATGGTGTTAGATAAGTGCTCATTGTTGTTTCTCAATTGAAGATGTATTACTTCATGAGAGATGCTTCACGACATTAAATTAGTGACAACTGAATGTATTATCACTGTGATTAATCATAATTCAAAGAGTTTCCTATTACAAACAAATTTAAGTTTGATTAGAACTTTCAACTGATGATTCTTTTGACTGTGTGGAAATTGGGCGGAGGGGATTGAGTTGGAGCATCACAATGTAACTCATGCTATTGTGTTAATCCTTTTGTATATTATGATTTTTTTTCCTTTTAATACCTATTTTTTCCCTGCTGTGTCCAATAATACATGAGTTTTATTTGTATTTTTATACATGGTTTGAGAATATCTTTGTGTAGACTAATTGTTGAGATTCTGTATATTGAAGGTATATATGACTCTTAAACTTAAAGAGTGTGCTTGTGCAAAAATCTTATGGGTTTAAGCTTAGATAAAACGGCAAATTGGTTATTCAAGATCAATATTTACCTTTAATTTTTTTTCTCAATTTATATTGGGGAAAAAAATATCTCAGGTTTTTTCCTTTGTACATAGATGCAAGCTTTTCCTATTTCTTCCTGTAGTTCTTTCCACTTTTTATGATATTGGCTGTCTATCTTTTAATTCAATGAAGAATCACGTTCGCCTTTTATAAAGAAGTACAATGCTATTATTGATCCCGCTGAGGTACATCTTTCTTTACCCTATCTTATTATAGGATCCAAACTTTAATTTTGCCAAACTTAGGTTATATTGTTAAGCGTTTGTGTAACTTTTATATAATACAAACGGAGGACCACCGCTGTTCAGTTAGTAGAAACTAAAATAACCTATAAGTAGATAACTTCATCTAACTAACTATGTTCCAGGAAGTTTAATATGGATAAAAACTTCATGTAGCTTTGTTTGGCTAATTTGAATTAAATATGGGAAGTTAAAACTGAGGTCTTCTACTCTTTCTTTTCGTTTCAAGTCTGCTGAAGCATCTAATAAACTGGAACAACTATGAGTGTTTATTAAGTGTTAATTCTTCCAATATTGAACCTTACTCTGTCGCACAACTTTGTTATAATGGAACTTCTTTTGGGATACATACTACAAACTGAATTATCTATAAAATTATGAAGTTTCATACTTGCAATTAAAAGATTGGGTCCTGTACTTGATAAAACATTTTAATAACAATACCTATACACACACACACACACATACATACATATATATATATATACATATATATATATATACATATATATATATATATATATATATATATATATATATATATATATATATATATATATATATATATAAAGTCCATCTCTAATGGCTTTTGCTTTTCTTTTACTTTGTTCTTCCAGTTATATATCCTTTCATTCTTTAGTCTTTACTTAAAATAATTAAATGTGTTTGGGAAAGTAAAATATTTGCTACATTTGTACCCAACCTACCTGGGAGGAAGCAATGATAATAGAAGTATTTCAAAATTCTAATTTCAATGTCAAAGTAGAATCCTAATACTTAATGGAACGAGACTCAAGGAAAAAAAGTGTATATCGTCCCAATGAAATACCTGAAGTTCAATTCTGTCAATTGATTGAGTATTGGGATGACGAAGATGTCCAAGTAAGATTAAACCGTGCATTTCTACATTTTCTACCTATTGTTGCAGTATATATTTTTTCCTTTTTAATTTATTAATTAATATGCTTCTTTTGTTGTTAGTCTATATGCCAATTAAATTCTTAAAACAGGAAACAAAAAGTGAAGGCATCGAATGGGACTTATTAATTTTGCAAGAGTGCGTGTGGCATTGGTAATATTTAGTCGACACTTTGTAATCTGACTTTCATTTCTTTTTATACTTTATCGGAACATAATGATGTTTTTTATATCTTATTTGATGTAATTTGTAGGGCGCAACCAAAGAGAACAACGAGGAATCATCAAAGTCTGAAATGTTTATTACAACTCGTACAAAGAAAGGGAAGGAAGTTCATACAGATACTCAAGTTGCAATAGTAAGTCATGCTGCAAGTTAAGTCTTGTTTGTATTTTCTCTCTTTAACTGAATGTGTTTAAGAGAAGTTTAACGAGAAGTTTAGCCAAGAACCAGTTTCTACACATAATCTCTACTTAGAATGTAAGAACCTTCTGTTTTTTAGCAAGTTTTTAGGGCATTATGAAAGGAAGAACCCTTACTCTTTTTATATCAATTTGACATGAGTATGTCAAGAAGATTTTATGTGATATAGTTGGAAACTTATTTCCCTAATGTCACGACTCGGATTTTCCACCTTCGCAGTCGTGATGACACCTACTAATGTGAGCTCGACAAGCTAATCCTTTAAACTAAATAGGGAACCAAAGTCCAACTACTAACACAGATAAGAAAACCAAAGGTAGATTTTACTTTCACATCTTGTTGCAGGCGTGCAACCCTATCCCATTCCTCATATCTTGTGGCAAGCGTGCCACCCGCTCCCACTTCATTTATCTCGTGATAGGCGTACCACCCGCTCCCTTTCACTTATCTCGTGGTAGGCGTACCACCCGCTCCCATTTCGTTTATCTCGTGGTAGGCGTACCATCCGCTCCCATATCATTATATCTTGTGGTATGCGTACCACCCGCTCCCATTTAATTTATCTTGTGGTAGGCATACCACCCGCTCCGTTTTCATTATATCTTGTGGTAGGCGTACCACCCGCTCCCGTTTTATTATATCTTTTGGTAGGCATACCACCCGCTCCCATTTAATTATATCTTGTGGTAGGCGTACCACCCACTCCCAGTTACAAGCCAACAATAATCACAAGGAGTCCCGGCAAAGGAACAATAATATCAAACAAACATCCCGACAAGAGAAAATAATATCACAATAATATCCCGGCAAGGGAACAATAATATCTCAAAATATCCCGGCAAGGGAACGATAATATCTCGACAACATCCCGACAATGGAACAATAATATCGATAATAACATGTGAGGCATAATAAACCATAATAGAGTCATAACAATTTATAACACAAGACTCACGGGCATGCTTGACACCAACGTATAGATACTCGTCACCATGCCTATACGTCGTACTCCACAATTAACATGTAGCAAATAAGACACAACTCCTAATCCCTCAAGCTAATGTTAGACCAAACACTTACCTCGATGCCACGAACACAATTCACGATTCAACTATAGCTTTACCCCTTGATTCCACCACCAATTCGCTCGTATCTAGTCACAAGTTACTTAATTACATCAATAAACGCTAAATAAATCAACTCCAATGCATAAAAATGAGTTTTCTAAAGTTTTACCCAAAAAGTCAAAAATCGCCCCTGGGCAATTTGACGAGGCCAATGCGTATAAGATTTTGCTACTCGTACTCTATCAAATTCTAATATAGTTTATGATATCGTCCCACAAAGATTGGAGAATCTAGCTACAAACTTATAATGTTCTTACTACTATTTGAGTGAATCAAATTGATGAAGTTTTGTTTGTTGAAAATTTAAATTGCTTAAGTTGAAACTAAATAACTTTCGGAAGATTTATATTTAAAAGAGTTGGGAATCATTGAATTCACTAGATAGCGTGATAATAATAAAATCTTAGCTTCTACATATATTTCTCTTAGGAATAACTGTTTATTGCTAATACAATTATATTTTTCTCACTAAGAAATAATCAATTAACAACACTCCGCGAGGTTATGTAAATCAATTGATATATTACTTGTGATGATTAAACCGAAATAATTTTTTCGCCTGAATTGTACTAAAAGATAGCAAAAACCTCTTGCGATTACTTTTTACTAAAAATCAATAATTTTGCTAACTACAACTCCTCAGTGAGAATTAGAATGGAAGTAAGCAGGATTATAGACTTGGAATGATAGCTTAAAAGAATTACTCTCACTCTATTATTTTACCCAATAATTATCGTATATTAATTTTGCTTCGTGAGAATTACAAAATTGACATACAACTAACTTTGGAGAATAAATAGATAGAAGTGATAATAATTAATTAAAACTAATATTCCAGCACAATATAGAAATATAATTAGAAAGTTTCAGGTCAAGCATGTAGTAAAATTGAGATTAATATTATAACGCTATCGAGCTTCATCAACTATACCAACAAAAGAGATTACTCCATTATGGAGTATTTAAATCTCACAAAGAAAGAAATTCTTAAAATACTATCAACACTCTTAGAAAATTCAAAGACTACAAGATAAAATGAAATAGATAAAGAGAGAAGTAAAGACCAAAGCTAGAGAAAAGTTGCTAGTTAGGCACGTATGATTCTTTTCCCCTTTCTACACAAACATCCTATTTATAGAAATCAAATCTCATAAGGTTCCACGATGCCTCGTGATTCTTTTGCCATGATGCGTCTTCTTCTATTGCCATGATGCGTCGTGCTTCTATTGCCATGATGCCTCGTGCTTCTCTTTTTATTCCTTTATTTGTTTTATCATGATATTTTTATTTCCTGCAAAATACTATTATATATATATATATATATATATATATATATATATATATATATATATATATATATATATATATATATATATATATATATATATATATATATATATATATATATATATATATATATATATATATATATATATATATATTTAAAATAATTTATTTTTAAGTATATAATATATGAATATTTTATAGTCATCAAACTCCCCCGCACTTGAATCCTTGCTCGTCCTCGAGGCAGTAATTTTATTAATAATTGTTGTTTCTTGTAGAGTAGAAAAGTAAAAAAATAAAATTTCACATAAAATTCAAAACCTATAAGTTTTCAAGTCACCAAATCTATACCTTGTTTCTGCTTCTGCTTTTGTTTGACAAAAACTTTCAACTCCTCTTTTGATGAACCTTTTGAGATTGATAACATTATGATTACAATTTCGAGTTCTCAAATTTTGTCCATAGGCTTGCCCTTCATGTAAGTCTTCATTAACGTAGAATCAACACTAATTTCTAAAATTATTTTAGGACTTTTTTCAGGCTTGTAATGATAGGCTTAACGCTGGTAAGGTAAAAGGATATATTTGTAGTGACTTTTTTCCATCCAGCTTTATTATGAGAACCGATTATTTTATCAAAGTAACTATGTACAACTCAACACAAGAAAATAACTCTAGAGATTGGGCTAAAGGTCCCGGTCTCCAATTTCATAATTAACATCACTTAATTCATCATTTATCTCAATAGAATTCTTAAATTCAAGCTTCTTGAACAAATAATTTATTTTACAGGTATATACACCTTGTTTTTCTCTTTTTTTTTAAGAGTAAAATTGAACATTTACTCCATAAGTATTCCTTCATCGCTTGCTTTAATAATCATTTTTGCTCAACTATAGCCGGAAGGAGTAGTATCAATCTTTTTGTAAGGTAAACCAATATGGTGTATCAATAAAAGTTGGTTTATCCCTCTTTTTTTTTTCTTTTTCTTTTCTTTTTTTTTGGGCTCAAAGTTGGGTGCTAAAAGGTAAAATATAAATATTTGTGGTTAAAAATAGATAGGCTAAAAAGGGTATCAAAGAAAGCCTAATTTCATTCTAAAAATAGTGTTATCTAGAATTTCGTCTTGATAGACATTTGGGCAAGTTCTAGCAGAATTTTATTAATTCTACCTATTGAGATCATAATGATTCTCAATTCCAACACTTTCTCAGATTTGGAGATACTCGTTCTTGCCTTCACAAAAATAAAATCACAAACTTGGAAGTTATATGGCATAAATAAAAAAAATTATGTTTGAAAAATATGTAAACTTTACTTTGGAACTTTAATATTGTACAAGAACAACAATTAAGAATAAAATAAAAGATGGTTATATATATAGGGAGAGAGAAGAAAAAACTTTAAAGAGTGTGTGACAACACATGTTTTTATATGTAATAGACTAACTAATTTAAGACCTTATCAGTCATTTGGTTCTTGTTTAAATATAAACCAACAAATTTTTTGTGCCAACATTTTGAATTGATTCATTAAATGGTTAATCAATTAGTTACTTAGGCATACCGATCACCATGGAGTTACTCCTGCACAGGTGACTCTATTGTTGTAGAGGCCTTCATGAGATGTTCTGATTGTACAATAAACTGGATATTGACCAGATTAATTGATTAAGCATTTAATTACCCAAATCTATGTCGGGCTTATGAGGCTCCACTGCTTCTCCTTCAATGGCTACGGGTTTTGTATCTTAGTTTTGAGTTTAACGTCGTCAGCTCGACTTATTAATTGCAGAATTCATCAGTCTATCAAAGTAACCAATGGATGTTGTTCAAAATGTCTTCCATAGTACAATTTTAGCCTGTGACCATTTACCTTAAACTTGTCGCCTCCATTTTTCAGAATTTCAAAAGCCCCGTACGGAGTAACACCTATAACATTGTAAGGACCCGTCCACCTGGATTTTAATTTTCCCGGGAATAACCTGAGTCGGCTATTGTAAAGAAGTACCTGATCTCCAATTTTGAAACTCTTTGGTCGGATCAACTTGTCATGCCATATTTTTATTTTTTCTTTAAATATTTTAGCATTTTCATAGGCTCCCAATCTCAGTTCTTCCAATCCATTAACATGAATAAATCAATTTTTACCAGCGGAGGTTAAATCAAAGTTCAGTGCTTTCAATGCCCAAAAAGCTTTATGTTCTAATTCTACGGGCAAATGACAAGCTTTTCCAAAGACTAATCTATATGGAGATGTTCCAATTGGCGTTTTGAAAGCTGTTCGATACGCCCATAATGCATCATCTAATTTTAAAACCCAGTCTTTTCTCGAGATTCCAACTGTGTTTTAAAGAATTCTTTTTAACTCACGATTGGAAACCTCAACTTGCCCTTGAGTTTGAACATGATATGGTGTTCCTGTTTTGTGAGTCACATTATATTTTGACAGTAAAGCAGAAAATTGCCTATTGATAAAATGAATTCCTTGGTCACTAATGATGACTCGCGGTGTGCCAAATCTGGTAAAAATATTTTTTCTAAGAAAATTACACACAGTACGAGCATCATTCTTTCTTGTAGGGACGACTTCAACCCATCATGACACGTAATCTACAACCACAAGGATATATTTAAAATTGTGAGAAGAATGAAAAGGACCCATAAAATCTATTCCCCAAACATCAAATATTTCATATACTTGTATTGATTGCAGTGGCATCTCATCTCTCTTGGTGATATTACCTGTTCTCTGACACCTGTCACATTGTGCTACATATGCTCGGGCATCTTTAAAGAATGTGGGCCAGAAGAATCCGACTTCTAAAACTTTAAAAGCTGTTTGATTTGCTGCATAATGTCCTTCAATTGCTCCATCATGACAGTGATATAGAATTTTATTCATCTCTTCTTCAGGTACACATTTTCTAATGATATTATCTGCACAATTTTCGAATAATTAAGGTTCATCCCACAGATAATACTTTGCATCAGATATAAACCTTTTTCTTTGCTGGTAAGAGTAATCTTGCGGTATCCACTTTCCAACCAAGTAATTCGCGATATCTGCCAACCAGGGTGGTTAAGTCACAATTGTGTCAACTGAAAAAATATGATCATCGGGAAATTCTTCTTTTATCTCATTAAAATCAAGGGGAGGTTTTTCTAATCTAGACAAATGGTCAGCTACTTGGTTCTCTGTCCCTTTTTTGTCCTTTATCTCAAGGTCAAAATCTTGCATAAGTAAAATCCATCTTAATAAACTAGGTCGAGCATCTTTCTTAGCTAAGAGGTATTTTAAAACTGCATGATCAGTAAAAACAGTGACTTTGGTTCCTATCAAATAGGAGCGAAACTTATCAAAAACAAACACTACTGCTAGTAACTCTTTTTCTGTCGTGGCATAATTCACCCGTGTCTCACTCAATTTCCTACTAGCATAGTAAATGGGACGAAATATCTTATCCCTTCTTTGGCCTAAAACAGCTCCAACTGATGTATCACTAGCATCACATATGACCTCAAAAGGTTGGTTCCAATCAGGGGACACAACTACAGGTGCAATTGATAACTTTTCCTTAAGGGTTTCAAATGCTTTTACACAGTCACCTGAAAAATCAAATTTAGTGTCTTTCTTCAAGAGGTTAGTCAGCGGTTTTGAAATCTTTGAGAAGTCTTTTATGAATCATCTGTAAAAACCTGCATGACCTAGAAAGCTTCTAATTCCTTTCACAATTGTGGGAGGGGGTAATCTTGCTATATGATTAATTTTTGCCTTATCAAATTCTATCCCTTTAACAGTGATTTTATGTCCTAAAACAATTCCTTCCGTAACCATAAAATGATATTTTTCCCAATTAAGAACTAAGTTTGTTTCTTCACATCTTTTAAGAACTAAGGTCAAATGGTTAAGACAATCCTTATATGTTTTGCCAAATAGTGTAGAATCATCCATAAAAATTTCAAGAAATTTGTCAGTCATGTTAGCAAAAATTGCCGACATGCAATGCTGAAATGTAGCAGAGGCGTTGCACAAACCAAATGGCATTCTCCTATAGGCATATGTTCCATGAGGGCATGTGAAGGTTGTCTTATCTTGATCTTCTGGTGCAACTAGTATCTGATTATATCCTGAATAGCCATCAAGAAAACAATAAAAACCATATCCAGCAATTCTTTCCAACATTTGATCAATAAATAGCAAAAGAAAATGATCTTTTCTAGTGACATCATTGAGACGCTTGTAATCAATACAGACTCTCCATCATGTAATAGTCCTGGTATGTATGAGCTCATTTTTTTCATTTTTTATAACTGTCATACCTCCTTTCTTTGGTACTACCTGAACGGGACTTGCCCACGGGCTATCAGAAATGGGGTATTTAATACCTGCTGCCAACAGCTTTAAGATCTCTTTTTTCACTACTTCCTGTATTGCTGGATTCAATCTTCTTTGTGGCTGGACTATTGGCTTGTAGCTATCCTCCATGAGGATTCTGTGTGTACAAATAGCAGGACTAATCCCTTTAATATCTTCTACAGTCCACCCCAAGGCTCCTTTGTGTGCTTTCAATACTTTAATCAAACTATTTTCTTGTTCTGAAGTAAGAGAAGATGAAATAATTATTGGGAATAATTCTTGCTCAAGATAAACATATTTCAAATGAGAAGGGAGAGTTTTGAGTTCAATTTTTGATTGAACTTTTTCGGATTTCATTTCTTCTTATTCTGAATCTTTGTCCAATATTTCAGCTTCTTTTCTGATGGTGGGATCATCGTCATGTGTGGTGCCTGATTTGATCAAGCATCTTTCCATTGAATTTGGAATTAATTGATCATCTTTGAATTCATCTGTAAGATAACTAATCATGTCAATGGAAAAACATGAAGATGATGTTTCATCTCCTGAATATCTTAGTATCTTTTGCATATCAAATATGACTTTTTCTTCATCAACTCTTAAAATTAATTGTCCTTGATGAACATCTATAATTGCTCTTCCTGTAGCAAGAAATGGTCTACCTAAAATTATTGGTTCATTAGGACATTCTTTCATTTCAAGTACTATAAAATCTACAGGGAAAACAAACTTATCTACTCTTACGAGTACATTTTCAATTATTCCCTTAGGTTTCTTAGTACTTTAATCTACAAACTGAAGAGAAACACTTGTGTCTTTTATTTCACCAAGATCTAATGTTTTAAATATAGAAAATTACATTAAATTTATTGAAGCTCCAGAATCACAAAGTGCTTTTTCAAAACATACTCCTCCCAAAGTGCATGAAATTGTAAAACTGCCTGGATCACCAAGTTTTTGTGGTAGCTTATTTTGAAGTATAGCACTGCATTTTTCCGTAAGCATTACCATAGAAACTTCTTCTAATTTTCTTTTACTTGACAAAATTTCCTTTAAAAATTTGGAATATGAAGGCATTTGTAACAAAGCATCAGTAAAAGGAATATTGATGTGAATTTGTTTTAAAATCTCCAAAAATTTTGTGAATTGGTTGTCAAGCTTTTCTCTTTTCATTTTTTGTGGAAAGGGAATATTCACAGGGAGAGGAGTCAATTTTTCAATATTGTTTTCTTCTTTTTTCTTGACTTCATTCTTTTGAGATGGTTCAGAGGGTATTTCAACATTCTTACCGTTGTTTACCTGTTGTTCTGACTGGTCTGCATAAGGTTCATCAAGCTCCTTACCTGATCGTAAGGTGATGGCCTTAAAGTGCTCTTTTGGGTTTTTCTCTGTATTGCTTGGTAAGGGACCTTGAATCTTTTTTGAAACAAGAGCTGCCAATTGGCTCAACTGTATTTCCAGATTTTTGAGGGATGAATTTTGGCTCTCCATCTTTTCATCAGTGACCTTAATATACTTATACATAAGATCATCAAGACTTGAATGAGCTTGTTGAGGCCTTTGCTGATAAGGCCCTGCTTGTTGATAAGGTCTAAAGTTTGATTGACTATGGTTTGGATTCTGGTATCCGGGTGGACCCTGTATTTGTTTCTTCTGGAAGCTTTGAGAGTTCTCTGCACCATTTGGATTGCTCCATTAAAATCCTGGATGTTTCTGTGCCATTGGACTTCCAAAAGGATACTGCTTGTAACCGATGACATTGACATGTTCATCATTGTGATTGGTTGCTTGACATTCATGGTTCTGATGATTTCCTCCACACATGTCACAAGCCTCAGATTGGCTTGGTTGTTGTGTATTCACCTGAAAAGTTTCAAACTTTTGTGCCAAAGAAACATTTTGCTGTGTTAGTGTAAAGCATCAACCTGATTTACTGTAGCGGCCTTTTTGATAATTATACGCTCAGATGGCCATTGGATGACATTCTTAGAAATTTCATTCAACAATTGCAACGCTTCCTCTGTTGTTTTTTCCATTACTGAACCTCCTGCAGCTACATCTATCACATTTCTAGAAGAGTGTTTTAGCCCGTGATGAAAAATATACAATTGCATATGTTCAGGAATATCGTGGTGTGGACATTTTCTTAATATTGCTTTTAATCTTTACCAAGCTTGATAAACTGACTCTGTGTCAGTCTGCAAGAAATTAGATATGTCTTGTCTTAACTTTGTGGTTTTAGCAGGGGAAAAATAATTATTGAAAAATTTCTGAGTCATTTGATCTCATGTAGTAATGGAACCTTGTGGCAAACTTCGCAACCAAGTCTTGGCATCTCTTTTTAAAGAGAAAGGAAATAGCCTTAACTTGATAGCTTTAGGAGGTACTCCATTATACTTAGCTGTTTCAACAAGTTCCAAAAAGTCAATTAAATGACTGTGTGGATCTTCACTTGCGTCTCCAGTGAAGATGCAAGATTGTTGAATTGTTTGAATCAGGCCAGTCCAGATTTCAAAGTTGTTGGCTGCCACTGGAAGTTTTCTGACACTAGATTCATAGTTGAAGCAGTCAGGTCTAGCATAATCCCTTAGGATTCTGTTTGCTGGCCTTGGCGCCACTTCATCAAATTGATCCTCTATTTGTACTGGTGGTGGTACTTCGCGTGGGTTGATATTTTCTACTTCCTGATTCTCCTTACCTTCACAAGCTATGCTTTGGGAAGATAATGCTTATCCTTTCCTGCGTAATCGAAGAAATCTTTCAATTTCAGGATCGTAATTGACCAACTCTTTTATAGAAGAGCGGTTCATAAACTACTCAAAATTCTAAAAAAAAATAAACTGAACTTAACTCCTAAAGTGGTAGTAGTAGTAGTAGTAGTAGTAGTAGTAGTAGTACTTAGAAGAAAATAATTAAAAGAAAGTGATGAATAACAAGGACAACAAAGATGACAAAAATAATAAGCGATCAAATAAAAATAGTAGTATGATAATGTTGTTATTGTTGTAGTAGTTGTTGTTGTTATTATTATTATTATTATTATTATTATTATTATTATTATTAGTAGTGGTAGTAGTAGTATATGATAATAGTAATTATATTAGTACTAATTAGCAATAGAGTTATGAAAAAAAATGGTAAACGAAATCAGTTAGTAGTAACAGTAATTAATGATGGAAAATAATAATATAATACTAATATGGAATATAGTTACAAGTAGTACTAGTATTAATAATTGTGACTGCTATGCTATAATGATGATAAGAAGGATAAATGATAATAACACTTGTATAAGATATTAGTACTTGTAATAGTAAAAGTAATAGTAGTAATATTTAGTAAACATTGATAGCAAAGATAATAATACTAATAGTAAGTTTCCAAATTAGTAACAAAATATTTAGTCTGAAGTAGACTTGTGCAAATCCCCGACAACAGCGCCAAAAAATTTGGCGAGGCCAATGCGTATAAGATTTTGCTACTCGTACTCTATCAAATTCTAGTATAGTTTATGATATCGTCCCATAGAGATTGAAGAATCTAGTAGCAAATTTATAATGTTCTTACTACTATTTGAGAGAATCAAATTGATGAAGTTTTGTTTGTTGAAAATTTAAATTGCTTAAGTTGAAACTAAATAACTTTCGGAAGATTTATATTTAAAAAGAGTTAGGAATCATTGAATTCACTCGTTAGCGTGATAATAATAAAATCTTAGCTTCTACATATATATCTCTTAGGAATAACTGTTTATTGCTAATACAATTATATTTTTCTCACTAAGAAATAATCAATTAACAACACTCCGCGAGGTTATGTAAATCAATTGATATATTACTTGTAATGATTAAACCGAAATAATTTTCTTGCCTGAATTATGCTAAAAGATAGCAAAAACCTCTTGCGATTACTTTTTACTAAAAATCAATAATCTTGCCAACTACAACTCCTCCGTTAGAATTAGAATGGAAGTAAGCAGGATTACAGACTTGGAATGATAGCTTAAAAAGAATTACTCTCACTCCATTATTTTACCCAATAGTTATCGTATATTAATTTTGCTTCGTGAGAATTACAAAATTGACATACAACTAACTTTGGAGAATAAATAGATAGAAGTGATAATAATTAATTAAAACTAGTATTCCAGCAAAATATAGAAATATAATTAGAAAGTTTCAGGTCAAGCATGTAGTAAAATTGAGATTAATATTATAACGCTATTGAGCTTCATCAACTATCCCAACAAAAGAGATTACTCCATTATGGAGTATTTAAATCTCACAAAGAATTAAAATACTATCAACACTCTTAGAAAATTCAAAGACTAGAAGATAAAATGAAATAGATAAAGAGAGAAGTAAAGACCAAAGCTAGAGAAAAGTTTCTAATTAGGCACGTATGATCCTTTTCCCCTTTCAACACAAACATCCTATTTATAGAAACAAATCTCATAAGGTGCCACGATGCCTCGTGGTTCTTTTGCCATGATGCGTCGTGCTTCTATTGCCATGATGCCTCGTGCTTCTCTTTTTATTCCTTTATTTGCTTTATCATGATATTTTTATTTCCTGCAAAATACTATTAGAAAATACAGATAATTGACATATTATATATATATATATATATATATATATATATATATATTATTTAAAATAATTTATTTTTAAGTATATAATATATGAATATTTTATAGTCATCAAACTTACCCGCACTTGAATCCTTGCTCGTCCTCGAGGCAGTAATTTTATTAATAATTGTTATTTCTTGTAGAGTTGAAAAGTAAAAAAATAAAGTTTCACATAAAATTCAAAACCTATAAATTTTTCAAGTCACCAAATCTATACCTTGTTTCTGCTTCTGCTTTTGTTTGACAAAAACTTTCAACTCCTCTTTTGATGAACCTTTTGAGATTGATAACATTATGATTACAATTTCGAGTTCTCAAATTTTGTCCATAGGCTTACCCTTCATGTAAGTCTCCACTAATGTAGAATCAACACTAATTTCTAAAATTATTTTAGGACTTTTTCAGGCTTGTAATTATAGGCTTAATGTTGGTAAGGTAAAAGAATATATTTTTAGTGACTTTGTTCCATCCAACTTTATTATGAGAGCCAATTATTTTATCAAAGTAACTATGTACAACTCAACACAAGAAAATAACTCTAGAGATTGGGCTAAAGGTCCCGGTCTCCAATTTCATAATTAACATCACTTAATTCATCATTTCTCTCAATAGATTTCTTAAATTCAAGCTTCTCGAACCAATAATATTTTTTTACAGGTATATACACCTTGTTTTCCTCTTTTTTTTAAGAGTAATATAAAACATTTACTCCATAAGTATTCATTCATCGCTTGCTTTAATAATTATTTTTGCTCAACTATAGCGGGAAGGAGTAGTATCAATCTTTTTGTAAGGTAAACCAAATATGGTGTATCAATAAAAGATGGTTTATCCCTCTCTTTTTTTTCTTTCTTTTCTTTTTTTTGGGGGGGAGGGGGATGAGGGGCTTAAAGTTTGGTGCTAAAAGGTAAAATATAAATATTTGTGGTTAAAAATAGATAGGCTAAAAAAGGTGTCAAAGAAAGCCTAATTTCATGCTAAAAATAGTGTTGTCTAGAATTTCGCCTTGATAGACATTTGGGGCAAGTTCTAGCAGAATTTTATTGATTCTACCTATTGAGATCATAATGCTTCTCAGTTCCAACACTTTCTCAGATTTGGAGATACTCGTTCTTGCCTTCACAAAAATAAAATCACAAACTTGGAAGTTATATGACATAAATGAAAAAAATTATGTTTGAAAAATATGTAAACTTTTACTTTGAAACTTTAATATTGTACAAGAACAACAATTAAGAATAAAATAAAAGATGGATATATATATAGGGAGAGAGAAGAAAAAACTTGAAAGAGTGTGTGACAACACATATTTTTTTATGTAATAGACTGACTAATTTAAGACCTTATTAGTCATTTGGTTTTGGTTTAAATATAAACCAACAAATATACCTGTGCCAACATTTTGAATTAATTCATTAAATGGTTAATCAACCAGTTACTTAGGCATACCGATCACCATGGAGTTACTCCTGCACAGGTGACTCTGTTGTTGTAGAGGCCTTCATGAGATGTTCTGATTGTACAATAACCTGGATATTGACCAGATCAATTGATTAAACATTTAATTACCCAAATCTATGTCGGGCTTATGAAGCTCCACTGCTTCTCCCTCAACGGCTACGGGTTTTGTATCTTAGTTCGAAGTTTAACGTCGTCATCTCAACTTATTAATTGCATAATTCATCAGTCTATCAAAGTAACCGATAGATGTTGTTCAAAATGTCTTCCATAGTACAATTTTAGCCTGTGACCATTTACCTTAAACTTGTCGCCTCCATTTTTCAGAATTTCAAAAGCCCCGTACGGAGTAACACCTATAACATTGTAAGGACCCATCCACCTGGATTTTAATTTTCCCGGGAATAACCTGAGTCGGCTATTGTAAAGAAGTACCTGATCTCCAATTTTGAAACTCTTTGGTCGGATCAACTTGTCATGCCATATTTTTGTTTTTTCTTTAAATATTTTAGCATTTTCATAGGCTCCCAATCTCAGTTCTTCCAATTCATTAACCTGAATAAATCAATTTTTACCAGCGGAGGTTAAATCAAAGTTCAGTGCTTTCAATGCCCAAAAAGCTTTATGTTCTAATTCTACGGGCAAATGACAAGCTTTTCCAAAGACTAATCTATATGGAGATGTTCCAATTGGCATTTTGAAAGCCGTTCGATACGCCCATAATGCATCATCTAATTTTAAAGCCCAGTCTTTTCTTGAGATTCCAACCGTTTTTTCATGAATTCTTTTTAACTCGCGGTTGGAAACCTCAACTTGCCCTTGAGTTTGAGCATGATATCGTGTTCCTGTTTTGTGAGTCACATTATATTTTGACAGTAAAGCAAAAAATTGCCTATTGATTAAATGAGTTCCTTGGTCACTAATGATGACTCGCGGTGTGCCAAATCTGGTAAAAATATTTTTTCTAAGAAAATTACACACTGTACGAGCATCATTCTTTCTTGTAGGGATGACTTCAACCCATCTTGACACGTAATCTACAGCCACAAGGATATATTCATAAGAGTGAGAAGAAGGAAAATGACCCATAAATCTATTCCCCAAACATCAAATATTTCACATACCTGTATTGATTGCAGTGGCATCTCATCTCTCTTGGTGATATTACCTGTTCTCTGACACCTGTCACATTGTGCTACATATTCTCGGGCATCTTTAAAGTGTGTGGGCCAAAAGAATCTGGCTTCTAAAACTTTAAAAGCTGTTCGATTTGCTGCATAATGTCCCCCAATTGCTCCATCATGACAGTGATATAGAATTTTATTCATCTCTTCTTCAGGTACGCACCTTCTAATGATATTATCTGCATAATATTTGAATAAGTAAGGTTCATCCCACAGATAATACTTTGCATCAGATATAAGCTTTTTTCTTTGCTAGTAAGAGTAATCTTGCGATATCCACTTTCCAACCAAGTAATTCACGATATCTGCAAACCATGGTCGTTGAGTCACAATTGTGTCAACTGAAAAAATATGTTCATCAGGAAATTCTTCTTTTATCTCAATTAACTCAAGGGGAGGATTTTCTAATCTAGACAAATGGTAAGCTACTTGGTTCTCTGTCCCTGTTTTATCTTTTATCTCAAGGTCAAATTCTTGCAGAAGTAAAATCCATCTTAATAATCTAGGTCGAGCATCTTTCTTAGCTAAGAGGTATTTTAAAACTACATGATCAGTAAAAACAGTGACTTTGGTACCTATCAAATAGGAGCAAAACTTATCAAAAGCAAACATTGTCACACCTCCTTTTTCCGTTCCCGCGAGGGGTGAAGGAGTTTTTCCAATTAAAGGACAATCGAAACGGGATTTGTTTATTTATTTCAGAGTCTCCACTTGGGAGATTTAGGGTGTCCCAAGTCACCGGTTTAATCCCGAATCGAGAAAAAGAATTACTCTGTTTAACAGTCCGCGAACCAGAAATCTAGATAAGGAATTCTGTTAACCCGGAAGAAGGTGTTAGGCACTCCGAGTTCCGTGGATCAAGCACGGTCGCTCAACTGTCATATTCGGCTTGTTTATTTGATTTTTATACAATTATGAGCTCATGTGCAAGTTTTAACTCTTTACCGCTTTTATCATTATATTTTTAAAAGAATGTGAACATCGTTTAAAAACATGTCTTTGGATTGCGTCACATGAAATGCACCCGCAATCCGGAACACATTTTTATTCAATGTTTTGGGATTTGGATTTGGGTCGCATGAAATGCACACCCGAGTTTAAGAAGGTAAGATTATTAAAATGCGCGCCTAAAGAAATTAGCGTATTTATTATTTTGGATAAGGGCCGTGAAGTTCGCTAAGCGGCCGATCCCGAGTTCTAAGTAATTAACACATACATTTTATGAGGGCCCCGCAATCTGTGCGTTTTATTTGGCGAGGCTCATCTCATTATTATTATTAAAAGGGCAATCCTAAAAGTGACTAAGGTTTTCTATTAAATTTGTCTCTAAACATGAAAGAAGACAAGTCCTAATTAGTTTACATGCTTGAAAAGTCTGGGCCCTTTAATAACTTTTGCATATTTGATTAGTTCTGAAATGTCGTTACAGAGTAAAACGTACAATAATCCTGGCATGATTCAAGCCACCAGAAATTGCTAACTCACCAAATCACACATGCCTATCCTTGCTTGTTACCTTAACTAACAACCTTAGACTTACAACTACGCTTCTTTTTCTTTAAAGCGTTGCAGTACCTTTTTAAGTAACAATTGAGGGTAAGATTAATGCTAAGATCTAGTTGACCAAGAACTCAAACAATCATACTATAATCCGAGATTAGTTAACAACCTACTAGCCATTTCAGGGATCAAACCACAAGTGCTATTTTGCAAATTATCGGAAGTTATATCCAACATCCATTACATGGTCAAGTTCTTATTGAATACGAGCTAAACTACGTTATTCCAATACATGATCTAACACATAGCAGTTTTCTGTAGTCCCTTACAAACAACTAGAATGACGAAACTATATTTTTACAAATTACAGATTCAGTAATGCTTTAAGGAACTAAATAAAACAGTAACAACAAGTTTTAAACAAACAGATTGCTTTTCTAGGTTTCATTTCAACTTCAACCTTTCACATGAATTCATGCTTCACATTTTTCGGCTTACAACAGTCATGATAAAGTCGTGTACCTGGTAGAGGAACAGAGACAGAGTAGAAAAGAAGTCAGCAGCAGTAGCAGTAGCAATAGCACAACAGCAAATTCAGCAACACAGCAGTAGCCAAAATAGCCCAGCAATAGATTAAGACCCAACAGTAGCTTCAGAAAACACCATGCAACAACACCAAATGCACCAGAAAATCCCAAAATGCAACCCCAATACCCAAACAGCAATATAAACCACCACAATATGACCAAAACTTGAGTTTGCAACAAGAGATAGACCAGCAGACTTTCAGAAAATTCCCACAGCTCTCAATGCAACAGTAACAGAGGTAAATACTGATTTCAACAGTAAAAGTGAAGCAGATTTTCCTTCTTTAAATCTCAAACCCACTGAACTTTAGTGTAGAAACTTCTAGCCTACTCTCTCTATTCCTCTGGAGTTTTAAAGATAAATCTCCAGTTTTAATCCTCTTTTTTTTCTCTGGCCTCTTAGGATCAGAAAAAACCAACCCCCTCCCTTGTTCTAAAAGAACCTATTTATAGGCCAAAAAAGGGCCAACACCAGCTGCCTTCCTCCCTTTGCCCATACCCCCTTAAAACTATATAAAAATGCCCATGACATTCCTGTCAGACTCCCATACTGCATGTTTTTCTTTTTTTAATCAAAGTTATAGGTATTTTAACTTATTTTAATCAACCTCCCCATGCCATTAAATCTTATTCCCCACTATCCTTAAACAATATATCAGTTTGATGGTATTTTAACATCCTATTGTCAGCCCACCAATTTCTGATCTTTTCAATCCCCAAACTACCCTGAATCCCCTGGTTATTACTGTTTTACCCTAAGCTTCAGAAACCTGAAGTTTGAACCTATGGAAGTTCAAACTCAACAACTGCCCAAGACTAATTTCTAACTATTTCCTAATTGCACTGCAGCCACAACCAATTCATAGCTAAATTCAAACAATGGTTCGATAAAAAATGTGAGGCTATATGCATCAGATTATTCGAATATTCAACCCTGTAAAACTAAATGACGACATTTATCCAATCTACTATACTAGTTATAACATATAACAACTAATCGATAGACAAATAAGACCAAACAGGCCACCAACAGGTTCTAGCGGCTTTGCACAAAACACGGAAACTACATGAATTAAACACTCGACGATATTAATCAAATCGAATATGTATCTTACCACACACATTTAACAATGGACAGAAGAATAGTCGACCAAATAAAAAAAAGGCCTTATGAAGATGGAGAAAATTGAAAGAAAATATCAGTAAAATCAATAAATTAACTAAACATGTTAACAAACACAAACAACATTCAAACAAGAACAAAAAGGAAAGAGAAAACTTACCTTGGAAGCTCAAAAACAAACGACCCAGGCTTGAACTGGATTTGACCATTTGAGGTCGAACGTACTTTAATCGAAGTGTTCTCAACTAAGAACACCTCGATTAAGGTCTATTAGACCCCAACCCTCCGCTTAAACTGGACGGATTCCCAAGGCTTTGTGTTCTAGGGTTTATACGGTCTGATTTGGGGCTTGAGGGTCTCCACCTAGATTCAAACCAAACCAAGATCGGTTTGGTTACGAGTGAGGCTAGGGTAGTGACCGGTGTGAATCTGGGGTTGGTTGGTGTAGATCGGGGTTTTGCTCGAACCTTCAAACGAAGATTAGAGACGATGGGGAATGATTCGAGGCAAGATGCTAATGGATTCGTGTTCAGGGTGGTTGGGTGTATCATGGGTGTTATTTTGGTGGTCATCGGCGTTGTGGTTGCCGGGTGTATGGCGAGAGTGAGAGGTGGCGGCTAGGGTTTGAAATGGGGATGCTTGGCTTGTCTCTGAGAGAGACGACGGAAGGGGGGTGTTCGGATAGGGGGAGGGTAAAGGGGTTAGACTTATATACGTAAGAGGTGGTTTGATCCTGGCCGTTGGATGAAGTGAGATCGATGGCCAGGATCTTTCACTTAATGTGGAACGGTGCCGTTTGGCCTTGGTTGGGGTTCGGTTCGAACCGGGTAATGGGTCGGGTTTGGAATGGGTAGGGAGATGAAATCCTGGCCGTTGGATCGATTTAATCCAACGGCTCCGATTAAAAGGGGCCAATACGACGCCGTTTGAGGCGTCTCAAAGTTTGACCAAATTGGACCAGATTTGTGGGGGTTGTTTTGGGCCTGATTTTGGGTCCAACCAGGGTGGCCCAATTCCGATTTCCTTTATTTTTTTCTCTCTTTTCTTTTATTTTTCTAAAAACTAAAATTCTAAATTAAGTTATAAACTAAATTAACTTATCAAAAATACTAACTAATTCCTAGCAACATTTATCATACATAATTAAACACCAATTAAAACAAAATTGCACAATTTGACATTGAATGCTAAAAATGCAAACGATGCATATTTTTGTAATTTTCATTCTTGTAAAACAAACTTAATTACTCCTAATTGTAGAATTAAATCCTAAATGCAAATGTGACATATTTTTGTATTTTTTATTAATTTAACAAATAAACATGCATGGACAAATACAAATAATTATCCTAAAATGCCGCGAAAATTCTCAAAATTGCACACAAAGGAAAATTGTTTTATTTTGAATTTTTTGGGAGTAATTCTTTCATAGGGCAAAAATCACGTGCTTACAAACACTACTGCTAGTAACTCTTTTTCTGTCGTGGCATAATTCACTTGTGTCTCACTCAATGTCCTACTAGCATAGTAAATGGGACGAAAAATCTTATCCCTTCTTTGGCCTAAAACAGCTACAATTGCTGTATCACTAACATCACACATGACTTCAAAAGGTTGGTTCCAATCAGGGGACACAACTACAGGTGCAGTTGATAACTTTTCCTTAAGGGTTTAAAATGCTTTTACACAGTCACCTGAAAAATCAAACTTAATGTCTTTCATCAAGAGGTTAGTCAGCGGTTTTGAAATCTTTGAGAAGTCTTTTATGAATCGTCTGTAAAAACCTGCATGACCTAGAAAGCTTCTAATTCCTTTCACAGTTGTGGGAGGGGGTAATCCTGTTATAAGATTAATTTTTGCCTTATCAAATTCTATCCCTTTTAGCAGTGATTTTATGTCCTAAAACAATTCCTTCCGTAACCATAAAATGACATTTTTCCCAATTAAGAACTAAGTTTGTTTCTTCACATCTTTTAAGAAATAAGGTCAAATGGTTAAGACAATCCTTATATGTTTTGCCAAATAGTGTAGAATTGTAACGACCCGAACCATCGTTTCCTGTATTTTCATCCCATATTCCCCGTTAAATGCTTATTCATGTTTCAATATGTGTACTTGGTGAATTTGAGTCAATTCGGATCGAGTTTGGTATGAAATGGGACAATTAGTCTCTTTAAGGAAGAATTAGTTTGGAAAAGTCAACTGGATGTTGACTTGTGAGTTAGAGGGCTCGGAATTGAATTCTGATGATTTGGTTAGTTTCGGGGGATGATTTAAGGCCTAGGAGCGCAATCGGAATTAATTTTGGAGGTCCGGTGAAGAAATTAGCTCATTTTGGCGAAGTTAGTATTTTGGCGATTTCCGGTTAATTGGTGAAATTTTGATCCGACGGTCGGAATGGAATTCCAAGAATTTTTGTAGCTTCGTTATGTCATTTTGGACTTGTGTGCAAAATTTGAAGTCAATCGGACGTGATTTGATAGGTTTCGGCATCGGAAATAGAAGTTGGAAATTCTAAAGTTCATAAAACTTGGATTGGAGGTTGATTCATGATTTTAGCATTGTTTGATGTGATTTAAGGCCTAGAGCAAGCCCGTAATGTATTTTGGGACTGGTTGGTATTATTGGTCAGGGTCCTGGGGACCTCGGGTGTGTTTCGGATGCCCAACGGGTCATTTTTGGAAGATTTTTGACGTTCTGAGCATAAATGTAATGATCTAAAGGTTCATTTTTAGTTCTAGAGATCCAAATTTGATTTCGAGACTTCCAGAATTTAAATCATGAATTATAGGACTGATCTGGAAATTTTGGTTTAATTTCATCAAGTCACGATTGGGTTTTTGACGTGAAATGTGAGTTAATTGTTTAACGAGCGAAATGAGTATTAAACTAGGCAAACGAGCTCCGAATTGAGTTTCATTGAAATGTTATGTTTATATTATTATTTGTGACTCATAGGAACAAGAATCGTCTAATTCCGAGTTCGTATGATGGAGTTAGAGCCATTTTAGTGAAAAATGGCTGTGCTGCAAATTTCTTAAAAGCTGCTGTATTTTCTGCAGCAGTGAACAGTACTCGCGCGTGAACAGTAACTGCGCGGGTTAACAGTGAACAGTGACCTCACGTGCATGAACAGTGCCCCGCGTGAACTGTACCGAAAATTTCTGGACAGATTTAATGTCCAGCAGTCCGAGTTTGGTCATTTTTTTTACTTCCAAGCTCGGATTTTGGGCGATTTTTAGCAAGAAATCTTGGAAAATCTTGAGGTAAGTCACTTGTGATTATTTCAACTCCATAATATTGAATTATCATTAAATAATCCGACTAGATTACATGTTTTTGAGGAGTAAATTGAAGATTTAGGCCTAGGGATTTGAAAATAAGATTTGAAGATTTGAGGGGTCATTTGAACTCCGATTTTGGTAACTTTTATATGTATGGACTCGTGGCGAGACGAGGAATCCGGTGATGTGACTTTCGTAATTTTTCGAGAAGTGGGCCCGGGGCTCGGGTTTTGCGAATTTCGTGAATTTTGATATTTTTCGAGTCTTTTCGATTGGGTTATATTCCCTTAGCCTATTGTAATGTATTCGTTGTGGTTTTGACCAGATTCGACGCGCGAAGAGGTAAATTCGAGAGGCAAGGGTATAGCGGAGTAGACATTGGACCGTCTTTAGGTGAGTAATGATTTTAAATGATGCACTGAGGGTTTGAAACCCTGGATTGCACAACATACTGCTATGTTGAGATGAGACACGCGTTGTATGACGAGCGCGGGATCATTTACTATTGGGGATTGTGACTTGGTCCATCCCAGTTGATATTTTTACCGCGTAATTGATAAAGATTTATTGTTTTTCACTATGATCGGGCTTATTGCCATATTTGGGCTTCGTGCCAATTATCTGAAATCTTTTGTAAATTTACATCACTATTTACCTCACGAATTGAAATATTATTTGAACTCAGTCCAATAGAATTATATTATTTTGTGAACTCAGTTATATTTATACTTAACTCGAGATTTAATGATATTTATAATGTTGTTGAGCTGAGCACTATTGTTTTACTGATGCTCAAGAGGCTTATGATTATTTTCTGGATTGATTGAGGCCGAGGGCCATACGTGATGATATGTTGAGTGATGTGAGGAGGCTTTCAGGCCTCGAGGGTTATATGAGGAGGCTTTCAGGCCTCGTGTGTGATGTGTGAAGGCTTTCAGGCCTATTGATATTGCGCTTGGGCTGTAGGAGCCCCTCCGGAGTCTGTACACACTCCCAGTGAGTGCAGGGTACCCAGGTGAGTTGGGAGTGGGCCCGAGAGGCCGTTGCTTGTGTGTGGTGAGTTGGGAGTGAGCCCGAGGGGCTGATGTTGTGTGCTGGTGAGTTGGGAGTGAGCCCGAGGGGCTGATACTATACTGAGATTTACATATTGAGCCGGAGGGGCAAGCTTTTGATTTATCCTTACTGTGAAAATTATTTGTCTTTACTGTTTTAAAAGAATAATTATCTGATACTCACTATTTTACTGTATAACTGATTTTACTGCTTGGGATATCGCTATATTGGGTCGTTATGAGATTTCATGTTTTCAGTCGTTATTTATTTTTATTACTCACTGGGTCGGAGTACTCACATTACTCCCTGCACCATGTGTGCAGATACAGGCAGAGCTGAGTTCGCTCCTGAGCGCTGATTCTTTCCAGACCAGGCGGTGACTAGGAGTAACGAGGTAGCTGTTGACGTCCGCAGCCCCGTTTTCTCCCTTATCTTTGTTATTTATGATAATTCCAGACTTTATAAAATATTAGTAAACTATGTAGTAGCTCATGACTTGTGACACCCCGATTTCGGGCTGAGTTGGGACGGTTTTCCTTGTTCTATCACATTTATTTCTCATTTAAGATTATATTGCCCATGATTTAGACTTATTCCTGCTAAGTTATTATAAAGAGATGTACTGTTTTGCTGATTGTCTAGCCTTGTCCTCACGAGAGGCGCCATCACGACCGGGTTGGGATTTTGGGTCGTGACAAGTTGGTATCAGAGCCTAGGTTACATAGGTTTCACGAGTCATGAGCAGGTTTAGTAGAGTCTCATGGATTGGTACAGAGACGTCTGTATTTATCCTCGAGAGGCTACAGAACCTTTAGGAAAACTTCACATTCTTGAATTCTTATCGTGCTTTCTTGATTCAGCTTGAAAAGTAACTCTTGAAATTCCTTCCACACGTTCGCATGCGCGCATGAGCGCTCAGTATCAGATGTACCTTGATGGCTTGTGATTCCCTGATTGAGGGGCGAGACGTGATCTCTATGAGTTGATGTTGGGCCAGTCTGAAGGACTTAAGGCCGGATCTTTTCCTACGGCTTAAGCACTAAGGTGCTGATTGTGTGAGAAATTGTTATGAACTTATATGTCCGATAATGGCCCTATTAGCGGGAATGACGGTTGGGTAGCAATGTGATGGGTATGTTAGTACTGTGAGATGTTTCTATATGACTTGGAAGTGTCGAGGAAGATCTGCTGGATGATAGGTGAACTATTAAGTGTATGATTTCCATTGTGATTAGAGGTGTAGCTCCGAGTTATGGGCGTGAAGAATCTTTTCAAGTCTCCTGTTTGGAGAAGTGAATTTCATGTTACAGTATGAGTTTAGACCCAGGAATACTAAGTGATTGTGTAATGTGTATGACGGTGGGAGGTATACAAAAATATTAATTGGAGGCAAAGTAGGTGGGTTATCTCATGCGGAATAATCTACGTAGGTGTGTTCCTTATAATGTTGAGTAGAGAGTTTCTTTTCTACTAACATGGTGTATGTGTTGAGATTTGAATTTGACTCTAATTGAGAAATTTGAGTTGATTGTCACGAGAATGAAGGTGATCTTAGTAGTGGCATTGAGGTATTTTACGGTCTGTGTTACCTAAGCTTGTGAAGAATTTTAGTTGAACTAGCTATAGTAATATGGCAATATTTCTGAGTTTGATAACCTGCGTGGCCTGGTTGAATTAGAGGAATTTAGTTCTGATAGCTTGATTAGGAGAAAATGGATTTTCAAGTGTTCTTGATGGTTTCTACCATGGTTTAAAGTAGATATTTTCTACAGAATGGGGAACGTGTTGTGTATTGTGAGTTCCTATATATTTCTTCATTATTGATGGGGTATGAAAGTTTTGGAGCGAGGTTCTGTTTAATGTGGGGTTTCCTACTGGTACTTGGTTGGTTTGAGTGGTTATGGTGATCGAGAATGGTGTTGCGAGTATACGAGTTGTGTAGTATGTTATGCGATTATATCTAGGGTTATTGTTATGGCTTGACACAGTTTGTTCGGACTTATACAGTGTGTGTATGTGAGATTCGGGTCTTGAAAAGAATTCTGGATGTTAGAAATTGGGCTCCAAGGATTTGGGGTATGGTTAAAGTTATGTTTATTAATCACTACAATGGGTTTAGTGTGTTTCGGAATAATAGGTTCCAACATTTTTTTATGAATTATATGCCTTACCGATATGAGGGTTCGTTATGTGCTATGAAAAGAAAATGTTTACGAAATTTATTGAGAAGAAGAAAGAAAGGAAATTGAAAACTGCAGTTGGCACAATATAAAATATTTAAACCGGGCTGCAAGCCGCGGTGGAGGTTATATAAGGACAAGGTCCTTGTGGTACATAATTATGAGTTTAAAGTTTTCCTTTGTAAAGTTTAATTCGTACGATAATATTAAAGGGAGTCATGCCAGTTAGGTTGATTTGATAATTCTTGTATATTTTATGTTCATATTCAGCCATTTTCCTGTAAACATTGAGTTTTAGCTTATGAGATGAGTTTCGAGGTGGCGTTAAATGTGACTCATTAATACGAGTAAGTAATAATGAGGTCTTCATGCCTCACATTCTGTTGTCAGTATTATGAAAATTTGAAATGAGGTGGTGGTTAATATGAGATTTATTTATAATGATGGAATTATTTATGAACAACTATTAAGACCAGAAATGTGGTTGTGATCATACAAATGATTCGTTTCATGTCAAAATATCATGGTGATAATGTCAGGCTTGTAATGCGGAGATTAATGTTATTGATATACTTGTGGTATTTGTTGGGTTGTGGACATGCTGTTAGGAGTTGTTTTGGTGTTACTCTGACAGGTGGATAGACCCAATTACAAGGGAGACTCTGCCGAAAATTTTGAAAAAATCTGGGAGTTAGTCAAATTTTGGGGACTTAAGAAAGTTGAAATGTTGGAAGAATATCTAAGATCTATATGAAGTCGTTCGGTTCATTTGGTTGTGGATTGTGGGGTGTTGTCCCGGCTATGGTGGTAGTTCTTTCATGTTATGAGAAGAAATGACTTATTACGGTCCAGGAAAGACATTGTGGGATATGTGGCTCGGTGTCTGAACTGTCAGCAGGTGAAATATAAGCATCAGAGACCGGGCGGTTTGCTTCAGCAGATGATTATTCCTGAGTGGAAATGGGAGAGAGTTACTATGGATTTCGTGAGTGGCCTTCTTTAGATTTTGAAGAATTTTGATTCGATTTGGGTTGTTGTGGATAGGCTGACCAAGTCAGTGCATTTCATTCCGGTGTGTACCATATATTCTGCGGAGCGGCTGGCTAGGATCTTTATTCTGGAGATTGTGTGGTTGCATGGTGTTCCAGTTACTATTATTTCGGATAGAGGTACTCAGTTCACTTCTCAGTTTTGGAGGACTTTTCAGCACGAGTTGGGCACTCAGGTGGAGTTGAGTTCAGCATTTCATCCTCAGACGGATGGACAGTCCGAGCGTACTATTTAGATATTGGAGGATATGTTGCGTGCCTGCGTGATTGATTTTGGAGGTTCTTGGGTTGAATTTTTACCACTTGCAGAGTTTGCCTACAACAACAACAACTATTTGTCCAATATTCAGATGGCACTTTATGAGGCCTTATATGGGAGGCAGTGTAGAACTCTAGTGGGTTGGTTTGAGCCCGGTGAGGCTAGGTTGTTGGGGACAGATCTGGTCCAGGATGCCTTAGAAAAGGTGAAGGTGATTCAGGAAAGACTTCGCACAGCTCAGTCGCGTCAGAAGAGTTATGCAGACCGGAAGTTCCGAGATGTGTCATTTATTGAGGGCGAGAAGGTTTTGCTGAAGATTTCGCCGATGAAGGGTGTTATGAGGTTCGGAAAGAAAGGGAAGTTGAGTCCGCAGTTTATTGGACCATTTGAGGTACTTAGGAGGATTGGAGAGGTGGCTTACGAGCTTGCATTGCCGCCTAGATTATCGGGTGTTCATCCGGTATTCCATGTGTCCATGCTCCGGAAGTACATTGGGGACCCGTCTGATATTTTATATTTCAGTACAGTACAGTTAGATGAAAAATTGACTTATAATGTGGAGCCAGTGGCTATTTTGAGTCGACAGGTTCAAAAATTGAGATCAAAAGATATAGCATCAGTGAAAGTACAGTGGAGAGATCGGCCCGTGGAGGAGGCTACTTGGGAGACCGAGCAGGAGATGCGGAGCAGGTACCCGCACCTATTTGAAACTCCAGGTATGTTTCTTAACTCGCTCGAGAACGAGCGTTTGTTTTAGTTGGAGAGAATGTAACGACCCGAACCATCGTTTCCTATATTTTCATCCCGTATTCCCCGTTAAATGCTTATTCATGCTTCAATATGTGTACTTGGTGAATTTGAGTCAATTCGGATCGAGTTTGGTATGAAATGGGACAATTAGTCTCTTTAAGGAAGAATTAGTTTGGAAAAGTCAACTGGATGTTGACTTGTGAGTTAGAGGGCTCGGAATTGAATTCTGATGATTTGGTTAGTTTCGGGGGATGATTTAAGGCCTAGGAGCGCAATCGGAATTAATTTTGGAGGTCCGGTGAAGAAATTAGCTCATTTTGGCGAAGTTAGTATTTTGGCGATTTCCGGTTAATTGGTGAAATTTTGATCCGACGGTCGGAATGGAATTCCGAGAATTTCTGTAGCTTCTTTATGTCATTTTGGACTTGTGTGCAAAATTTGAAGTCAATCGGACATGATTTGATAGGTTTCGGCATCGGAAATAGAAGTTGGAAATTCTAAAGTTCATAAAACTTGGATTGGAGGTTGATTCATGATTTTAGCGTTGTTTGATGTGATTTGAGGCCTCGAGCAAATCCGTAATGTATTTTGGGACTGGTTGGTATTATTGGTCGGGGTCCCGGGGGCCTCGGGTGTATTTCGGATGCCCAACGGGTCATTTTTGGAAGATTTTTGCCGTTTTGAGCATAAATGTAATGATCTAAAGGTTCATTTTTAGTTCTAGAGATCCAAATTTGATTTCGAGACTTCCAGAATTTAAATCATGAATTATAGGACTGAGCTGGAAATTTTGGTTTAATTTCATGAAGTCGCGATTGGGTTTTTGACGTGAAATGTGAGTTAATTGTTTAACGAGCGAAATGGGTATTGAACTGGGAAAACGAGCTCCGAATTGAGTTTCGATTGAAGAGTTGTGTTCGTATTATTTGTGACTCATAGGAACAAGAATCGTCTAATTCCGAGTTCGTTTGATGGAGTTAGAGCTATTTTAGTAAAAAATGGCTGTGCTGCAGATTTCTTAAAAGCTGCTATATTTTCTGCAGCAGTGAACAGTACCCGCGCGTAAACAGTAACCGCGCGGGTGAACAGTGAACAGTGCCCTCACGCGCATGAACAGTGCCCCCCCGTGAACAGTACCGAAAATTTCTGGACTGATTTAATGTCCAGCAGTCCAAGTTTGATCATTGTTTTTGACTTCCAAGCTCGGATTTTGGGCGATTTTTAGCAAGAAATCTTGGGAAATCTTGAGGTAAGTCACTTGTGATTATTTCTACTCCATAATATTGAATTATCATTGAATAATCCGACTAGATTACATATTTTTGAGGAGTAAATTGAAGATTTAGGCCTAGGGATTTGAAAATAAGATTTGAAGATTTGAGGGGTCATTTGAACTCCGATTTTGGTAAATTTTATATGTACGGACTTGTGGCGAGATGAGGAATCCGGTGATGTCACTTTCGTAATTTTTTGAGAAGTGGGCCCGGGGCTCAGGTTTTGCGAATTTTGTGAATTTCGATATTTTTCGAGTCTTTTCGATTGGGTTATATTCGCTTAGCCTATTGTAATGTATTCGTTGTGGTTTTGACCAGATTCGACGCGCGAGGAGGTAAATTCGAGATGCAAGGGCATAGCGGAGTAGACATTGGACCGTCTTGAGGTGAGTAATGATTTTAAATGATGCACTGAGGGTTTGAAACCCCGGATTGCACAACATACTGCTATGTTGAGATGAGACACGCATTGTATGACGAGCGCGGGGTCATTTACTATTGGGGATTGTGACTTGGTGCATCCCAGTTGATATTTTTACCGCGTAATTGATAAAGATTTATTGTTTTTCACTATGATTGGGCTTATTGCCATATTTGGGCTTCGTGCCAATTATCTAAAATCTTTTGTGAATTTACATCACTATTTTCCTCACGAATTGAAATATTATTTGAACTCAATCCAATTGAATTATATTATTTTGTGAACTCAGCTACATTTATACTCAACTCGTGATTTAATGATGTTTATAATGCTGTTGAGCTGAGCGCTATTGTTTTACTGATGCCCAAGAGGCTTATGATTATTTTCTGGACTGATTGAGGCCGAGGGCCATACGTGAGAATATGTTGACTGATGTGAGGAGGCTTTCAGGCCTCGTGTGTGATGTGTGAAGGCTTTCAGGCCTATTGATATTGCTCTTAGGCTGTAGGAGCCCCTCCGGAGTCTGTACACACCCCCAGTGAGCGCAGGGTACCCAGGTGAGTTGGGAGTGGGCCTGAGAGGCCGTTGTTTGTGTGTGGTGAGTTGGGAGTGAGCCAGAGGGGCTGATGTTGTGTGCTGGTGAGTTGGGAGTGATCCCGAGGGGCTGATACTATACTGAGATTTACATATTGAGCCCGAGGGGCAAGCTTTTGATTTATCCTTACTGTGGAAATTATTTGTCTTTACTATTTTAAAAGAAGAATTATCTGATACTCACTATTTTACTGTATAACTGATTTTACTGCTTGGGATAGCGCTATATTGTGCCGTTATGAGATTTCATGTTTTCAGTCGTTATTTATTTTTATTACTCACTGGGTCAGAGTACTCACATTACTCCCTGCACCATGTGTGCAGATACAGGCAGAGCTGAGTTCGCTCCTGAGCGCTGATTCTTTCCAGACCAGGCGGTGACTAGGAGTAACGAGGTAGCTGTTGACGTCCGCAGCCCCGTTTTCTCCCTTATCTTTATTATTTATGATAATTTCAGACTTTGTAAAATATTAGTAAACTCTGTAGTAGCTCATGACTTGTGACACCCCGATTTCGGGCTGAGTTGGGAGGGTTTTCCTTGTTCTATCACGTTTATTTCGCATTTAAGATTATATTGCCCATGATTTAGACTTATTCCTGCTAAGTAATTATAAAGAGATGTACTGTTTTGTTGATTGGCTGGCCTTGTCCTCATGAGAGGCGCTATCATGACCGGGTTGGGATTTTGGGTCGTGACAAGTTGGTATCAGAGCCTAGGTTACTAGTTCTCATGAGTCATGAGCAGGTTTAGTAGAGTCTCGCGGATCGGTACGAAGACGTCTGTATTTATCCTCGAGAGACTGCAGAACCTTTAGGAAAACTTCACATTCTTGAATTCTTATCGTGCATTCTTGATTCAGCTAGAAAAGTAACTCTTGAAATTCCTTCCACGCGTTCGCATACGCGCTCAGTATCAGATGTGCCTTGATGGCTTGTGATTTCCTGATTGAGGGGCGAGACGTGATCTCTATGAGTTGATGTTGGGCCAGTCTGAAGGACTTGAGGCCGGATCTTTTCCTACGGCTTAAGCACCGAGGTGCTGATTGTGTGAGCAAGTGTTTTGAACTTATATGTCCGGTATTGCCCCTATTAGCGGGAATGACGACTGTGTAGCAATGTGATGGGTATGTTAGTACTGTGAGATGTTTCTATATGACTTGGAAGTGTCGAGGAAGATCTGTTGGATGATAGGTGAAATATTAAGTGTATGATTTCCATTGTGATTAGAGGTGTAGCTCTGAGTTATGGGCGTGAAGAATCTTTTCAAGTCTCCTGTTTGGAGTGAAGTAAATTTCATGTTACAGTATGAGTTTAGACCCAGGAAGACTAAGTGATTGTGTAATGTGTATGATGGTGGAAGGTATACAAAAATGTTAATTGGAGGCAAAGTAAGTGTGTTCCTTATTATGTTGAGTAGAGAGTTTCTTTTCTACTAACAGGGTGTATGTGTTGAGATTTGAATTTGACTCTAATTGAGAAATTTGAGTTGATTGTCACGAGAATGAAGGTGATCTTAGTAGTGGAATTGAGGTATTTTACGGTCTGTGTTACCTAAGCTTGTGAAGAATTTTTGTTGAACTAGCTGTAGTAATATGGCAATATTTCTAAGTTTGATGACCTACGTGGCCTGGTTGAATTAGAGGAATTTAGTTCTGATAGCTTGATTAGGAGAAAATGGATTTCCAAGTGTTCTTAATGGTTTCTACCATGGTTTAAAATAGATACTTTCTACAGGTATGGGGAACGTGTTGTGTATTGTGAGTTCCTGTATATTTCTTCATTATTGATGGGGTACGAAGGTTTTGGAACAAGGTTCTGTTTAATTTGAGGTTTTCTACTGCTACTTGGTTGGTTTGAGTGGTTATGGTGATCGAGAATGGTGTTGCGAGTATACGAGTTGTGTAGTATATTATGCGATTATATCTAGGGTTATTGTTATGGCTTGACACAGTTTGTTCGGACTTATACAGTATGTGTATGTGAGATTCGGGTCTTGAAAAGAATTCTGGATGTTAGAAATTGGGCTCCAAGGATTTGGGGTAAGGTTAAAGTAATGTTTATTATTCACTACAATGGGTTTAGTGTGTTTCAGAATAATAGGTTCCAAGTTTTTTTTATGAATTATATGCCTTACCGGTATGAGGGTTCGTTATGTGCTATGAAAAAAAAATGTTTACGAAATTTATTGAGAAGAAGAAAGAAAGGAAATTGAAAACTGCAGTTGGCACAATATGAAATATTTAAACCGGGCTGCAAGCCGCGGTGGAGGTTATATAAGGACAAGGTCCTTGTGGTACGTAATTATGAGTTTAAAATTTTCCTTTGTAAAGTTTAATTCGTACGATAATATTAAAGGGAGTCATGCCAGTTAGGTTGATTTGATAATTCTTATATATTTTATGTTCATATTCAGCCATTTTCGTACTGTAAACATTGAGTTTTAGCTTATGAGATGAGTTCGATGTGGCGTTAAATGTGACTCATTAATACGAGTAAGTAATAATGAGGTCTTCATGCCTCACATTCTGTTGTCAGTATTATGAAAATTTGAAATGAGGTGGTGGTTAATATGAGATTTATTTATAATTATGGAATTATTTATGAACAACTATTAAGACCAGAAATGTGGTTGTGATCATACAAATGATTCGTTTCATGTCAAAATATCATGGTGATAATGTCAGGCTTGTAATGCGAGATTAATGTTATTGATATACTTGTGGTATTTGTTGGGTTGTGGACATGCTGTTAGGAGTTATTTTGGTGTTACTCTGACAGGTGGATAGGCCCAATTACAAGGGAGACTCTGCCGAAAAATTTGAAAAAATCTGGGAGTTAGTCAAATTTTGGGGACTTAAAAAAGTTGAAATGTTGGAAGAATATCTAAGATCTATATGAAGCCGTTTGGTTCATTTGGTTGTGGATTGTGGGGTGTTGTCCAGGCTATGGTGGTAGTTCTTTCATGTTATGAGAAGAAATGACTTATTACGGGTCCAGGAAAGGCCATCAGCCTAGTTTAGTGCGAGCAGAATCGACCTGAAGTGGGTGAATGGATTTAAATAGGATTATGGGCTTCATGTGAGTCAGATATGTTCATTTTAGTATAGCGCTCCTCAAGGAGGGGTGTTGGAATATCATATGTTGTTCCATGCTTGTCAACTCATGTAATATTGTGATTGTGCCATGTGTGCTGTGAAACGGCTTGATAAATTCCTATTCTCTAAGGAAAAGTCCATATTAGTTGTGTGAGTTGAGCAGTCCATTACTGAATCATTTCCTTATGTATCTTGTTCGCATTATGGCCTATTGGCACATTTTTGCATCATGTGAGACCATTGGTCATTGTCTGTGGTGATTGGTTGTCTGAGCAGCTCGTACTAGGTGAGGCGAGACTATTGGTAACGGGGACCATTGCAGTGGGATTATGTGAGGTATATTATAGGGTAGTTACCAGTATTTGGGTAGTAATGAGGTGATGATTTTAGTCAAAAAGGAGAGGATTAATGTTTGGTTAACTCTGCAATTGGTTAGAAATTTCTGCACATCTCCTCCGTTGTGGTTATATCGTCAGCATTATAACAGAATGTATATGTATATCATCATATGCATTGGGAGCATCAGAGTCGTAGAATTTTGGCTATTAAGGTTCATGGAGTGTCATTGTGGTTAGATGGTGAATTATGCGATGCATGGTGCTAATTCAACAAAGGTACGCAGTCGTGTTCTGGTACCTCGTGTGGTAGTTGATACAGTGTTTATATACAGGGAACAGGTCTGGCAGAGAATTTCAGGTGTTGGAATTGGGTTCTGAGCTTATTGTATGGATAAAAGAGGATATCTGCAGATTTGATCAAACTAATGTGTCCATATGAGTTGTGGTAGCACGGGCAGGTGCACGAGGTGTTAAACAGTGATTTCAGATAACTTAAGAGCAGTTCTTGGAACGTTCGAGGACGAACGTCTATACAAGATAGTGACCTGTAACGACCCGATCGGTCGTTTTGAGCTCTTACACGTCGTTCAGCAGTTGGAAGTCATGAACAGCTTCATTTCAGGTATATTGACTTGTACGTATGGTCAGAGTTGAATTTCGGGAAATTCGGAGTCAAATTGGAAAGAAACTTTTCATTGCGGCAACCTTAAGTTGAAGAAAATGGCTAAGATTAGAATTTTGAGTAAACGACCTCGAAATTGGGATCTGAAAGTTCTAGCATGTTCGTATGATGATTTCGGACTTGGGCGTATGTCCGTATTTGGTTTTGGATAACCCATGAGCATTTCGGCGTATATTGTGGAAGTTAGTATTTTAGAAGAATTTCATAAATTTGGGTTGGAAGGCATTTCAGAGTTATAGATGTCCGTTTGGGATTCCGAGTCTGGGAATAGCTCCGTATGGTGATTCTTGAGTTGGGAGCGCAATCGAAAGTGAATTCGAATGTCCGGAGGTCATTTTGAAGTCATTTGGCTAAATATAGAAATTTGAAGGTTTTTGAGAAAATTCGACCGGAAGTGGAAATTTTAATATCGGGGTCGGAATGCGATTCTGAAAGTTGGTGCAAGTCCGTAATGTCGAATGTGACTTGTGTGCAAAATTTGAAGTCATTCGGACTAGTTTTGGTAAGGTTTCAGACACTTAGTCTCTTTTAAGGAAGCTTAAGTTAGAAAAGTCAACCGGATATTGACTTATGTGTTAGAGGGCTCGAAATGCGAATTTTATGGTTCAGATAGCTTCGTTAGGTGATTTGGGACTTAGGAGTGTGTCCGGAATATTTTTGTGATGACCGGTGTAGAATTAAGCTTGAATTGGCAAAGTTAGTATTTTGGCAATTTCCGGTTGATAGGTGAAATTTTGATCTGACGGTCGGAACGGAATTCCGAGAATTTTTGTAGCTTCGTTATTTCATTTTAGACTTGTGTGCAAAATTTGAAGTCAATCAGACGTGATTTGATAGGTTTCGGTATCGGAAATAGAAGTTGGAAATTCTAAAGTTCATAAAACTTGGATTGGAGGTTGATTCATAATTTTAGCGTTGTTTGATGTGATTTGAGGCCTCGAGCCAGTCCGTAATGTATTTTGGGACTGGTTGGTATTATTGGTCGGGGTCCCGGGGGCCTCGGGTGTGTTTCAGATGCCCAACGGTCATTTTTGGAAGATTTTTGCCGTTTTGAGCATAAATGTAATGATCTAAAGGTTCATTTTTAGTTCTAGAGATCCAAATTTGATTTCGAGACTTCCAAAATTTAAATCATGAATTATAGGACTGATATGGAAATTTTGGTATAATTTCATCAAGTCGCGATTGGGTTTTTGACGTGAAATGTGAGTTAATTGTTTAACGAGTGAAATGGGTATTAAACTGGGAAAACGAGCTCCGAATTGAGTTTCGATTGAAGGGTTGTGTTCGTATTATTATTTGTGACTCATAGGAACAAGAATCGTCTAATTCCGAGTTTGTATGATGGAGTTAGAGCCATTTTAGTGAAAAATGGTTGTGCTGCAAATTTCTTAAAAGCTGTTGTATTTTCTGCAGCAGTGAACAGTACCCGCGCGTGAACAGTAACGGCGCGGGTGAACAGTGAATAGTGACCTCAAGCGCATGAACAATAATTCCGAAAAATCTGGGCAGTGAGTTTATATCCGATTTTGGTTCATTTATCCACCATTTTCAGTCATTTGGAGAGCTTTTGGACGGGGATTGAAGGTAGTTTCAACTGAGATCGATTGGAGGTAAGTTTTATGAGTTAAATACATGATTTTATTGAAGAATCATCCTTGAAATCCATGAAAACATAGCCAAATTATAAGAAATTAGGGCTTGAGATTGAAATTCTAAAATGGTGATTTGAAGGGTCAAATGGACTCAGACTTTTGTGAATTTGGTATGTATAGACTCGTGGCGAGATAAGGATCGTATTGATGTAAGAATTTCAGAGTTTCGAGATGTGGGCCCGGGGCTCGGGTTTTGCCAAATCCATGAATTTTGATATTTTTTGATTGTTTTTGATTGGGTATTGTCTCTTTAGTATAATGCAACATATTCGTTGTAATTTTGGGCAAATTCGTCACGCGAGGAAGCAAATTCAAAAGGCAAGGCCATCGCGGAGTAGTCTTTTGGCCGTCTTGAGGTGAGTAATGATTTTAAATGATGCACTGAGGGTTTGAAACCCCGGATTGCACAACATACTGCTATGTTGAGATGAGACACGCGTTGTATGACGAACGCGGGGTCATTTACTATTGGGGATTATGACTTGGTCCATCCCAGTTGATATTTTTACCGCGTAATTGATAAAGATTTATTATTTTTCACTATGATTGGGCTTATTGCCATATTTAGGCTTCGTGCCAATTATATGAAATCTTTTGTGAATTTACACCACTATTTTCCTCACGAATTGAAATATTATTTGAACTCAGTCCAATTGAATTATATTATTTTGTGAACTCAGCTACATTTATACTCAACTCGAGATTTAATGATATTTATAATGCTGTTGAGCTAAGCACCATTATTTTACTGATGCCCAAGAGGTTTATGATTATTTTCTGGACTGATTGAGGCCGAGGGGCATACGTATGGATATGTTGAGTGATGTGAGGAGGCTTTCAGGCCTCGAGTGTTATATGTAGAGGCTTTCAGGCCTCGTGTGTGATGTGTGAAGGCTTTCAGGCCTATTGATATTGCTCTTGGGCTGTAGGAGCCCCTCCAGAGTCTGTATACACCCCCAGTGAGCGCAGGGTACCCAGGTGAGTTGGGAGTGGGCCCGAGAGGCCGTTACTTGTGTGTGGTGAGTTGGGAGTGAACCCGAGGGGCTGATGTTGTGTGCTGGTGAGTTGGGAGTGAGCCCGAGGGGCTGATACTTTACTGAGATTTACATATTGAGCCCGAGGGGCAAGCTTTTGATTTATCCTTACTGTGGAAATTATTTGTCTTTACTATTTTAAAAGAAGAATTATCTGATACTCACTATTTTACTGTATAACTGATTTTACTGCTTGGGATAGCGCTATATTGTGCCGTTATGAGATTTCATGTTTTCAGTCGTTATTTATTTTTATTACTCACTGGGTCGGAGTACTCACATTACTCCTTGAACCGTGTGTGCAGATACAGGCAGAGCTGAGTTCGCTCCTGAGCGCTGATTCTTTCCAGACCAGGCGGTGACTAGGAGTAACGAGGTAGCTGTTGACGTCCGCAACCCCGTTTTCTCCCTTATCTTTGTTATTTATGATAATTCCAGACTTTGTAAAATATTAGTAAACTCTGTAGTAGCTCATGACTTGTGACACCCCGATTTCGGGCTGAGTTGGGAGGGTTTTCCTTGTTCTATCACGTTTATTTCGCATTTAAGATTATATTGCCCATGATTTAGACTTATTCCTGCTAAGTAATTATAAAGAGATGTACTGTTTTGTTGATTGGCTAGCCTTGTCCTCACGAGAGGCGCCATTACGACCGGGTTGGGATTTTGGGTCGTGACATTTTCTCTTTTCATTTTTCTGTGGAAAGAGAATATTCACAGGGAGAGGAGTCAATTTTTCAATAATTTTTTCTTCTTTTTTCTTGACTTCATTCTTTTGAGATGGTTCAGAGGGTATTTCAACATTCTTACCGTTGTTTACCTGTTGTTCTGACTGGTCTTCATAGGGTTCATCAAGCTCCTTACCTGATCATAAGGTGATGGCCTTAAGGTGCTCTTTTGGGTTTTTCTCTGTATTGGTTGATAAGGGACCTTGAATCTTTTCCAAAACAAGAGCTGCCAATTGGCTCAACTGTATTTCCAGATTTTTGAGGGATGAATTTTGGCTCTCTATCTTTTCATTAGTGACCTTAATATACTTATACAGAAGATCATCAAGACTTGAATGAGCTTGTTGAGGCCTTTGCTGATAGGGCCCTGCTTGTTGATAAAGTCTAAAGTTTGATTGACCATGGTTTGGATTTTGGTATCCGGGTGGACCCTGTATTTGTTGCTTCTAGAAGCTTTGAGAGTTTTCTGCATCATTTGGATTGCTCCATTGAAATCCTGAGTGTTTCTGTGCCATTGGGCTTCCAAAAGGATACTGCTTGTAACCGATGACATTGACATGTTCATCATTGTGATTGGTTGCTTGACATTCATGGTTCTGATGATTTCCTCCACACATGTCACAAGCCTCAGATTGGCTTGGTTGTTGTGTATTCACCTGAAAAGTTTCAAACTTTTGTGCCAAAGAAATAATTTGCTGTGTTAGTGTATTTAAAGCATCAACCTGATTTACTGTAGCAGCCTTCTTGATAATTATACGCTCAGATGGCCATTGGATGACATTCTCAGAAATTTCGTTCAACAATTGCAACGCTTTCTCTGTTGTTTTTCCCATTACTAAACCTCCTGCAGCTGCATCTATCACATTTCTAGAAAAGGGTTTTAGCCCGTGATAAAAAATATACAATTGCATATGTTCAGGAATATCGTGGTGTGGACATTTTCTTAATATTGCTTTTAACCTTTCCCAAGCTTGATAAACTGACTCTGTGTCAGTCTGCAAGAAGTTAGATATGTCTTGTCTTAACTTTGTGGTTTTAGCAGGGGAAAAATATTTGTTTAAAATTTTTTGAGTCATTTGATCTCATGTGGTAATGGAACCTTGTGGAAAACTTCGCAACCAAGTCTTGGCATCTCCTTTTAAAGAGAAAGGAAATAGCCTTAACTTGATAGCTTCAGGAGGTACTCCATTATACTTAGCTGTTTCAACAAGTTTCAAAAAGTCAATTAAATGACTGTGTGGATCTTCACTTGTGTCTCTAGTGAAGATGCAAGACTGTTGAATTGTTTGAATCAGGCTAGTCCTGATTTCAAAGTTGTTGGCTGCCACTGGAGGTTTTCTGACACTAGATTCACAGTTGAAGCGGTCAGGTCTAGCATAATCCCTTAGGATTCTGTTTGCTGGCCTTGGCGCCAATTCATCAAATTGATCCTCTATTTGTACTGGTGGTGGTACTTTGCGTGGATTGATATTTTCTACTTCCTGATTCTCCATACCTTCACAAGCTATGCTTTGGGAAGATAATGCTTGTCCTTTCCTGCGCAATCGAAGAAATCTTTCAATTTCAGGATCGTAAATGACCAACTCTTTTATAGAAGAGCGGGTTATAAACTACTCAAAATTCTAAAAAAAAAACAAACTAAACTTAACTCCTAAAGTGGTAGTTGCAGTAGTAGTAGTAGTACTTAGAAGAAAATAATTAAAAGAAAGTGATAAATAACAAGGACAACAAAGATGACAAAAATAATAAGCGATCAAATAAAAATAGTAGTATGATAATGTTGTTGTTGTAGTTATTATTATTATTATTATTAATAATAATAATAATAATAATAATAATAATAATAATAATAATAATAATAATAATAATAATAATAATAATAATAGTAGTAGTAGTAGTAGTAGTAGTAGTAGTAATTATATTAGTACTAATTAGCAATAGATGTTATGAAAAAAATGGTAAACGAAATCAGTTAGTAGTAACAGTAAATAACGATGGAAAATAATAATATAATACTAATATAGAATATAGTTACAAGTAGTACTAGTATTAATAATAGTGACTGCTATGCTATAATGATGATAAGAAGGATAAATGATAATAACACTTGTATAAGATGTTAGTACTTGTAATAGTAAAAGTAATAGTAGTAATATTTAGTAAACACTGATAGCAAAGATAATAATACTAATAGTAAGTTTCCAAATTAGTAACAAAATATTTAGTCTGAAGTAGACTTGTGCCAATCCCCAGCAATGGTGCCAAAAAATTTGACGAGGTCAATGCGTATAAGATTTTGCTACTCGTACTCTATCAAATTCTAGTATAGTGTATGATATCGTCCCACAGAGATTGGAGAATCTAGCTACAAACTTATAATTTTCTCACTACTATTTGAGAGAATCAAATTGATGAAGTTTTGTTTGTTGAAAATTTAAATTGCTTAAGTTGAACTAAATAACTTTTGGAAGATTTATATTTAAAAAGAGTTGGGAATCATTGAATTCACTCGATAGCGTGATAATAATAAAATCTTAGCTTCTACATATATTTCTCTTAGGAATAACTGTTTATTGCTAATACAATTATATTTTGCTCACTAAGAAATAATCAATTAACAACACTCCGCGAGGTTATGTAAATCAATTGATATATTACTTGTGATGATTAAACCGAAATAATTTTTTTGCCTGAATTGTGCTAAAAGATAGCAAAAACCTCTTGCGATTACTTTTTACTAAAAATCAATAATCTTGCCAACTACAACTCCTCCGTGAGAATTAGAATGTAAGTAAGCAGGATTACAGACTTGGAATGATAGCTTAAAAAGAATTACTCTCATTCTATTATTTTACCCAATAGTTATCATATATTAATTTTGCTCCGTGAGAATTACAAAATTGACATACAACTAACTTTGGAGAATAAATAGATAGAAGTGATAATAATTAATTAAAACTAGTATTCCAGCAAAATATAGAAATATAATTAGAAAGTTTCAGGTCAAGCATGTAGTAAAATTGAGATTAATATTATAACGCTATCGAGCTTCATCAACTATCCCAGCAAAAGAGATTACTCCATTATGGAGTATTTAAATCTCACAAAGAAAGAAATTCTTAAAATACTATCAACACTCTTAGAAAATTCAAAGGCTACAAGATAAAATGAAATAGATAAAGAGAGAAGTAAAGACCAAAGCTAAAGAAAAGCTGCTAATTAGGCACGTATGATCCTTTTCCCCTTTCAACACAAACATCCTATTTATAGAAATCAAATCTCATAAGGTGCCACAATGCCTCGTGGTTCTTTTGCCATGATTCGTCATGCTTCTATTGCCATGATGCCTCATGCTTCTCTTTTTATTCCTTTATTTGTTTTATCATGATATTTTTATTTCCTACAAAATACTATTAGAAAATACAGATAATTGACATATATATATATATATATATATATATATATATTATTTAAAATAATTTATTTTTAAGTATATAATATATGAATATTTTATAGTCATCAGGCCCACATGGTCAAAACCCGAGGTTCGAACCAAAACCCGATTACCCATTCCCCTACGAACCCAAATATATAATTTGTTTTGAAATCGGACCTCAAATCGAGGTCCATATCCCCATTTTTTTAAAAACCTAGGTTCTACCCAAAACACCCAATTCCCCCCATGAAAATCATTGATTTTGAGTTCAAATCATGTTAAAAGATGTTAATGATTGAAGGAAATGAGTAAAAATTAACTTACAATCGATTTGGAAGAAGAGTTGTTCTTGGAAAATCGCCCAAAGGAGTTTGTATTTTGAAAAGATGTGAAAAATGAGTTTAAAATCGTCTAAGTATAAAAGTGCAGGTCTCAAATGTGGGAATTGCGAACAAATTGCGAACCCCGACCTCTGCTAGCTTGGGAATTGCGAAGGGAAGCTCGCATTTGCGAACCCTTAGGAAATCTGGGCTTTTCGCATTTGCGAACAATAAGTCCCATTTGCAACTTCAAGCCTTCCCAGCATACGTCGCATTTGTGAAGGGGATCCTCGCATTTGCGAAACCTAGCTCACATTTGCGAGATAAGGCAGGCTTGGGCTGGTTCGCATTTGCGACCAAGTCCTCGCATTTGCGAGCCAGGCTTCGCAAATGCGAAGCCTGCAGGCCTGATCATACCAGTAAAATTTCTGCAATTTTTCTAAGTTCAAATGCACCCCGTGGCCTATCCAAAACTCACCCGAGCCCTCAAGGCTCCAAACCAAATATACACACAACCTCAAAAGCTTCCTACAGATTTATTCGTGTACTCAAATCACCAAAATAACATCATGAACATCAAATTAAACCTCAAGATCAATGAAATTTCTCAAAACTCCTTTAAACATCAAATTTGCATTTAAGGTCCGAATCACGTCAAACGGATTCCGTTTCTTACCAAACATAACAGAATTATCTTAAATCATATATAAGACATATACCGGGCGCCGAAACCAAAATACAGGCCCGATACCTGTCACGAACCCAACCCCGACCGTGATGGCGCCCAATACAATGCTAGGCAAGCCTGACCAATTAACATCTCACAATCTCTTTCTTTATAATTCAATACCAATTTTCGGGATTTAATACCAATTTAATATAAATAGAAGTATGAATTTAACAGATGAAATGTGCGGAAACCATAATCACGAAAAATCTCTGTAAAACAGCCCACTGATCCGTTGTCACAAGTCTGAGCCTCTAATACAAGGTTTCAACAATCTAATACAGAAATATGTATAAAAAGCGGAATATTAAGTGGATATAGAAGGAGAAATTGGGTCTGCGAACGCCATGCAGCTACCTCGATAACTCCGATGAAAACAGAACGGCGGGAAAGCTTGCTCTATGCCTCAGTAATACCTGTACCTGCACACATGGTGCATGGAGTAATGTGAGTACTCCGACCCAGTGAGTAATAACAATAAATAATACCTGACAGTATGAAATCACGTAAAGGCACTAAGTAGTTCTATATTAAAACAGTAAAATTATTTAAGTAGTGAATGAGGAATTCATGTGAAATTCTTTAAACCAGGTAAAATAGATATAATCAGTATACATCAGCTCCTCATGCATTTCAGTTCATTTACTCGTTCTTATCCTCAGTTCTCAATTCATATACTTCTGACGATAACCGAATCAATAAATGTATATACCGCTGCAGCGTGCAGCCCGATCCGTACATCGCTGTGGCGTACAACCAGATCCATAATAATAATAGTCGACTGCGCTCACTGGGGATGTGCAAACTCCGGAGGGGCTCCTTCAGCCCAAGCGCTATATAATTGTTGCGGCGTGCAGCCCGATCCATATTATATAAAATATCCTCACTATTGGGTCCTCGACCCCTCTCAGTCATTTAAAAATCACAGCCTCTCGGGCATAATGTATGGTCGGGAACTCAGCCCTCATATCTCTTTCTATTTATGATTAACATTTCAAAAATCTGGTTCATATCATTTTTAAACAATTGGAAACATGAATGAGGATATAAATTATATAACAAAATAGGTAAGGAAAACCAGTCAAAAATCCCCTAAGGGTTCTACAGGACGGCGCAAGGCCCCAAGAATGGCAACAAGCCCAATTCACAATAATAAAGTATATGTCTCAATCAAAAATGTAGTAAAATATCATTCGGGATGGACCAAGTCACAATCCCCATAGCATTGGACCTCACGCTCGTCACACAATGTGTATCTCAACTTAGTATAGCACTACGTTGTGCAAATCCGGGGTTTAAAACCTTCAGGACATCATTTAAAATCATTACTCACCTCAAACTGGCCAAAACGCTAGCTCGCTATGCCTTTGCCTCTCAAATTGGCCTCCTCGTGTGTCGAATCTAACCAAAATCACACAAATATCGATGAAGCTTGATTTCTAAAAGACGGGGTTTTAGTCATACGTATCTGGGACTTGCCCCTTAATGGTACTACAATGATCCACTACTCTTAGGTAACTTCAATCTACAATACAACATTCAATAAGGCCAATATTAGTAATAATTCCCATAACTTATGGCATTTAGGCCTATTATCAAACATCTTGTAGGCATAGATATTTACACCTCATAACTATAGTATTGGTTCCGCCAACTATCATCATTAACCAACAATTTCATCCCACCATGAGTCTTTAACAATTTATACTCCTAACATCACATGTGTGATCAACCATTCACACCCAACCAACAAAATTCCATCAACTAATCACCTTTAAATTCCTACCCTGATCATGTATTTAAATTGGAAATTTATGGCCTCCAATCACCATACCTCAAGTTCTAATGTATATATCATACATAAATAATCACCATACAGTAGTTGGAGATAATAGACATACCTCTTGTAGTAAGAATTTTAAGAACCCCAACTTGTGGTGTTCTTGATAAATTCAAGGATTTGAAGGAAAATCTAAGGATTTTCAAGATCAATCCAAGTTAATATAAGTGTTTAGGAGTAGTAATCAACTCAAAATACCCCAAAAATCTTACCTTGGAACATAGAAATGAAGAGTGGGACGGATTCCTCTTGAAAGAGCAAGCCCTTGCCCCAAAAATGACTTGGGAACTCTCTATACCCGGTCTTGGGGTATTTAGGGGCCTGCTACTACCGCGGTCGCGCACCTGGGCGCGCTAAAGTAGCGCAACGAAGGCAGAAAACTTCGCAATATGCGCGTTCACTAGCGCAATCGCGCATCTGGGCGCGCTAGTGACACATTCCCAGTAAAATGGTCATAACTTTCTGTATACACCTCTAAATAACTAACGGATTGTTGCGTTAGAAACCAGACCCAAAGGGCTTTAAGTTGATAGGTTGTGGATAACACAACTCTATATATAACCGGAGATATGATTGTCCAAAGTGAGGTCTTGTGCATACTCATTTACAACTTTCGTCTATTATGAAATTTTCCAACTACAAAAGTTTCCGTTAGCCATCCGAAATCACCCCGAGGCCCCCGGGACCTCAACCAAAAGCACTAAAATATCTTAAAACATCATCCAAACATGTTCCAATCATCAAAACGCCTCAACTAACACCAAATCATCGAATTCAAGCCTAAGTTCTTTTAAAACTTCTAAAACATGCATTCGATCAAAAACCCAACCAAACCATGTCCGAATGACCTGAAATTTTGCACACACATCCCAAATTACCTAACGAAGCTACAACAACTCTTGGAATTCTATTCCGACTCCTGGATCAAAATCTCACCCATCGACCGGAAATCGCCAAAATACTGACTTCGCCAATTCAAGCTTAATTCTACACTGGACCTCCAAAATTACTTCCGATCATGCTCCTAAGTCACAAATCACCTCCCGGAGCTACCCGAACCATCGGAATTCACATCCGAGCCATCTAACACATAAGTCAACTTCTGGTTGACCTTTCCAAATTAAGCCTTCCTTAAAGAGATTAAGTGTCTCATTTCTTATCAAAACCATTCCAAATCAATTCGACTACATATGACACGGATAACGAAGCATATAGAAATAGAAAATGGGAGAAATAGGGCGGTAACTCATGAGACGACGGGTCGGGTCATCACATCCTCCCCAATTTAAACAAACGCTCGTCCTCGAGTGAGTTAAGAAACATACATGAAGTCTCAAATATGTGGGGATATTTGCTCCGCATCTCTCGCTCGGTCTCCCAAGTAGCCTCCTCCGCGGGCCGACCTCTCCACTGCACTTTCACTGACGCTATATCTTTTGATCTCAATTTTCGTACCTGACGACCTAAAATAGCCACTGGCTCCACATCATAGGTCAAATCACCCTCCAACTGAACCGTGCTGAGGTCCAAAACATGAGACGGGTCCCCAACATACTTCCGAAGCATAGACACATGGAATACCGGATGCACACTTGACAGGCTGGGTGGCAAGGCCAGCATATAAGCCACCTCCCCTATCCTCTTCAGTACCTTAAATGGACCAATGAACTGCGGGCTCAACTTCCCTCTCTTTCCGAATCTCATAACACCCTTCATAGGTGAAATCTTCAGCAAGACTTTTTCACCAACCATGTAAGACACATCTCGAACCTTCCGGTCCGCATAACTCTTCTGACGCGACTGTGCTGTATGAAGTCTTTCCTGAATCACCTTCGCCTTCTCTAAGGCATCCTGAACCAAGTCTGTTCCCAACATCCTAGCCTCGCCAGGCTCGAACCAACCAACTAGAGATCTACACCGTCTCCCATACAAGGCCTCATATGGTGCCATCTGAATGCTGGACTGATAACTGTTGTTGTAGGCAAACTCTACAAGTGGCAGAAACTCATACCAAGAACCTCCGAAATCAATAACACAGGCGCGCAACATGTCCTCCAGTATCTGAATAGTGCGCTCGGATTGTCCGTCCGTATGAGGGTGAAATGTTGTGCTCAACTCTACCTGAGTAACCAACTCTCTCTACACGGCTCTCCAAAACTGCGAAGTAAACTGAGTACCTCTATCTGAGATGATGGAAACCGGAACACCATGCAACCGAACAATCTCCCGGAGTAAATCCTTGCCAACCGCTCTGAAGAATAGGTAGTACACACAGGAATGACGTGCGCGGACTTGGTCAGCCGATCCACAATCACCCAAATAGCATCAAACTTCTTCAAAGTCCGAGGAAGTCCAACCACAAAGTCCATAGTGATCCTTTTCCACTTCCACTCGGGAATAACCATCTGTTGAAGCAATCCACCCGGTCTCTAATGCTCATATTTCACCTGCTGACAATTGAGACACCGAGCTACAAATCCCACAATATCTTTCTTCATTCTTCTCCACCAATAGTGCTGCCTCAAATCCTGATACATCTTCGCGGCACCCGGATGAATAGAATACCGCAAGCTATGGGCCTCCTCTATAATCAACTCTCTAAGCCCATCCACATTGGGCACACAGATCCGGTGCTGCATCCTCAACACACCATCATCACCAATGGTCACATCTCTGGCATCGTCATGCTGAACCCTGTCCTTAAGGACAAGTAAATGCGGATCATCATACTGGCACTCTCTGATGCGATCATATAAGGAAGACCGAGAAACCACACAAGCCAACACCCGACTGGGCTCAAAAATATCTATTCTCACAAAACGATTAGCCAAGGCTTGAACATCAACTGCAAGGGGCCTCTCCCCAACTGGAATGTACGCCAAACTCCCCATACTCACCGCCTTCCGGCTCAAAGCGTCGGCCACTACATTGGCCTTTCCCGGATGATACAGAATAGTAATATCATAATCTTTAAGCAATTCTAGCCATCTCCGCTGACTCAAATTAAGGTCCTTTTGTTTAAACAAATGCTGAAGACTGCGATGATCAGTGAATACCTCACAAGATACGCCATATAAGTAGTGCCTCCAAATCTTCAAGGCATGAAGTATAGCAGCCAACTCTAAGTCATGAACAGGGTAGTTCTTCTCATGGGGCTTCAACTGACGAGAAGCATAGGCAATAACTCTACCTTCCTGCATCAACACACAACCAATCCCAACTCTAGAAGCATCACAATATACAGTATATGCGCCTGAAGCTGATGGCAACACCAGTACCAGAGTTGTGGTCAAAGCTGTCTTAAGCTTCTGAAAGCTCTCCTCGCACTCATCTGACCATACAAATGGAGCACCCTTCTAAGTCAACTTGGTCAAAGAAATGGATGATAATCCCTGAACGAACCAGCGATAATAGCCTGCTAACCCAAGAAAACTCTATATCTCCGTGGCTGAGGACGGTCTAGACCAACTCTGCACCGCCTCTATCTTCTTTGGATCAACCTAAATACCCTCGCGGGACACTATGTGTCCTAAGAATGCCACTGAACTGAGCCAAAACTCACACTTGGAGAATTTTGCATAAAGCTTCTCCTCCCTCAATCTCTGCAACACTACACGCAAATGTTCGGCGTGCTCCTCCTGGCTGCGTGAGTACACCAAAATATCATCAATGAATACGATAACAAACGAATCCAGATAAGGCCGAAATACACTGTTCATCACGTGCATGATCGCTGCTGGGGCATTGGTTAGCCCGAAAGACATGATAAGAAACTCGTAATGACCATATCTAGTCCTGAAAGCAGTCTTAAGAATATCTGACTCCCTGATCTTCAACTGGTGATAACCCAAACGGAGATCAATCTAGGAGAACATCCTCGCTCCCTGAAGCTGATTAAATAAATCATCAATGCGAGGTAAAGGATACTTGTTCTTAATTGTTACTTTGTTCAATTGCCTATAATCAATGCACATTCTCATCGTGCCATCTTTCTTCTTCACAAACAAAACTGGTGCATCCCAAGGGGACACACTATGCCGAATGAACCCCTTATCTAGGAGTTCTTGAAGTTGTACTTTCAATTCCTTCAACTCTGCTGGTGCCCTACGATATGGCGGAATAGAAATGGGCTGAGTGCCCGGCACCAGGTCAATACCAAAATCAATATCCCTGTCCGGTAGCATGCCCGACAGGTCTGCAGGAAACACATGGGGAAAGTCCCTCACAACTGGGACTGAATCGATACTAGGAGTCTCAGCTCCAATATCCCTCACAAACGCTAGATATAAAAGACAAACCTTCCCAACCATACGTTGGGCCTTCAAGAAGGATATCACTCTACTAGGAACATAATCAGTCACACCACGCCACTCGATCCGCGGTACACCCGGCATAGCCAAAGTGACTGTCTTAGCATGACAGTCTAGAATAACATGACACAGAGATAACCAATCCATGCCCAAAATAACATCAAAGTCTACCATGCTCAATAGCAATAGATCGACTCGGGTCTTTAGAAGCCCAATAGTCACAACACACGACCGGTACACACGGTCCATAACAACAGTATCGCCCACCGGGGTAGACACATGAATAGGTAATGCAAGAAACTCCCGGGGCGTACCCAAATAATGAGAAAAAATTGAGGAAACATAAGAATAAGTGGAACCGAGATCAAATAATATAGAGGCATCTCTATGGCAAACTGAAACAATACCTGTAATGATAGCGTCTGAAGTAATAACATATGTCTTGCCTGGAATAACATAGAAATGATTCTGGACACCGCATTATCGACCTCCTCCTCTGGGGCGACCCCTGGCTGCCTGACCTCCACCCCTAGCTGGCTGGGCGAGTGGTGAAGTAACTAGAGCAGAAGTTGAGGGCTGACCCCTTTGCTGATACTGACCATCGTGAAGTCGAGGACAATTCCTCCTCATATGCCCAAACTCTCCGCACTCGTAACAACTACCCGGTGCTGGAGATGGGGACTGAAGGGAACCCCTGGCACCAGAATAGCCAAAAGAAGGACCTGCCATGGAAGAACCCTGGACTGATGGGGCACGAGATGAACTCTGAGCTGGAAGGGCGTTGAGTGATGACTAGCCCTGCTGCGACCCATGATAACCATGACCTGAGGATGCCCCACGATACTCTGGACGGGCCGACTGAGCGGGCCTAAAAGAATGAACTCTACCCTGCTGGAACTGGCCCCTCGAAGGAGCACCACTGAAACTGCTAGAGCCTCGAGGCCTCTTGGCCTCCCTCTCCGTTCTATCCTGACGGCGAACCATCTCAATTTCACGAGCGATATCAACCACCTCCTCGAATGTAGCACCCAATACCCTCTATCTAGTCATCAAGATACGGAGATAGTAGTTAAGGCTATCCACAAATCTCCTGATCCTCTCACGATCGGTTGGAACCATCCAAACAGCATGACGAGACAACTTAGAATACCTCGCCTCATACTGTGACACAGTCATATCTCCCTACTTTAGCCACTCAAACTACCTACGCAACTCCACCCTGCGAGATTGTGGTACATACTTCTCCAAGAAGAGAGTGGAAAACTCCTGGCAAGTCAGGGGCACTGCACCAATCGGCCTACGCCTGTCGTACGCCTCCCACCAAGTGAAGGCAGCCCCAGTAAACTAAAAAGTAGTAAATGCCACCCCACTAAACTCAAGAATCCATGCTATACGGAGCATCCGCTGACACTTATCAAGAATACCCTAGGCATCCTCGCCCTCAGCACCACTGAATAACGGAGGCTGGAGTCTACCAAACCTCTCAAGACGACGCTGCTTATCGTCCGGCATGACTGGCACAACAAACTCCTGAGTTTGTGCAACCGGTTGAGCTGGAGGTGCCCCCGGTGTTTGTAGTCCCTGCACTACCTGCTCAGGTGTGCGAGCAGCGGGGTCTAATTGCCTTCCCCGGCCTGTGAAGTAGCTGCTGTTGTGGTGGCTGAAACTGCCTGAGCCAAGCCTGTGCAAACTGTCAAGATCTGTGCCAAGGCCTCCTGTAGACCCGGAATCACGATGGGCACTGCTGGTTCCTGAACCGGTGCTGCTGCTGGAGCCTGATCCAGAGTTGGGGTAGCTGGTGGATCAATAGGTGCTGCCCTCGCTACTCTGCCTCTACCACAACCACGACCGAGCCCATGGCCTCTTGTGACCGCAGTGGGTGGCACTGGTGGTCGTCCACCTCGTTCGGTAGCGCGAGTCCTCGCCATCTACGAGAGAATAGAATAACGGAAGTTTAGCACTCGGATCAACAAGTTTGCACGATAAGAGTTTCAAGAATATGAAGTTTTCCTAAAGGTTCTGCAGCCTCTCGAGGATAAATACAGACGTCTCCATACCGATCCGCGAGACTCTACTAAACAGGCTCATGACTCGCGATACCAAGTAACCTAGGCTCTGATACCAACTTGTCACGACCCCAACCCTGGCCGTGATGGTGCCCAACACAATGCTAGGCAAGCCCGACCAATTAACATCTCACAATCTCTTTCTTTATAATTCAATACCAATTTTCGGGATTTAATACCAATTTAATATAAATAGAAGTATGAATTTAACAGATGAAATGTGCGGAAACCATAATCACGAAAAATCTCTGTAAAACAGCCCACTGATTCGGTGTCACAAGTCTGAGCCTCTAATACAAGGTTTCAACAATCTAATACAGAAATATGTCTAAAATGCGGAATAATAAGTGGAGATAGAAAGAGAAATTGGGTCTGCGAATGCCATGCAGCTACCTCGATAACTCCGATGAAAACAGAACGGTAGGAAAGCTCACTCTATGCCTCAGGAATACCTGTACCTGCACACATGGTGCATGGAGTAATGTAAGTACTCCGACCTAGTGAGTAATAACAACAAATAATGGCTGACAGTATGAAATCACGTAAATGCACTAAGCAGTTCTATATCAAAACAGTAAAATCATTTAAGCAGCAGTGAATGAGGAAATCATGTGAAATTCTTTAAACCAGGTAAAACAGATATAATCAGTACACATCAGCTCCTCAAGCATTTCAGTTCATTTATTCGTTCTTATCCTCAGTTCTCAATTCATATACTTCTCACGATAACCGAATCAATAAATGTATATACCACTGCGGCGTGCAGCCCGATCCATATATCGTTGTGGCATATAGCCTGATCTAATAATAATAGTCGACTGCGCTCACTGGGGGTGTGCAGACTCCGGAGGGGCTCCTTCAGCCCAAGTGCTATATAATTGTTGCGGCGTGCAGCCCGATCTATATAAGTAATTGTTGCGGCGTGCAGCCCGATCCATATCATATAAAATATCCTCACTATTGGGTCCTCTACCCCTCTCAGTCATTTAAAAATCAAAGCCTCTCGGGCATAATGTACAGTCGGGATCTCAGCCCTCATATCTCTTTCTATTTATGATTAACATTTCAAAAATCCGGTTCATATCATTTTTAAACAATTGGAAACCTGACTGAGGATATAAATTTTTTAACAAAATAGGTGAGGAAAACTAGTCAAAAATCCCCTAAGGGTTCTGCAGGTCGGCACAAGGCCCCAAGCATGGAAACAAGCCCAATTCATAATAATAAAGTATATGTCTCAATCAAAAATGTAGTAAAATATCATTCGGGATGGACCAAGTTACAATCCCCATAGCATTGGACCTCACGCTCGTCACACAGCATGTATCTCAACTTAGTATAGCACTACGTTGTGCAAATTCGGGGTTTCAAACCCTCAGGACATCATTTAAAATCATTACTCACCTCAAACTGGCCAAAACTCTAGCTCGCTATTCCCTTGCCTCTCAAATTGGCCTCCTCGTGCGTCTAATCTGACCAAAATCACACAAACATCGATGAAGCTCGATTTCTAAAAGACGGGGTATTAGCCATACGTATCTGAGACTTGCCCCTTAATGGTACTACAATGATCCACTACTCTTAGGTAACTTCAATCTACAATACAACATTCAATAGGGCCAATATTAGTAATAATTCCCATAACTTATGTCATTTAGGCCTGTTATCAAACATCTTGTAGGCATAGATATTTATACCTCATAACTATAGTATTGGTTCCTCCAACTATCACCATTAACCAACAATTTCATCCCACCATGAGTCTTTACCAATTTATACTCCTAACATCACATGTGTGATTAACCATTCACACCCAACCAACAAAATTTCATCAACTAATCACCTTTAAATCCCTACCATGATCATGTATTTAAATTGGAAATTTATGGCCTCCAATCACCATACCCCAAGTTCTAATGTATATATCATACATAAATAATCACCATAGAGTAGTTGGAGATGATAGACATACCTCTTGTAGTACGAATTTTAAGAATCCCCACTTGTGGTGTTCTTGATAAATTTAAGGATTTTAAGGAAAATCTAAGGATTTTCAAGATCAATCCATGTTAATATAAGTGTTTAGGAGTAGTAATCAACTCAAAATACCCCAAAAATCTTACCTTGGATCATAGAAATGAAGAGTAGGACGGATTCCTCTTGAGAGAGCAAGCCCTTGCTCCAAAAATGATTTGGGAACTCTCTATACCCAGTCTTGGGGTATTTAGGGGCCTGCTACTACCGCGGTCGAGCACCTGGGCGCGCTAAAGTAGCGCGACGAAGGCAGAAAACTTCGCAATATGCGCGTTGACTAGCGTGATCGCGCATCTGGGCGAGCTAGTGACACATGCCTAGTAAAATGGTCATAACTTTCTGTATGTACCTCCGAATGACGAACAGTTTATTGCGTTCGAAACTAGACCCAAAGGGCTTTAATTTGATAGGTTGTGGATAACACAACTCCTTATATAACTAGAGATATGATTGTCCAAAGTGAGGTCTTGTGCGTACTCATTTACAACTTTCGTCTATTATGAAATTTTCCCATTTCAAAAGTTCCCGTTAGCCATGCGAAATCACCCCGACGCCCCCAAGACCTCAACAAAAAGCACTAACATATCTTAAAATATCATCCAAACTTGTTCCAATCATAAAAATGCCTCAACTAACACCAAAATCATCGAATTCAAGCCTAAGTTCTTTTAAAACTTATAAAACACGCATTCGTTCAAAACCCAACCAAACCACGTCTGAATGACCTGAAATTTTTGCACACACATCCCAAATCACCTAACGAAGCTACAACAACTTTCGGAATTATATTCCGACTCCCGGATCAAAATCTCACCTATCGACCGGAAATCGCCAAAATACTGACTTCGCCAATTCAAGCCTAATTCTACACCGGACCTCCAAAATCACTTCCGATCACGCTCCTAAGTCACGAATCACCTCCCGGAGCTACCCGAACCATCGTAATTCACATCCGAGCCTCTAACACATAAAACAACTTCTGGTTGACTTTTCCAAACTAAGCCTTCCTTAAAGAGACTAAGTGTCTCATTTCTTATCAAAACCATTCCAAATCAACTCGACTACATATGGCACGGATAACGAAGTGTATAGAAACAGAAAATGGGAGAAACGGGGCGGTAACTCATGAGACGACGGGCCGGGTCGTCACAATACCAACACGTTCTAATCAAAATTCATTTCCAAACCTTATGAACAATTTTAGAAAATAATTTTCTTCAAAAATTCATTTCTCGGGCTTGGGACCTCGGAATTCGATTCTGAGCAAACGCCCAAGTCCCATATTTTCCTACGGACCTTCCGGGACCGTCAAATTATGGGTCCGGGTCCGTTTACCCAACATATTGACTGAAGTCAAATTAACTCATTTTATAGCCAAAATTTATCATTTTCCACAGACTTTCACATATAAGCTTTTCGGCTATGCACCCGGACTATGCACACAAATCGAAGTGATATTAAAAGAGGTTTTTAAGGCCTCAAAACGCAAAATTTTATTTTAAAACAAGTGATGACCTTTTGGGTCATCACACCTAATTGTATTCTTTTGTATCTTTCACCTTTTTTTTTTGGAGTTTGAATCGCGTCCAAGTATCTCTTAAGAATAGACATTTGGATTTGGTCATTCACGTGATTACCAGAACACTATTGCAGCATTTCATAAAAAGATGTAATATGACTGTAGATGTTAGTATAAATGGTATATATTTAATGGCGGATGATGCTTAATTTCGACCAAGGAATTATTCCCAAAATCACACCTCAAAAAAAAAAAAAAAACTCAATGTTCATGAGTGAATTGAAGGCCTGAGTAATCAGTACTCTAGATATAGACTCTTGTCGAAGTATCACATTATTCATGATGTTAGGGAATAATATGTCATATGTTCAGTCCACATTGCTTAGTTGTCAAAGCCAATGATTCCAAGTGCATGTCAATGCGCCTTTGGTGAACTTCATCCGCAATGGCACCTAAAAGCAGTAGCATTGATGTTGTTGAAAGATTGACAGCCTTGAAAAAATATTAGCAACATTTTCTTGAAAATATTTGTTGCCTTTTAACAGAATGTTATTCCTTACATTTTTCCTACAAGTACTTAAAAAGAAAAGTTGCATAGTAGCATAAAGTTTCTGTCCCCTTGCATTTCTGGTTCATAGACATAATAACCTCTTTTATAAAATGCTACTCACACTTGTTGCATTTAAAGAAGAAAACTAGCTTACCAATTATCTCATTTTTATCCTCAGTTTACACCAGCAATATGTTGCCAAGGAGTCGAACTCTTCCTGCTAGAATATATTATGGCGAAGTGAGTAATTACAGTACAATTAAGAATTTCACCGGTTCAGTTCAGTTTGAAACTTCTTGGCTAAATCTTGGCACCAGTTTCAAGGAAAAAATATTAGTTCAGTTTGTTTGAAACTGCATATTAAAATGGCTACTTTCCTTATCGCTGAAAAATCTATTGACATTCTTGGCTAAATTTTGAAGTCTGTTAAACTTTTCTTTAATCTAACTTGACTTGTTGAAACTTATTTTAGTGGTCGATCTATCTTGACTTTTAAGTGATGGGCAATAATATTTTTTTTTGACAGTCTGAATTTCAGAATCGTCAAAGTTCAAGAGAAACAGCAGATAATACATTTAGGATGTTGGAAAGGAGCAGCATGGTCGGGTTAGATGCTATGATAGATCGGTGACGACAAGCTCTCTGAAAAAAGATGAAGAAATCACCAAGCTTAAACAACAACATGCCAACGAAATAACTTCTCTGAAGGAAGAAATGAAGGAAATGATGAGAGAAGAAATGCTATAATTTTTTAGTCAATTGGTGAAAAACAACCCTGGACTGGATTTTCATGATATACAAGGGTGTGTTGGATCTATTATTCCTTCACCGATTGATGTAAGTAGTGCACGAGCTATGAGAGGCCATAATCTACCACATTCTTCTGGCTCAACTCATGCCCCGAGTCTTGAAAAGGTATTTATATTTTACCAAATAGTATAATGATCGGGGTAAATTTGACCGGATAGTATAATGAAGATAAAATATAAACAATATTTAAAGGTAGAGGGTATACCTGGCCCTTTTCTCTTCTTATTAAATTAAGTGATTGTTGCGATTATAGAAGGAGATAGGTAAAATATATGTTAATTCACATTTTTGCTTCTCTTTCACTTGTATATCTTTTTTGTGTTTGATATTGTTATGCTATAGTAGTGAAATAAAATCCCATTAGATCTTAGTAAGATATAACCATTGCATACTATATATTTGTTTCTTTCTCATTTTTAATTTCATTTTGAATGTGTAGGAAAATACGGGTGATGCAATTGGAAATGGTGGCCACAAATCAATTTGATTCATTAAAGTTGAATGGTGAAGACCTTTTGAACAATTATGATGTTTATTTTTATTTTATATTGATACTATAAATATGAATACATTTGATTTTGTAGAGGTCTTTGCTAGTGAACTTCTTGAACCAACAGTGCTTTATTACTATAGATAGTACGCAAAGTATGTTTCTAATTTGTTGAAGTTTATTTCAAGTATATGCATTTGAATTATTTTTATTCTATTGCTTATTATCTAAATTTAATGCTTGAGATCATATATACTGGAAATAAATGTGGACAGAATTTAATGTAAACATATATAATTTTTTAACCACAAAATTGTGGCTTCGTAGTATAGAAAAAATTGTCACGCTTAGAAAGTGTGGCCATAGGAATTATTAATTTGGTGTTGTTAATGATAAATGTTTCTCTAGAAGCCACACTTTATAAGCGTAGTCTATAACGTGACAAAGATCACCCTTCAAATGTGTAGCCTTATGTCATAAAAGCGTGGCTATATGAGAAAATATAAGCGTGGCCTTTGTACTGTACATGCCATATTTTTAAAGTGTGGCTTCTAAGGCAACACCTACAAAGCGTGGCCAATAATCAAAGGTCACGGTACTTTAGGCCACCCCCAAAAAGTGTTGCCTTTAATCAAATGCTACACTTCTTGACATTTTAGGCCACACTTCTCAAGGGTGGTTGTAAGGCTAAAATGTTGTAGTGGGCTATGTTATTCAAACTCCATGCCAAATGGAAAAAGAATCAATCAAACAAGCATAAGGAAGGAAAGACAAATCAATGCTAAAGATTCTCAAGAGTGCAAGGAAGGAAAGAGAGCCAATCAAGGAAACTTTACGGAAGCTCTAAACAAGGTTAATTGGAGGAGCCAAAACTTCAATCTTGCCACACCTCTTAAGCTAGATTTATGAGGCTAACCTTGAGTCCTACTCTTAAAAGACTATACCTCACAAGGAAACACCTCCACTTAATAATCTTTTGCGATCCCAGAAAAGAGAAATCAAAAGATTCATCGAGTACTATTAAAGAAGAAGTAGAAGGACAAGGAAGCTCACGCCACTTAACATCTATTTCTATACCTTTCTAGTTCTTAGTACAAAAACTGTATTCTTGAGTCTACAAGTGTCTAAAAGATAGGAAGAGTTAGAAAACAAAACAAGAGTTGTGCCAACACTAGATAAATATTGTTGCTAAATATCATTGGTGGTAAACGTACTAAAACCATCACTGTTGTAAAGATTTATTGAAGATCTAAGAGAACCCTTTTGACCCAAGAGAACTGGACGTATGTATCACACCGGTATTGAACCAATATAAAATTGTTGTGCCTCCTTTTAGTTTTCATTCTGCACAATTTATTTCTGCTACAATTGATCCTACTGTGAAGTTTAGTCGACTAATTCCTTTCTTAGTCAACTAAATTTTAAAATCGGTTAATTCACTCCCTCCCCCTCTTGTACTTTCACCAAGTTTTACGGATTCACTCATATCTACTATGTCTGACGCTTATCCCACAATCGGTGTGTATCTCGGCTACTAACAACCACCCAACGCAACATGTGGGAGTAGAACTAGGGATGTCAACGTTAGGTTTAGACTATAAATACCTCTAGTCCTCTCATTCGTATATTCATTTTGATTCCGCTCTACTTAATTACTCATTATTATAAACTACCGCATTTCGCTCTTGTCAAGCTGGGTAGTTGATCCTTACTTTACGACATTGTGACTCGCAAACAATCTCAATAAGATTATTCTTTCCTTTACTTGCCTACTTTAATCGCATTATTATCATTGTTTGTTACTTATTAGTCTAGTCACACGATTCATTCAACTATGCTCTGATTTGAATTGATTGTTAGTGACCTCATTAAATATAAATATATTTAATTGCTTACTTGGGAGCACTTGCTACTTAGACAGTACCTTGGCTCTGATACCAATTGTTGCGGAAGCCAAATGTATATAGTGTGAATAAGTCACAACTACTATACCAAAAATTATGACAGCCACCAAATAATAAATAAGACAATAAAACAACAATAAAAGGGAACACCAGAATTTACGAGGTTCGGCTAATTTTGCCTACTCCTCGGACACAACCAATATTTTATTTCACTCCAAAAATACAAGTGAAATAATACTAAAGAGAGAAGATACAAATGCCTTAAACAGATGAGAAGGCAAATGAGAGGTGTGTTTCAATCCTAAACATTAGGCCTTCTTTTATAGGGGAAAAATCCCCCCAAACTTAACTCCCAACCAATGTGGGACTTTGGCATTTTGCCAAACTTCAACAAATCTCCACCTTGGCAAAATTCCACATTTTCAATTCTCTCTCAATAACAAATTTTGGTTGTGTCTTCATCTTCAATCTTCAGTGTTCAACAATGTTGATCAAATCCAAACAATGTTGAAACTTGACCGCAGTCACCACCTTTGTCAGCATATCAGCAGGATTCTCTGTAGTATGAATTTTCTTCACCGTGACTCCACCTTCTTCTATGATTTCTCGTACGAAATGATACCGAACATCAATGTGCTTCGTCCTTGCATGATAAACTTGGTTCTTCGCTAATTGAATAGCACTTTGACTATCACAAAAAATTGTGATACCTTTTTGTTCAACACCAAGCTCCTTTAGCAATCCTTGAAGCCAAATTGCCTCTTTCACAGCATCTGTAATAGCCATGTATTCTGCCTCTGTTGTAGACAAAGCAACTGTTGACTGCAAAGTAGACTTCCAACTAACTGGTGCCTTTGCAAAAGTAAACACATAACCAGTAGTTGATCTTCGTTTGTCCATATCACCCGCAAAATCTGAGTCACAATATCCAACTACAGACTGATTGTCTTCCTGCTCAAAAACTAACCCGACATCTACAGTATTATGAATATACCGTAGAATCCACTTCACAGCTTGCCAATGCTCCTTCCCTGGATTGTGCATATATCTGCTAATAACTCCAACAGCTTGTGAAATGTCAGGCCTTGTGCAAACCATTGCATACATCAAGCTACCAACAACATTTGCGTATGGTACCTTTGACATATACTCTCGTTCAGCTTCATCCATTGGCGACATAGTAGTACTTAGCTTAAAATGGGAAGCAAGTGGAGTACTAACTGGCTTAGTCTTGTCATCTATGCCAAAACGTTGAAGTACTCTCTTCAAATATTCCTTTTGAGATAAACAGAGTTTCTTTGAACGTCTATCTCTAATTATCTCCATGCCAAGAATTTTCTTTGCCTCACCCAAATCCTTCATCTCGAACTCCTTCTTCAGTTGAATCTTCAACTTATCAATTTCTTCCAAATTCTTGGAAGCTATCAACATATCATCAACATATAGGAGAAGATATACAAAGGAACCATCTTTAAGCTTGTGCAAATACACACAATGATCGTATTTGCTTCTCTTGTACCCTTGCCGCAACATAAACTCGTCAAATCGCTTGTACCATTGTCTAGAAGATTGTTTCAATCCGTACAACGATTTTTCAATTTTGCACACCATATTTTCTTTTCCAGCAACTTTGAATCCTTCTGGCTGAGTCATGTAGATTTCCTCCTCCAAGTTTCCATGTAAAAACGCAGTTTTTACATCCATCTGAACTAGTTCCAAATCCAATTGTGCTACCAAAGCCAACATAATTCTAATGGAGGAATGTTTTACAACTGGAGAAAACACTTCATTGTAATCAATTCCCTCCTTTTGAGCATATCCTTTGGCCACCAATCTTGCTTTGTAGCGAACATCTACTTGGTTAGGAAATCCTTCCTTCTTTGCAAATACCCATTTGCACCCAATTGCTTTCTTTCCCTTCGGGAGATTGGCCAATCTCCATGTATGATTCTGATGAAGGGACTGTATTTCATCATTCATGGCAATCCTCCACTTATCTTCTTCTGAACTTTGGACAGCGTTTTTATAAGTAGTAGGAACATCATCAGCTACAATTGAGGTTGCACAAGCAACCGTCTCTATGAGACGAACAGGTTTCGTTATTGTTCTTTTTGGCCTACTGGTTGCTATTGATTCAAGTTGTTGTTGAGATTCCTGAGTTGGAATCTCCTCTACTGGCTCTCCTTCCAGAGGGTAATCTTCATTTGTTTCCTCCTCTGCTTCTTGTGTAGGAAAAATAAATTTTCCCTCAAACTCCACCTGCTTAGAAGCACCTTCATTTTGTTTGGTATCTTCTGTTACCTTATTTACCATAGCAAATTCATCAAAGGTAACATCTCTGCTGAATATTACTTTCTTTGTCATAGGACACCATAAGCGATATCCTTTGACTCCAGAAGTAATTCCCATAAAAATAGCCTTCTTTGCCCTTGGATCCAATTTTGACTCTGTCACATGATAATATGCAGTTGAGCCAAACACGTGCAAAGAGTTATAATCTACAACAGGTTTTCCGTACCATTTTTCAAATGGTGTTTTGCCATCAATAGCAGCAGATGGTAGACGATTAATGAGGTGGCATGCATATGTAATTGCCTCAGCCCAAAATTCTTTGCCCAAGCCAGCATTGGACAACATACACCGTACCTTCTCCAGCAAGGTCCGGTTCATACGTTCTGCCACTCCATTCTGTTGTGGTGTATGTCTAACAGTGAAGTGTCGGATGATGCCATCATTTTCACAGACCTTATTGAAATGATCATTTTTGTATTCACCTCCATTGTCTGTGCGAATACACTTGATTCTCCTGCCTGTCTGATTCTCCACCATCGTCTTCCATTTGAGAAAAATTCCCAACACTTCATCTTTGCTCTTCATTGTATACACCCATACTCTTCGGGAAAAATCATCAACAAAGGTTACAAAATAGTGCTTCCCACCCAATGAAGGTGTTTTGGAAGGACCCCAAACATCAGAGTGTACATAATCCAAAATGCCTTTAGTATTATGGATCGCTGTACCAAATTTAACCCTTGTCTGTTTCCCTTTAACACAATGCTCACAAAACTCCAAGTTGCAAGCCTTTACTCCTTTTAACAATCCTTGATCTGATAGAGTTTTCAAGGATTTTCCTCCAGCATGTCCCAAGCGCATGTGCCATAGCTTGGTTGCTTCTGCCTCTTTGTCGTCACTGGATGTTACTGTCGCTGTCCCAATAACTGTACTGCCACGATAGCGGTACATATTATTATTCTTCCGATTAGCCTTCATTACCACTAGTGCACCGGAGCATACTCTCATCACTCCATTTTCTGCAATGATTTTGAACCCTTTTGATTCTAGGGCTCCCACAGAGATGAGATTCTTCTTCAAATCCGGTACATATCGAACATCTATCAATGTTCTGATCATTCCATCATGGTTCCTTAATCGTATTGAACCAATGCCATATGAGGTAAGAGGGCTGTTATCCGCTGTGTGGATGACTCCATATTCTCCTTCTTGAAATTCCATGAACCAGTCCCTGTTGGGACACATATGATAGCTACAAGCCGAGTCCATCAACCATATGTCTGATGATGTTGATGACTCTGTTGTAACTAATGAGAAGTCTGAATCATCACAATCAGCTACATTTGAATCCATAATAGCCTTTCCATTGTTATGTTTGGCCTTATTCTTCAACTTCGGACAGTCTTTCTTCTAGTGCCCTTTTTCTCGACAAAAGGCACATTCATCTTTACTGGGTCTGGATCTTGACTTGGATCTTCCCTTCTTTGTCCTCGTTTGATTTTGAGGACGACCCCTCACAAACAGTGCTTCTCCTTCTCCGCCCTTCTGTTTTTCTCGCTTTCTTTGTTCATAGCTGTACAAAGCTGAACAAACTTCTCTGAGAGAAATTTCGTCATTTCCATGGAGTAGAGTAGTTTCAAGGTGCTCGTACTCATCAGGAAGTGACGCCAACAACATTAAGGCCAAGTCACCATCATCATAAGTTGTATCCATATTTTGCAAATCTGTGACCAACTTATTGAAACTGGTGATATGTTCATTCATCGTGGTACCAGGAACATAGGTGAAGTGAAACAGTCTCTTCTTCATGTACAATTTATTTTGACTGTTTTTCTTCAAAAATTTATCCTCCAGTGCTTTCCATAATTTACTTGCAGAAGTTTCCTTTGTGTATGGATATTTCTGCTCTCTAGCAAGGTAGGATCGAATGGTACCGCAAGCAACACGGTTGATAATTCTCCAATCTTCTTCTCCAATAACATCTGGTTTCTTTTCTTCAATGGCCAGATCTAGCCCTTGTTGAAAAAGGACATCTAGAACCTCGCCTTGCCACATCCCAAAATGTCCGGACCCGTCAAAAATTTCTACCGCAAATTTCGCATTTGACACAATTCTTGTCATAAGCGAAGATGCCAATGATGACGTATTGTTGACACTTGATGTAGATTCTTCTTGTTTATTGTCCCCCATATTTGACACAAATATTATTTAATAGCTGACGACACAAATCAAGATTATTTCCTTTCTGATGTAGAAGATCAGACTAAGCTGCAACTACAGAGCATACTCAGACAGAACCTTGACTCAGTTACCAAGATAAATCTTTTCTGATGTGGAAGATCAGACTATGCTGCAACCACAGAGCATACTTAGACAGTACCTTGGCTCTGATACCAATTGTTGCGGAAGCCAAATGTATATAGTGTGAATAAGTCACAACTACTATACCAAAAATTATGACAGCCACCAAATAATAAATAAGACAATAAAACAACAATAAAAGGGAACACCAGAATTTACGAGGTTCGGCTAATTTTGCCTACTCCTCGGACACAACCAATATTTTATTTCACTCCAAAAATACAAGTGAAATAATACTAAAGAGAGAAGATACAAATGCCTTAAACAGATGAGAAGGCAAATGAGAGGTGTGTTTCAATCCTAAACATTAGGCCTTCTTTTATAGGGGAAAAATCCCCCCAAACTTAACTCCCAACCAATGTGGGACTTTGGCATTTTGCCAAACTTCAACAGTGACTTTTGTGCAATGAGTGTAATAAACCTTCAATTGAATGACCACTAATAAAATTGAAAGACAATTTTCTTTAATAGGTAGTTTTATTGCCACATAAAATATAGAAATTTCACAAGAGATGTATTTATTTGGGAGCAGCTGCAGCTTGAAAGCGAGCTTGGAAATGGGCAAATAACGCATCTTTTGAAGGTAGATTATCTTTTACTTGGCTGCAGTTAAGGTACTCTTCTCTCCAAACACAATAATTGGAAAACTTTTCACTTGTCACCAAAACTACACCAGAGGCTTCCTCAATAATTCCCATCCAAAATGCCATTAAATTAGCAGCTATATCAGCAAATCCAATTTTGTCTCCAACAAAAAACTTCTTATTCTTGAGCTCATTATCAAGAATTTTCAGCAGCTCATTACATTCCTCCTTAGCTTTGTCTGACTCCTCTCCTGTCCCAAAATAAACTTTTCCCATTGCTGGCAAGCACTGCAAAAACACTCAAAATTTAAGTTCCAATAGATTTATTCAACTCTACAAATAGAAATATATAGCGTGAAAATGAATGGGGTTTTTGAAGTTTTATGTACTAGTGTTGTAAAAAAATATTTATACATTCAGATCACTTATAAGATAATTAAATGTAAATTTATATTATAGTCTTTGAGTTTAACTTATATATACCATGGTGAAGAAAATTTTGTAGGTTATCAGGTCATCCAAAAGATATCTATAGGTTATATGCTATAACAAGTTAATATAACCCTAATAGATTAAACTGCAATGATAATTGAAAAATAAAATTTTTACACGTCAATGTATATAACTCAAATCCAAATAAATTCACCTTCTCGTCAAGGAACTTAGCCCAGAAACGAGCTAAAGCTCGATCATAAGGGTCTTCTGGCAAGATGGAAGGGCCTTCAAAAGTCTCATCGATGTATTCAAGAATGACCATAGACTCAGAAATGGGTTTTCCATTGTGAATTAGCACTGGTATTTTCTTGTGAATAGGATTGGATTGAAGAAGTAGAGGGCTCTTGTTTTGTGGATCTTCTACTATAAGTTCATATTCGACGCCTTTAATCTTCAGAGCCCACTCAACTCTGTGAGTAAATGGGCTCAAGGAAACACCAAGCAATTTCATTTCTGCCATCTCAAAACTTTGGATATGGTGGTTTTCAATCTTGATCAATTGTAGCCTTATTTTTATAGAGCAAAAGATACAATGAAGTGTCTTCGCAACCAAGCGAATGAAATGACTTCTCTGACAATTATGTTGCCTAATTTAATGCTTCGATATGGACCGACGACTTATCCTCAATTATAAGTCTAAAGAATATGAGAGGTACTTTATAATTTTTGTAATTAGTATCTAGTATTCGAAATTTACTAATTCAATTTACTATTCGGATTCGCGTCGATGCTTCGCACCCTTGATGGTTAGGGGTAAGTACTGCTTGCAGGTTCTGTTATTTACGTCGGTGCTCCATTTTGAGGGTAACTCTTACCTAATGTTTGGATCAATTTCGGGAATCCAATTTTTATTTTTTCCAGAATTCAGAATTTTTGTATGAAGTAGTAGAAGAATATTTATAATATTATTTTTCCTTTAATATGAAAAAGTTTGCTTTTCTACAAAAAGTACTCAATAAATTTTCTTCAAAAAATCTATAAGTCTATTATTGTTAAAAGTGGGGAGGCCTAAAAATTGGGGGTCTAAAACACTTTGCCTTAGACTTCGCCATAGAACAAGTAAGATTTTTCGCCACAAATTTAAATCTACCCCTTAGACATATAAAATTTATTAAGTTCAATCCATACAAAATTTGGATTGAATCTTAATTTTATTTGGGTTAAATAATTAATTTGGGCTTTGCAAGTTAAATTAGTCCATTTATTTTTTTCAAACCCCATATCCATTTCATTTTAAGGCCTAGACTCATGCCATGTATCAGGTTACATGGCATATCCAGTCAAACTCAAAGCCAACAAGAAGACACCACGTGCGAAATGATGTGGCAATCCCAGTCTAAAATAGTGACCAATCAAGAGTTGTCAGGTGTCTAAAATGACATGTCTTGGCCAATCACTATCAAGCTTATCATCACATAGTTTATGTGATAAGTTTGATGGCTCACATGAGCCAATCGGAATCAAGCAAGAGAGTTCATATGTAGCCAGACTGTCCATCCTCTACCATTATAAATGGAGGGGTTACATAACTCTCTGAAAACATTCAGAGTTGGAGAAGAGCTTCCGCAATTGGTGAAGACATCCACAAACAAAAGATCAATCACCAAGTGCATAGTTCTTCAACAAAGGAGTGGTCAACGGAGTTCTTCCCGGAGATCAACCTGAAACATTGAAGTGCTTCTCGACGTTCTTGGCGATTAATTACATTATAAGGAGGTATGCGTCTTTCGATATTCGAGAAAGACGTTTCTCAAGCCTTCGAATTATGGAGAATTTCTAAAAGGAGAATCAAGGGATACATAGAATTGTACTCACAAATATTTATCAATAAAATCTCTTTTCTTCATATTTTTTATTGCAGTTTATTTTTCATACTACGAAAAAAATTTGTTATGAAAAAGGTTTGACACGCCCAGCAGGACAAGTTCTACCCTTCGTTTCTTCCTCTTGCAAGTTGAAACTACAAATTTCAGATCTACTACTGCAATGGCCTTTCAAAAGTGTGATGATGTTCCATGCAAGGATGCTACCCCTGCCGCACCCGTTGAGCTCAGTCATGTTGTCCTAATCACTCGAAGCAAGTTCTCCTATGACATCCTCAACCGCAATCTCTAGGGGCAACACCCCATTCTCGCTATTTGACGAACTTTCTCAAATAGCCTCCAACCTTGGTGGATTTGAGGATTTGGTGGATTCTCCTGTTTCAACGCCTTAATGACTGACGCAACTAATGTGGACGAAAAGTTTTCCATGATGGAACATACTATAGAAGTCTTAAAGAAATCTGTTGAACATAAAGACCTTCAAATCGCTCAACTCATGAAATATTTTGAAGCCTATGCACCAGAAGAGTCAAGCCATGTCCCTCCTCGTTCACCTGTTTTCACTTCACAGAAAATGGCTGTTGAGGAATGGCTTGCCAAGTTCAACACTCAAAAAGAAAATCAATCCATTTCAGTTGCGGCATTATCTGCCCAACAATTGCAAGATAGGATAAGGAAATGCCATCAGAGCTCAATATGGTGAACCATCACAAAATTCGGTGTACTATTCTAAGCCTTATACGAAGCAGATGATTGTCAAACTATGCCAACCAATTATCAACCACCAATGCTGCATCAATTTGATGGCAAAGAAAACCCAAGGCAATATATTGCCTACTTTGTCGAGACTTGTAGTAATGTTGGAACGCATGATGACCTTTTGATAAAACAGTTTGTTCGTTCAATGAAATGGAATGCATTTGACTGGTATATTGAGTTGGAGCCTGAGTCTATTGATAGTTGAGATCAACTTGAGAAGGAATTTCTCTATCAATTTTATAGTACCCGAATAATTGTAAGCATGATAGATTTGACAGGCACTAAGCAAAGGAAGAACGAGCCTGTGGTAGGTTACATCAATCGTTGGAGATCATTATGTTTGGATTGCAAGGATCTTCTTTCAGACATATCTGCTGTGAGATGTGCATTCAAGGAATGCACTCCAGCTTTTTTTACATCCTACATGGGATCAAACTGCGAACTATTGAAGAACTTGCAATGCGAGCACACGCCATGGAGTTAAGCATCACAAGTCATGGAAAAACATCTCCATTTGTTGATCAAAAGGAGTTCAAGAAAAGTGTTGCATCAAAGAACCAAACCAAATAATCTATGGCGGTGAAAGCAACTTCTATGAAAGCCACGACCAAGCAAAAGGTGAAGGAGGAGAAGACCCCGAGTCAATATCCCAAAGAGGAGAAACGTCATCCAACCTTGAAGGAATTATAGGCGAAAGTTTATCCATTCCTAGATTTTGATGTACCCACGATCCTTGATGAATTGCTGGCCAAGAAAATCATTGATCTCCCTGAATCAAAAAGGCATAAGGAAATTCGTAAAGTTGGCGATCCAAAATACTACAATTTTCATCGCGTCATTGGCCACCCTACACAGAAATGCTTTGTTTTGAAGGAGAAAATCATGTCTCTTGTAAGTGAAAGAAAAATAATCATAGAGATGGATGAAACAGTGGAAGCAAACCATGCAAGTGTCGCGCCCAAGGAAAATAAGCGTTCAAGGTTGCAGAACATGTCAAGCACTCCCTTCTTACAATTTAGAAGTTTCGAGCCTGTTGAATTTGATCGTCCAAGGAAAAATTTTAAAGGTTCACTAGAGCTAGAATATCACTCCAAAACAATGACAACGATGGTTGGACTCTAGTCACTCGCAAGAAGTGAAAATATCAGGCAGTTTTGAGGCTACGAATTCCTAAACCAAGAGAGATGATGAGCAATGTGGATAGGCTACAACCACCAAGAAATATCAAATCTTCTACTAGCAAGAAAATTATTGGTGCCTTATCACAAAGTTTTGAAAGCCCATTACCTTGCATGAATGCTTTCTTGAAAAATTCCTTCATGGAAGTTGTGTTGATCCACCAAAAACACAAGAACATCATGATAACGGAAAAGTTATCACATGTTGTGCAACAATTTCCTTCATAGATGATGACTTGTTGTTGGATAAGCCACATAACAGACCTTTGTTTGTTAGAGGGGCCATTCGGGAACAACACCTCAATCGTATACTTGTTGATGATCGGCTGTCAACATCATGCCAAAGATGGTGCTAAAAAATCTTAGGATCTATTCATGATCTATCCAAAAGTAACCTAACAACCCAAGGTTTAAACCAAGAAGGACAATGAGCCATAGGTATGATCTGCGTGGGATTATCCATTGGTGAGATGAAGTCAACACCCTGATTCACATCATATATGCTAAAATATCATACAACTTGTTGCTTGGACGTCCCTGAATTGGTGAGAATGGAGTGGTATTATCTATTTTTCATCAATGTCTGAAGTACAGAAGGGATGGAGAGAGAGTCAAAATATATACAGACATTTATCCTTTCGCTGAGACAGAGTCATACTTTGCAGATACAAAATTCCATCTAGATTCTTGTGAACAGAGTGTGGAGAAACCATCATCAGTCGATAAAGTTGATATCAATTCAAAAGAACAAAATGAGCTCAATGGACTACCACCAAGCTATCTAAAAAGACAATTGAAGAAATCTCCTATAAGCTATCATCATCTAAAGGTGACATATAGACAAAGACTGATAACGAGCATCCAGTTTTTCGTTATGGTTTCGCATGAGAATCGAAAGAAAGGGAAAGCTCTATTAGAGAAATGTACTCCAAGGAAGAAAATGAGCCACAAAGCTATCCAAGATTTGAATGATCATATTACAATTCCAGTTACACAAACCCAATCCGTGACTTGTGAGTCTACTAAAGGCAATCCCCAAGTTGATAAAATGAAAGGGAACTTTTATCATAAGGCCTTCATACTACTTGAAAATTCTGGTTATGACTTTTCCAATCCATCAATAGTAGGAGAACTCAAAGATGAAGTCATTGGTGAAAAGATATATGGGCTTACTGAGTCTCAAACGAGGTTGAGAAAGTAAGGTCACTGCGTCGCCACTCCTAAGTTTGGGTTAGGATTTAGTTTGGTAGATCCTTTTCAAATTTCATCTAAGAGAGTCAAAGAGATAGCTTCATCACAACACACCTCAGTAGAGGAAAAGAAGAAAGTTAAACACAAGAAAATAAAATAATGGTCTTTAGTGTTTGATCGCATTGGAGGCTCAACACCTCGTGTCTTAGTGTTTAAAAGGCTAGGTCACAAAAGTGAAAGTATATCTTCCAAACATCTAAAGGGAGTGGCCGATATCTCAAAGACCTCTGCCTTTTTTCTCCTGGGAACTATAAGAAAGTCACCATCTAGCAATATGTTATCGAAATATGAGGTTCAGTGTCACTGCGAAGTCGTTGCTAATAAGAAAATCTGTAGTAATTTCCCATCACGTATGAAGAGGAAGTTCATTTTATCAATATCTACAGATGGTCCGGTGAAGGTGAAAAGGAGTACTGTCGTTTACATTTCCCAGCCTCATAGAGAAACAAAAAAAGAGGAAGAAAACATGTGGACCATCCAAGAAAGTCAAAGAGAAAAGTCAGAATTTGTGGAAACTTCCCATCAGATAATAGTAGAAGAAACTTCCCATCAGATAATAGTAGAAGATAGCCCATACATTGACATAATGGAGTCCAAAAGGCTCCCCTCAACTAGAAGATGGAGGGAAATAAACTCTAGATGAGCTTAAAGAACTCAATTTAGGCACACTGAAGATCCATGCCCAACCTTCATTAGTGTGCTTTTTATGGCTCAAGAAAAGGAGGAATACTTCAAGTTATTGATTGAGTACAAAGATGTCTTTACTTAGTCGCATAAAGAAATGCATGGCCATAGTCCTAAGGTAGCCGTTCTTCAATTAGGAATAAAGAGCGGAGCACACCCTGTGAAGCTGTCACAACACAAGTTTCGACCTGAGTTAGTACCACAAATTGAAGCTGAAGTCAACAAGCTCATCAAGGCGAGATTTATTCGAGAGGTGAAATACCCATCATGGATCTCAAATATTGTACCTATCAAGAAGAATAATGGTCAAATATGTGTTTGTGTTGACTTTCGGGACCTAAACAAGGCATGTTCAAAAGATGGCTTTCCGCTACCACTTATTGAACTCATGGTTGATTCTACAATAGGTCATTAAGCTATGTCATTCATGGATGGGTCCTCCAGATAAAATCAAATTAGAATGTCTCTAAAAGATAAAGAATATACTGATTTTCGAACTCCAAAAGGAATATACTGCTATAAAGTGATGACCTTCGATCTGAAGAATGCTGATGCCACCTACCAACGCAAAATGCAAAACATCTTTGATGACATGCTTCATATGAGAGTTGAATGATATGTCAATCACTTAGTGGTGAAGATAAAGCATAGGCTCTACCACCTTGATGACCTTCGAATTGTTTTCAAAAGGTTAAGAAAATTCGACCTGAAGACAAATCCACTTAAATGTGAATTTGGAGTTACCTTGGGATATTTTCTTGGCTTTATTGTGCGTCATCATGGAATTGAAATTGATCCCGCAAAGATTGGTTCCATTCAAAAATGCCCGATCTAAAGAACTTGAGGGAGCTTTGCAGTCTCCAAGGAAACTTAGCATTCATTTGGAGGTTCATCTCTAATCTGGCCAGACGATGTCAATCCTTCAATCGTCTATTAAGGAAGGATGTCCCTTTTCACTAGGATCAATCATGTCAAAATGCTTTTGAAAGCATCAAAAGGTACTTGCTAAATCCGTTTGTGCTAGGGGCACCAATCCTAAGGAAGCCATTAATGCTCTACATCGCGGCACAAGAACGTTTACTTGCGATTCTACTTTCTCAAGAAAATGAGGAAAGCGGGAGTCGTTTCAGTTGTATGCCACGAGGAAAGGAACAAGACTTGTACTACCTCAGTCGAACTCTGATAGGACTAAACGCCTGTTGAGTAAATATGATTAATGTTACTTTACGCGATAAAGAAGCTAAGGTATTATTTTGAAACATACACCATCAAACTCATCTCTTGAACAGATCCTGTGAAGTTCGTGATGACTCAACCTGTTCTTTGTCGATGCCTAGCAAGATGGTCCATATTGTTTAACCAATATGAGATAACATACACACCTCAAAAGGGTGTGAAAGGACAAGCACTCGCCGAGCACCCTTTTTCCGGTGGAATGGGAGCTTTCTAATACATTTCCAAATGAAGATGTTTTGTTCATTGAAGAATTGCCACTATGGACAATGTTCTTTGACGGATCTACACGTCATAATAGTGCGGGGACAGGTGTTGTGTTGATCTCTCTAAAAATACAAGTCTTGTCATTCTTCTTTGTTTTAAGTGAAACATGATCCAATGATGCCGCAGAGTACCAAGCTTTGATCATCGGTCTTGAAATGGCATTAGACATGAAGATTCTATAGTTGGATATCTACAACGACTCTACGATGATCATCAACCAACTTTTGGAGAGATACGATATAAAGAATAAAGATATTTTGCCATACCACCAATATGCTTCTTGTTTACTTGAAAGATTTGACCAAGTGTTCTTAAACCATATCCCAAGATAAGAAAATTGCATGGCTAACGCTTTGGCTAACTTGGCCACGACGATGGCACATAGAGAGAATGAGTCAACAAAGGTACATGCGTGTCATTTATGGTTCATTCCTAAACTTCTTAATCTTCAATTCAATGAAAGCCATCATACGTTCGTTTGGGTGATTGAAGAAGAAGATTGGAGGCAACCACTGATAGAGTATCTTGAATATGGAAAGTTACTTGAGGATCCTTGACAAAGAACATACATCAAGTGAAGGGCACCACGATTCATCTTCTATAAGGGGACATTATTTTGTCACTCTTTTGAAGGACTATTATTGAGATGTCTTGACAAAGAAGAATCCCACCAAGCAATGGAGGAAGCACATTCTGACTCATGTGAAACAAACCAATCTGGTCTAAATCTCCACTTTAATATTAAGAGGATGGGCTACTACTAGACGACAATGGTGAATGATTGCATGGAGCATAACAAAAGATGTCAAGCGTGTCCATTTCATGCCAACCACCACATCCACCAACCTCCAGAGCCTTTTCATCAAACTGTAGCTTCATGGATTTTTGAGTCATGGGGACTTGACGTTGTTGGACCACTTCCAAAGTCATCAAAGGGATATATGTATACACCAACCTCCAGAGCCTTTTCATCAAACTGTAGCTTCATGGATTTTTGAGTCATGGGGACTTGACGTTGTTGGACCACTTCCAAAGTCATCAAAGGGATATATATATATTGTCTGCCACAAACTACTTCTCTAGATGGGCTGAAGCTGTTCCACTCAAGGAAGTGAAAAAGGAAATTGTTGCCGATTTTATCAAGTCAAATATAATTTTTAGGTACGGCATACCAAGATACATAATCACTGATAATGGAATTCCATTCGACAACAAGAAGCTTATAAGGAGTCTATGCGAGAAATTCGGTTTCAATCAACATAAGTCTTTAATGTATAATGCATCCACTGTCGCGCCCCCTTTTTTTCCTTTTGACGGAGAAGTCGAGGTTTCGACATTCATGGGGTAATAACTCATTTTCTTTTTGGAATTGGGTATTTGAAGAGTCTCCACATAACGGGTTATGGTACATTAGGGCACCTAGAGTGATTAACTCTTGAATTGGTTTGCATTACCAGAGATTAGGGTAAGGACTCGAAGTAACCTCGAGGGGAAGGTGTTAGGCACCCCTCTTAGTCCACAACTGTGGGTCCCAACCGAACTTATATTCACAAATTAGTCCATTACAAATAAACAGTTGGATCAAATAAGTTTCAAGTAAAACACGTTGGTTAAGAAGATAAAGATTTGGACAAGTTGCAAAACAAAGGTTTAAATAAAAGAGAGTTTTGGTAAAGAAGGGGTCCTAGGTTGGTTATCCTACAAGATCACCCCATACAATGTCCGGTAAACACTCCTCGATGAGGAATTACATGTGACATTAGCACGTAGTCATCATATCCCATATCTACCCTTCCCATCCCCTTATTGGTCATGCAGAGTGAGTGTTTGGTCAGTGATCTCTATTGTGTGCTACTACCTGTCCCGTCTTAATGGTCCTAGAAGGAGTTAGGACCTCTATTTAAAGGTGGTTCTAGACTGACCCCTAAGGTTTTAAAAGGTGAAAATTCTAAGGCGACAATCAAAAACACTTAGGACTTTCAACATATAAAAAAGGAGCAATTAGAGGCTCAAAGTTTCCTCCTCAAACAAGCACATAAACAGCACGACTCAAGTACAATTAAAGGCTTTTATTAGACAGTGTCCTAAGGTAGGATATCTAGGTGAATATGTAGAAACAAGCAACTTTTTTTTAGACACTCTGGAGTAGTGACCCTAGCAGTTGCCTATGGATTTTTTAAGCCTATTAGGATCAGAAAACGTTAAGCAATAGAAACAGTTTTCAGAAATATTGTTTTGAAAACGCCCTAAAGGCTTGCCTATACGCGGAGTATTGATTAGCACATTTATATAGAAACAAATCAAGTTTTGAAACGAATTTTCTGCAATACTTATAAGCATGATATCTAATGAGATTGAGGCAGTTTTAAAGAACTTGTTTCAGGAAACATGAAATACCTAGTTAAACCAATTCAGAAGTGAACTAATCGTGGACTAAGTTGAATTATTTAGACTAGCTTAGATTAACAGGCAATAATTTGAGTATGATTTTCTATAGGCATGATATCTACGTTTGATATTGATATTAAAGACTTGCAGACATGGAAACATACATAACACTTGTTATAACAGAATCCGGATTAAGTCCTATAGGCATGGCATCTATTAGTTAATCCAATTTTAAGACATTGAAAGCATACATAAACACTCATCATAACAAAATCTGGATTAAGTCCTATAGGCATGGCATCTATTAGTTAATTTGATTTTAAGACATTGAAGGCATGATTATTTGGAACATATAGGCATAGTTTCTAGCATGGTAAGATGAAAAAATGTAAATCCCTATGAGCATGATTTCTACCCGTACTACCCCATAAAGCATGCATCTACCCATCCCTTTCACTAAATACCCCAATATTGTTTACAAGTTATTACAGACCAATGAATGGATTACCCCAATATGAGCATGATTAGGCCCAGATTTCCCAAAGCCTCCAATGGCCTCAAATGCCTCAATTCCATAGACAATGTCAGAGTCTAGGTACATCAAAGTTCCCTAAGGATCTCAAGGATCCCGGGTAGTGCTTACACCTAGACTTGGTAACCAAGAATTGAACAAGTGCAGTGTGGAAAGGCCAACCTCAGTATGCCAGAGTTCAGAGGGTTCTCAAGATGATCCCAAGGCAGTACACATACTGGAGGGGGCAAGGCAGAACCTATTGACTAGGAGTAAAGTGAAAGTGATTGACACAAGTTGAGAGGTTTTAGTAAAAAACTATATTAAAAGGAAGTCTGTTTGAAAGTAATGTAGTAAAACAACAAAGACTATTTGGAAAGAGATTAAATAAATGAACATAAGTCCAAATACAATACCTTAGGACAGGTTTATACATAGCTAGTAGTCACAGAACCAAAGTTAATTCAGTAGTCACAAACATGGGTCAAGGGGTTTGGGATACATAGAACACTTGATTACAAGCACATAATCAAGCAAAGGTCAAGGAATTGGTATAGACATGCTCAGAAACAGCTGACCAGGCATAATCACAAAACTACACACAAATAACAAGATCACTTACAGGGTGATAGGGATATGGGGATTCATGGAGCACATGATGGTAAACACACAGCAAGTAAGGGATAATTGGTAAGACATGCTCAGAAACACACATAAGGGGGAAATATACTGGTCTTAAGGAAGGGGAAGATATAATAACATACTAATAATGTAACCATCAACTACAAGTTTCACAACAAAACCACAAATAGAAGCAAACTAGAAACAAAATGAACTGAAGCAATAAGAAAATCATATTGTTGTTGGAACTTTGAATTAAAACTAGAACATACCAGTAAATAAGATAGTAAGTAGAGTGAAAGAATAAGAGAAGACAATGGTTAGCCCTCGTTTGCAGCCGGCTAACTTAGAGCAGTAACAAGTAGTACAAAAAAGAGCAGAAAGTTTTAAGTGTGAGAGATAGTTTTGAACCAAGAGTTCGTGTGTTGTGTTAATGAAAGACTAAGGTATATATAGTAGTTCGAAATTAGATAGAAAATAAGGTAAGAATCATAATATCATAGTAATTATGGAATTCAGAATCAATTAGAGCAAAGTCAGGACAAGTACTCCCTTAAATTAAGGGAACTAATTCAAACGGTAAGAACATGTAGCATATAAGGCAAGAAATCAGTATATGACTAATAAGGAAAGAATAAAATTTAGTGACTATAGGGTAAGAAATAAGGGCTAAGTTCAGAAAACTCCTAATTAAGGAAATGATTCAGTGAGAATAAAGTACCACAACAAATAAAGTAGGAGAATCAGTTAATTTAAACAGACGAAGTAGAAATTTAGGGTTTAAAAGAGAATCTTCCAATCAGACCATAAAATAAGGAAATCAGAATCAGACAAGAGGAAGTTATGATTCCATACTCATCAGATTAATAGAGTAAGAACACTTAGACGTAGAAAACAGGCAGGGTTAACAATAGAAAGAGGTAAGTATGGAACAATCGATGAACATAATCACATAGAGGTGGCATAAGTTAGGCTAAAAGCTTAGTAAGAACATATTTGAAGCAATGTAACCACAAAAACTTAAAAAGAATCGAGTAGTCATGCTGACACACAGAACAAAACAAAGAAGATCTAAAAAACTTAGGGCTTTTAACATAGGCGAGTTGAAAAAGCAGTAAAACCATAGAATCAATCCAGATATGAAATAGATAGAAGTTTGAACATACAAATGATTTAGACAAAGTGTAGAAGAAGTTCTGGAAAACCCTAACTTTAGAAGAAAGTGAAAACAACTCGAAATCGATGATTTTTGCAAAAGAAGTTCAAGAACAATGTAAACATAAAAGGAACAGACTTGAATCGTTTAAAAATAGCACAGATCTAGGAGGTGTAAACAAAAATTAGGGTTTTAGAAGAAAACCAAATAGAAATGGAAGAACATGTTTAGAACTTTAAGGATCATAACAAATACAATGTGACTTTGCTGGAAATCACACCGGACTAGCCATGAACAGCCGAAACAACAAATCCTAGATACAAGTTGTTGATACCCAATTTTTTCCTAGGTATTTTTGTACCCAAAATACTTCCAAATTAGCATGTATGTGCATATATAAGCACACCCAAGAGTTTTAATTTTTTTAATGATTTTTAAACCGATTTACTACCCATTTTAATACCACAAAATCCAATAGTTATTCTCAAAATTATCATTTTTTGGTGAATAACTTATTTCAGTCCCGTATTTACACCAAAATATAATTAAGGTAATTTTTGCATATTTTTTACAAATTTATTTGGCATTTTTAAGCAAATTGCATGTAATTGCAATTATAGCCTATTTTACAATTAACAACATTTTATAATTATAATATCACTTTTAGTATTTTTACATTTATATTTATATGTTATTAATTATTTCAGTGCCTTTAATTTATTTTTAAATCATCTTTTTACTATTTTATAAAATAATAAAAGGGGAGATTGGCTATTTAACAAACATCCCTTATTATTTCAATTCTAGCCAAATTGGCCACACCCACTATTAGATTCAAATGGCCCAATATCCTGATTAAATTAACCCAGCCCAATCCTCAATATAACCCGGTCCAATCTGAGCCATTGATCAAATAAGATCAACGGCCCAGATTTAATTCCCTTAATTAAATTCAATTACACCCCCCCCCCAAAACCCCTCATTTCCACAGACGTTCTCTCTCTCTATATCGTCTCTCCCTTCTCTCTAGAACCTTCTAGTTCTCTATTCTCCGATGATCTCCACCGTCTTCCTGGCCATCTCCGGCCACCTCCCTTCAACCCCAAGGCTCCGATGGACCTCTCATCGTCCTGTTCAACACCTCGAAGACCTTTGAGGCTTATGGACCATGGCGATTTGAGACGTAAGGTTCCTGGTTCTTCTATATGTGAGTTCTCCGGTGTGATTTCAGGCGAAATCACACCCTATATGTCACGATCTAAGAGGTTACGATAAGTTTTTCCCACTTCTATTAGGTTTCCTTTTTTTTGGAAACCCTAACTCTCTCCTGAATCTCTCAAAAACGGTGTCATTTCATGCTATTCTCATATTTTCCTCTGTGCTCTGTTTATTCTCGAGTTTATTCTGAAAGATCCTTTGCTTTGAACCATTTTTTTTTACTTTCTTCGAAATTAGGATTTCTGGGATTTCTTTTTATGCATGCTTCGATTGATTTTCTTTATGATTAAAACCTTTTCTTTGTTTATTCTGACCGATTTCTATGCTCTTACTGTTTTTTAGTTTGACTCTGCTAAAAACCCTAATTTCTAGAAAATATTTCTTCATTCGATTATGTGTGTTAGCATGTTTCTTTGCTTCGATTACCTGTGTTAGCCTAATTTCCTTTGTCTTGTCTCTATGTGTTAGCATGTTTCCTCGTTTGATTGTGTGTATTAGCCTGATTTTCCTTGCTTTGGTTCTGCCTGCTGGCCTATTTGCTTGATTCTTGTTAATGTTTCATAGTCATCATGCTTCGAATATGTCTTGCTGAATCTTAACTTGTTTTCACTATCTCTGAGTGGTTATGTTTGTTCACCCCTTGTTCCTTTCTAGTTAACTTTGCTCGCTACTTTTGTTCATTTACCTCTATTTATATGTTAAAAATGCAGAATCATGACTTCATATGATTGATTCTAATTTCCTTGATTGATTGGTAATTCAAAAACTTTCTTAAAAAAAAAAACTAACATTCTACCCGCCCGTTTGAATTAATTGGTTTTGTTACCTCATTTGTTATAGTACTCTGTTCTTTTAAGCCTTTCCTTAATTGGAATTTTCCTGAATTTGGTCTTACTCGACTACTATATGCAATACTGAACCTTGACTCTTTCCTTATTTAATCCTACGTTGATTTTTTCCTATTTGCCTTATATGGTGCTGAATCTTTTCGTTTGATTTTTGATTCCCTTAATTAATGGGAGTACTTCCTTGATTCTTTGATTAATTGATTCCGAGTTCTTCAATTAACATATTTTCGTGATTTTTACCATATTTTACCACCTACTTTTGACTATAAATACCCTAAGTCTTTACAAAAAAATACACAACAGTCTTCTGACTTACACACACTACTGAATACTTTCAAAATCTTCATTCCCTTTTGCTCTTTTTCTCTGTTGCTGTTCTCTGCTCCTTCTTATTATTAGCCGGCTAAAAGCCAAGGCTAATATACTACTACTGCTTTGTCTTTGCATCCTACTCTTGCTCTTTTACTGGTATGTCTTAACTCAGTTCCCAGCAATCATCCTAATGTGTTTACTTATAGTCTTTATATCTATGCCTATTACCTGCAGAGTTTGACATGTTCATATGCTACTGTTCGCTTTACTTTCCTGCAAATGCTTGATCCCTACTCCCTTACCCTCTGTGTGTTTATAAATGGGGATTAAGGGATGACAACATGAATTGTTGTCCATGAACTAAATTTTGACCCCAAGTAAAGAGTGTGTCAGTATGTTTCATTGCTGATCATGCCATTTGCCCCCTCTTCCTTTGTTTACTGTTTCTGTTATGAATTCTCTATCATTACCCCCTATGTATGCTGAGTTAAAGTTTATGGTCTGGTAGCCTTTAAATGGCTATCCAGGCCTGAACTTAGTTTTCAATAAGTCATAACTCCTCAATTTGAAAATGACAAATTGGTCAGGGGTGTGCCATCACTTCAAATAGCTTGACATGACCACCAGCTTATCATTTCCCCTCCCCTGCACTTGCACTTACTCTTAGACTTTAAGTTCTTCCTTTCTCATATGAGCCTTGCCTTGAGACCTTGAGTTCCCTCTGAACTTGGGCATTTGAGGGCTGGCTTTTTCACACTACACTTTACTACAATTCTGGAATGATGTTTAGGGTGTAAGCACTGCCTGGAGCTCTTGAAGCTCCTTGAAACTTTGACACATTCCAAATAAGAGAAGGTTTTGGAAACCTGGATCCTTGGAAGTTGGTTTACTACATATGTCAGACTGGGAGTCTGAATTAGGCCCTCTTTGGTTGGAATTCTGATTTTGGATGTGTTTTATTTATTTTTTGATCTGTAATAATTTTGTAATAACATTTGGTGTCGGTTAGTAAAAAAAAGGGGTGGGGAACTATGCATGCAAGGGGTAGATATCATGCCTATAGGGATTATCATTTCTGAAATTCTGTATCCCATCTAGAGATCATGCTTGTAGGAATTACTGTCTCTAAAAGTTCTGCATCTTATACAAATCACTGAAACTCTGCATTTTCATATAGATGCCTTAGGAACTCGGCATTTTCATACTATGCCTATTGGATTTTCTGCACTTTCATATAGATACCATGTCTATAGGATTTTCTGCAATTTTGCATGTGCATCCGTCATTAGGTAAACTTGTTATAGGATTTAAACAACTAACCAATTGCATATAGATGACCTGCCTATGTGATTTATGTATAATAATAACAGTGTTTAAAAAAACAGTGTTTAAAATCAGTGACACTTAGAAAGCATGCCTATAGGAGTTTTTAACTAACTTGAATCGCCAATTCATCTAAAATCAGTAGCAATAACGCGTAAGCACCTGCAGAACTTATGTTTTTGTAACTAACAAATCTTTTCTGCAATCAGTTTACTCTCTTTGTTTTTCTTGAAATTGATAGATATCATGCCTATAGGTTCTGTTTAACGCCTAGGCAAGCCTTAGGGTAAAATTTTATAACTGCATCAGTCTTTGATAATTACAACCAGCAGGTAGGTCTAATTTGGACTTCTTATCTGAAAATATGTGATAAATCAGCCTGCCTTAACGTTTAAGTTTAATGCAGACCAAACCAGTATGTGCAAGACATGCTAAACTCTGTGGCTTATCTGATTTAAGGAGGTTTACTTGAGCCTTACTTGCTTATTGGCCCTCCCATTTATTGCATTATGTGTTTTGATTGACGGCTTAGTATTTTGTCCTTTGAAACTACCTAAAAATCCCCAACTCCCTCCCCTTTAGGATTAGTAGTCTCAATGCCTCCGAGACTGATAGGATGTTGGGACGGGTACTAGCATGCAATAAGTAACGATACCATTACGCTCTTTAATACCTTAACAGGGTGGGAAGGGTAGATATGGATATGATGACCGGTGCGCTAATATCACGTGCGACCCCTCTTCTGAGGAGTGATCATTGGGTATTGCATTGAAGTGAACCATATTAATTATAAACTTAGGACCCCCTCCCTTTATTTGCTTTCATCTTTTCTTGTAAAATTATTCAAATCTCTTTTTTTTATTTCTGCCCTCTCTATATACTTTTAAAAGTTTTCAACCTAATTGCAATGTTATATGCGAGTCCTTATTTGAGCTTTGATTGTTTACTTGTAAAGTCACAATTGCAACATGGCCGGGAACCACACTAGTGGATCTCGAGGGGTGCCTAACACCTTCCCCTCGAGATAATTTCTAGCCCTTACCCGAACTCTGGTTTTCCAACTCAAACTCTTCTAAAAAAAGTGTCCTAATGCACTATAATCATTAGGCGGAGACTCTTAAACTTCTAAACCCAATTCTCGAAAGGGAATAGAGTTGTCCTCCCAATGTCGTATACCCAATTTCTGACCCCATGGTTAGAGAAAAAAAGGGGGCTTCGACAACATGGTGACTCTGTTGGGGATTTTATTTAGGCTTTTACCATTGCATGTTGCTTGTGACTTTACTATCTCATTAATTGCTTTATTTACTGTCTTTTATTCGCTACGAAACTGACTTGGCTGTTCATGTCTTTTCTTTCCTTTAACTGCTTTCCTTTACTGCTTTATTTCAATACTATTGTAATTACTGCAATTATTGTAATCATTTATCTTATGAACGTGGAAATACATGTCAATTTGTTTCATTCTTGTAAACTGCATCTTCAACATCATATTCCACTCGTGCCAAACAAATACCATAGCAACGCTTGTAATGAGTGGTTGCGCTCTTCCAATATTATCACCCTTTAAATTTGGCAAAGGCGTATTTGCGATAAAACCAGTCGATCAGCGATGCAGTCGACGGTTCCGTGCCTTTCCCTCTTGAGTTGTCCGCTCAAGGGTACCTATCTAATACCCCAATAGAAACCTTACTTTCTTTAATTGTGCATGCATCATGGTTAAACCTAGCCGAGTTAGTTATGTTGTCCACATAATAACTCATTAAGATAGCCTTGTCCGAAGTCCACTGGGTTTCCCTGAAACCCAAAGGGACACCTACATGTTCTGTACATTTATTTGGAGAACTAAATGCTTTTATGCTGATTATTGGTATTAAATAGTCGAGTCCGGTGGGGGTGAGGTCTTAACCCTTTTGTTTTGCAGAAAATGAATGACAAAGTTCCTGACTTCGGTATGGTAAACATACCTTCACTCTTGCAGACTTGGTGGAGAAACCTCCCATCGAGCAACCAAATCAACGAATGGAAAGAGAGAGTCACCAAGGCTAGTGAGAAGCTAGAATACCTGGAGTACAACTTGCTGGAATTGGAAGGGAAAGTGAGGAAAAGAGTCATCAACTGTCAAAATGCTGAGGAAGGAAAAGGAGAACGTCTGGCGATAGCATTTTTACTGGAAAATCTGCGCGAGCTGGAGGACTTGATCAACGAGAACATTCAACCTGAAGAAGGTCCTTCTGGGACCAAGTAGTTAGGAGTCTTTCTTTTCGTTTTTGATGTAATAAGGCCAATGGCCATTAGTGACATTTTTACTTTCCGCTATTTTAGTGTCGTTTTGGGATTCGTCTTATTTTTATCAATAAAATGAGGCATTTAGCATTATAAGTTCTCCAAATTAACTTGTCGCTAGGCCTACCTCGGGCACAACGAGGCACCCAAATTAGGACACGATTTATATTTTTGCACAATATGTTTAAATATTGCAACATTTTCTTCTCATAACCCGCACTAACTTGTTACCTTTTTTTTTTGTTTTTCTTCATTTTTATTCCCCTCCCCAAAGGTTAGTTCGTGCATTCTGGCACCCTCATCACAAACGACCTGATGTCAACTTCTCAAATGCTCAAAATCCTGCACCTCCATAGAACACCCCACAACCACAGATGCAACCCACTCACGCTCAACATTGCAACACATGCCACACTCTACTACCCATTCCTGAACCACTGAACACCACAAACGACCACCCCCACAACACTCCCATCTACGTAGATACCATACCCCACTATACTCAAACAATCTCAAGTGCACCTGAGTCTGATGACAAGGACTCTCTTATCAGAAACTTGGTAGCAGAACTCAAGAAATTGACCAGCCGAGTCTAGGGCATAGAAGGAAACAAAGGCATAGAGGGGATGAATTATGAGGACCTCTGTATTCGGCCAGATGTTGAACTTCTGGAGGGATACAAACCTCCCAAGTTCGAAATGTTCGATGGCACGGGAGATCCCAGAGTCCATTTGAGGACATATTGTGATAAGCTGGTCGGAGTTGGAAGGAATGAGAAAATCCATATGAATCTCTTCATGAGAAGCCTGAAGGGGGATGCTTTATCCTGGTACACCAGTCAGGACCCCAAGAAATGGACAAGCTGGGTAGGTATGGCATCAGCTTTCATGGATAGGTTCCGATTCAATATAGAGAATGCATCGGATGTATTCTACATCCAGAATCTGAAGAAGAAGCCTACCGAAACATTCCGCGAGTATGCTACTCGTTGGAGATCAGAGGCTGCTAAGGTCAGGTCGGCCTTAAAAGAGGAACAAATGAACAGATTCTTCGTCCGGGCTCAGGATCCACAATATTATGAGAGGTTGATGATGATCGAGGGCCAGAAATTCTCCGATATCATCAAACTGGAAGAAAGAATTGATGAAGGCATTAAGAATCGTATGGTTACTAATCTTGAAGCATTGTAAGCCACCAACAAGGCTTTTCAGTCTGGTGGCACATCCAAGAAGAAGGATGTCAATGCCGTGATGGTCGCACAGGGAGCCAAACCACCACTAAAATACCACACTTACCCGTCACCCCCACTTACATATCAGTCTATCCCGAATTGCCAAGCACCCGCACCCTCTTACCAAAATCCACCACCCGTTTACCAATCATCTCCACCTCCCGCTTATCAACCCACTTCGCCTAGATGCTCTCAACCTACACTTGTTTACCAAGCTTATAATGCCCAACCCCCTCACTACCAATTACCTTCCACTCGCCAAAATTTCCCTAGACCCAGACCAAATTTTGACCGCAGACCTCCCAGACAATATACAGCCATCGCTGAGCCAATTGACCAGCTGTATGAGAAACTTAAAGCTGCTGGTTATGTCTCCCCTATCCCTGCCATAACTCCAGAAAATCCTTCCCATTGGGTCAACCCTAATAAGACCTGTGCGTACCACTCCGACATGAAGGGACATACCATTGATGAGTGCCGCTCGTTGAAGGACAAGATTCAAACACTGATCGGCAATAAGGTTATCGTAGCAAAGGAGCCTACTCCCAATGTCTGCAACAACCCTCTGCCTGATCACAGAGGTGGGGACATTCACATGATCGAGATCGAAGATGACTGGGACCCTAAGGGATCGATAGGATTGATTGTTGAGGATGATGAGCCAAAGAAACCGGCAGTCACACTTAACCCGATTGTTGTACAGAACCAGCCCTCCAGGGGCAATGAAGTCAACATGTCTACACCTCTCAAATTTGAAGCACCTTCTTCTGCGAAGGTAGCCGGGCCAATTGAGGTTGAGTTTGGGGCTCCAAAGGCACCTGTACTCTTTGAAGTTGCTTTGTTACCACCGAGGGTACCCATTCCTGTAGTAATATCAGACATAACACCGTTCCACTCAAATTCCATACCATGGGATTACACAGCTGAAGCAAGGAGGAAAGGAAAGACCAAGACGGGAGAAGCAATTATTGCGCAGGGTATGACCAGAACAAGCAGGGTTTACACTCCAAAGCACCTAGCTAAGTCCAGTAAGCAAGCCTCGGGACGGACTACTGAAACTGGTCCCGATGACCTTTGGAGGAAAATACAAGCTAAGGAGTATTGGGTCGTTGAGCAGTTGAACAAAACACTGTAAACACGTGATTTTTGCCCTATGAAAGAATTACTCCCAAAAAATTCAAAATAAAACAATTTTCCTTTGTGTGCAATTTTTGTTATTTTTGTGTGGTATTTTTGTATAATTATTTGTATTTTTATGAGTGCATGTTTATTTGTTTTAATAATAAAAATATAAAATATATCACATTTTTATTTAGTATTTAATTAGGTTTGTTTTACAAAAAATGAAAGTCACAAAAATAGGAATATTTTGCATTGTTAGCATTTAATGTCAAATTATGCAATTTTGTTTTAATTGGTGTTTAATTGTGTATGATAATTTTTGTTAGGAGTTTAATTAATATTTTTGGAGTCAATTTAGTTTGTAGCTCAATTTAGAATTTTAGTTTTATCAAAAAATAAAAAATAAAAGAAAGAAAAGAGGGCTACAAAACGTTAATATTTGAATTGAGTCTAATATAGCTATTTTGACTATTTTATCTTATTTCGCAAAAGAAAAATTACAAAAAATATATATGAAAATTTTAGCTTATGTATTTCTCATAAACTTGAAAAAATACAAAAATAGTACCTTATTTTTTATACTTTATATAATTTCGAAAATTATAAAATATGTAGTTTTATTAATGTTTTGCAGTCATTTTAAACTTAAAAAATATAGAAATAGTACTTTATATTTTTATCATTGTATAATTTCGAAAATTATAAAAAAAAAGCTATTAACGTTTTGTAGCCATTTTAATCTTGAAAAATACAAAAAAATAGTATTTTATATTTTATCTTTATATAAAAACGAAAATGACAAAAAATAATTTTATTTATGCTTTGTAGCTATTTTAATCTTGAAAAAATACTAAAAAAAGAAAGAGAAGAAAGAAATAAGTTTTGTTTTAAATGTTAGTCTTATTTGGTAGTATTTTGCTTACATAGGACTAAATAAATAACATCGTATTTTTATTCTCGGGTCCGTGCAAAGAATAATATTCGGGTTCAAACTACCCGTTTTTAGGCCTAATTTTTGGACCTGGCCCATAATAATCCGAGTCCACCACACATGGTCGCGTGGGGAACACGGATGGAACCCCATGCACGGGGAACCCCACCGCGCATGGGGGACACAAATCTTGGACCCCTACACACGTGGGGTCCATTTTTCTTGGTAAATACTACAAACACACGGTTAAGGCTAGAAAAGAAGAAAGGAATTTTAAAAGGAAAATTTTGTTGAAAAGGGACAGAACGTGAGAGGGGGAAGGGATTAAAAGAATTTAAAAAGCAAAAAGTTTTGGAGAAGGGGACAACACGGGTAAGGCTAGAAAAAGAAGAAATTTTAAAAGCAAAAGAAAGATTTTGAAAAGGGGGGAGCACGTGAAAAGGAGAGGAAAATTTGTAAAAAGCAAAAAAAAGTTTTGTTTAAAGGAGGAAGAGGACAGAACGTGAAAAATTGGAAAAGGATGGGGAAAAAATTTCTGAAAAATTGAAGAAGGCACTGTTCCCCTTCTTCTTCATTTTGAACGAAAGAAAAACGAAAAAACAAAAAACCCAACTGCCACCTCACTGCCGCAGCTGCTCCTTACCACCTCCAGCTGCGTCATCGACCACCTCCACTGCCCAACACCGACCTGCCGCTGCTGCCCCTCCTCGTCGACAAACTGTTGTGACGCCATGGCAGCAGCGAATCAACTGTTGCGACGCCATGGCAGCAGCGAATCAACTACTGCCACTGCTACTCCTCACGACACCCTCGTCCCTCCATGCTAATCTGCCATAGTCCAAACGCCCAGCTGCTGCTTCGTCCTTTTTCAACGTCCACAAAATAGTCCGTTCAACCTCCAATAGTTCAACTCCGAGCTCGACTTGGGTTCGTTCAAGTTTTAGGATTTTCTTTCAAGATTATTTAGTTCATTTTTATTTATTTTCTGTTATGGCTTTGGTTTTAAATGTTGTTCCTAATCTTGTTTTTTTTATTATTCTATTTTTCGGATTATTGATTCTTTGTTTAAAGTGTTATTTTGTAATCTTGTTTTGTTCATTAGTTCTCCTTCTTCTTCAAGACCTTTTTATTTGGTCAAGATTTTTCTTCTGTTTGTTTGAGTGTGCGTTATAAGCTACATTCGATTTGAACAACTTCGTCGAATAGTTAGTTTATGACTGCTTTGTTTGGACGAATACATCATGAATCACTTCGTTGGTATGTTTTGATGCTTGAATCATTTTATGTGAATTTGACTTAAGGATTGGTTGTGGCTGTGTAGTGATTTGTTGTAGTTGTAAATCAGAGATGTTTAAATACATATTGCTAAGAGTGAAGGCAAGGCAATAATAATAGGGGATTTTTCAGGGGTATTTTTGGGTGTTAAAAGATTTAAAATGATTAGTGTTAGTAGCCTGCCAGTTAATATTCAGTGTATAATTAATGAATTATTTAATGAAAAGGGAATTAGTAGTGCAGAATACACCCTGTCTGGTATCTTTAAGGATGGAAAATCCGAAAATAAGCATGAGATTAATGATAAAAGTGTATAGATGCACATGGGAGGGAATATACAGGCTGAAAGTGAAAAACTTTGAATAAATAATGTTTAGTTCTAGCCTATAAATAAGGGGAGTTGATATAGAGAAGAGGACTGGAAAAAAAAAAGGATTGAGACTGGAAGTTGAGAGAACAGAAATTTTCAGAACTTAAAAGTGAGAGATAGGCTAATTTTTCAGAACTAAAAATCAGTTTTTGAAAGCTAAAAACTGAAAGTGAGGTTCTTTTCTTTACTGCTGAAATCAGAACTTTGTTAGTGCCATCTGTTGGATTGCGTTTAGTACTACTGATTTTCAGTCAAGCTTTCTGGGGTTTTCAGTTTGGTTCTGACCATTGTTACATTGGTTATTGCTGTTTTGTTGCTGTTATTTGCTGTGGGATTCTGTTGCTTTGCTACTGCTGTACATTGTTGCTCCTGACCTCTTTTCTCTATTTGTAGTTCGAATTCCAGGTACACATTCGAATCTTGTAGTGATAAAGCTTTGAAGTTGAAATGCAGCAATAAAATCGAACCGCTTCAATAAAGCAGATAGTAGACAATCTGGTCTATTTAGTTTTTTTATGAACTGTTTTATTTTTTATTTTTTTATTTTTTTTGTATAATTGGATTGAAAAGAGAAGGAATCGTATAAATGGTCATGCGCTGATATAACATGAAACTTTCAATTTTATTAGATTAATGGGGTAAATCATGATAAGTAGCATATCTCTAGTTAGTTGTTTGTTTCCATGCATATATTCAAGTAGTCCATAAATGAGATAGAGTACTTAGTCAAAACCCAATTAGTATTTCGTTTAGATGGTTAAAACTAATTTCCATTAGTCCTCTTAAGTGATTATACTCTCATCAGTATTGGCATTAATTCATGTTACAAATAATCTCACATAGATAGATTGTGGACTTGATAAAAATGTAAAAATAAGGTGGTTGGGTAGTGTCAACATTATAGCTCCAATAATAATAATAAAAGTAAATAAATAAATAAATAAATAAAGGTCGTAGTCGATAATTTTATGTATTAATAATTAAGTATACTTACACTAATGTAGAGTAGTTTCAATAAAGTATAGTTAAATTGCGAATCCATTAGGGTTAATGAATTAGTCTATAGCTTTGATCATTTAGTTAACCTCACCACAGTTAAAAATGGCTAATTGTAGTAACGTTAGTCAATATCGTACGTTTTTTTATATACATAATTCCATTTTTAGTAATATTAGCTTATGGAATAAGGCGCGAAACAATTTTTCATTTTTACAAGTTCAAGTATAATTTTCGTTAGCATCTGTTGTAATCTATTAATTAAATAAGTTACGGTTTTTTTTAGCATGTAATTAACTAGGATTTTTCTTTATTAAATAAATAAATAAGTAAGACGAGCTTCGTCAAATAAAAAATAATAATAAAAATTTGCAGGACCCTCAGTAAAGGTTTAAAAATTTTTTTTTTAGTCGGGAAGGGCCGTTTAGCAAATTTCATGGCCCTACCCAAAATAATAATACGCTAGTCGCTTTAGGCGCGTATTTAATAATATTATCTCCTTAAACTCGGGTGCACATTTATGTGACCCAAATCCAAATCTCAACGAAATCGAAATGTGTCTCTAATCACGGGTACATTGATTGTGACGTGGTCTGAGATGCATTTCCATGACGTTGCAAATTCTTTTTAATAATGAATGAGACGAGCCTCGACAAACAAAAAATGCACAAGCTGCGGGGCCCTCTAAATGTATATATTAAAATACTTAGAATTCGAGGACAGGCCGTTTAGCGAATTTTACGGCCTTCCCCAAAATAACAAGACGCTAGTTGCTTTAGGCGCGCCTTTAATAATTTATTTTCCTTAACTCGGGTGCACATTTATGTGACCCAAATCCAAATCTCAACCGAGTCGAGATATGCCAAACAACTACGGGTGCATTGATGTAACGTGGTTCGAGATATGTTTCCACGACGTTGCAATTCTCGTAAAATAATAACAATAAGTAAGAAAGCGGTAAAAAGATAAAATTTTGCACATAAGTTCATATTTGTATAAAATCAGATAATCAAGCCGAATATAACAGTTGAGCGACCGTGCTAGAACCACGGAACTCGAGAATGCCTAAAACCTTCTCCCGGGTTAACAGAATTCCTTATCCGGATTTCTGGTGCGCAGACTGTAATATGGAGTCATTCTTTTCCTCGATTCGGGATTAAAATTGGTGACTTGGGACACCCTAAATCTCCCAAGTGGCGACTCTGAAATAAATAAACAAATCCCGTTTCGATTGTCCTTTAATTGGAAAAACTCCCTTGCACCCTCGCAGGGTGCGGAAAAAAGAGGTGTGACAGCTCTGGCGACTCTGTTGGGGAACAAAGACCCAGAACCACTGGTTCAGGGTTAGAAATTCGAGCTTGGAATAATTGTTCTATTTGGCTTTATTTATTATCTGATATTCTTATATGTGATTCATGTGCAAAATGATGTGTGTTACCGCTTTGATATTATTTGACTGTATATATAAACTGCGCCGAAACCCTTCTCTTCTTACCTCCGGGGAGAAGCTCGCTGGTCGAGACTCCCTATTCTGTTAGTGTCATACCCAAGTAGAAAGAGGCTCGGATAAGTTACAAAGCCGGACGACCCCGCGGGTCCCGATACGTAGCCCCCTCCTCAACTCGAGTTGTCCGCTCGTGTAAGCCAGGTGTAGAACAAAGCCCAGTTTGAAGCTTAGTAAAACATAACTTCATGCCGGATCCCTAGTAGGAAAGCGCTTATTTGCATCACGTTGCATTTGACTTAGGGGGCTCAACACAGGGGTTGGGCCCATCTAGGAATAGCAACCTGGAACAAAAAAAAAGACCATCATGTGGCATTTTATCTGTTATCGCATTAATTTGCTTCAAATTTGCATGTTGACCGGCAGGTGGTAACGGGAATTTTGAAAAATAAATAAATAAATAAATAAAAAAAATGAAAAAAGGAATTTCAAAATTTCTCGCTTAAAAGGCAGTGTCCAAATATTTTTGAAAAACCGTGATAAATTTCTTACCCGAACTACGTCGGTTTGATTCCCACCGGATGTGGGATACGTAGGCAACCCTTATCGGGTCCAACTCCCCGATTTTGTTTTACCAATAATTATATATATATATATATATATATATATATATATATATATATATATATATATATATATATATATATATATATACATACCCATGTATGTATATACACATATTATTTCTTTCAAAAAAAATGTTTGGAGTCAAAATAAAAAAATTAAAAAAAAAATTCCTTGTCTAAAATCACCTTAATAAATGTGCAGAATGAGCACAAGTAGGAGTTCATCTGAGGCCATTATAAACAAAGTTCCTCTGGGCTTACGCATGTGGTGGAACGACTTGGGAGGATCAGGGCAAGATACGGTCAAAATATACTTGGGAAATTTGGTTGGATTGCTGGACATCGATCCACGAGGGGACGTTATCAGGGCTCTAATTTCATTTTGGGACTCGGCTCACAACGTATTTCACTTCTCAGATTTCGAACTCACCCCGACACTGGAGGAGTTGGCAGGGTACATTAGATGTCCTAACATCCCTATGAAAGAGCAGTATCTCATTGCACCAAGGACCGTAACCATACACAAATTCCTGGACATCGTAAAGATCCGCAGAACGGTACATAACCCAGAGTTATCAAAAGGGTTTTGTAGTTTTGCATTTCTGTACGACAGGTACGGTCATCTGGGAGGGTTCAACAATCCCGAGAATAAGATTTGCAGTGGGGAAAGCCGTATGTAATGGGAATGGCATAGATGTATTGCTTTCATGATAGCCTTTCTAGGTTTTCTGGTGTTCCCTAGAAAGGATGGGAAAATTAACATACAAACCACTGGGGTCGTCAGCACTTTGCTCAAGCAAGAAAACAACACTCTAGCACCAATGATAATAGCAGATATTTTCCACGCACTCACTATTTGCAAAACCGGAGGGGTTTTCTTCGAAGGATGTAACATACTACTGCAAATATGGATGATAAAGCAACTATGTCATCGCCCTCAATTTCTGAAATATGGGTCATCACAAAAGACTTGTATAGAAGAGTTTCCCACCAGGATCGACGGTTTCAGATTGCCGGAAGGGGTCGCCGAATGGGTCACGCTACTGCGCTCTATTTCAGCAAACCAGATAGAGTGGGCATTCGAATGGCTACCCATAGAGGAAGTCATACACATGTCAGCCACCAAATCTTATTTACTGTTGATGGGTCTCCAAAGTATCCAGCCCTACGCACCATGCAGAGTATTGAGACAGTTGGGACGATACCAAATAATCCCAAAAGAAGAGGATCTAAGTAGTCAGGTGATCGAAATCGGGCCTGGTGGGCAGTTCCCTGAGGCGGTCGTTCGACGAATCTGGAATGAATGTCAAACCCTGAAGGTAGATACTTGTGTACGAGACAGGGCCAAGGGCGAAGTGTCGCCAAAATACCTCACGTGGTACCGAAGAGAGCTTGAGCACCAGAGACCAACTAAGATAGCTCACATCCAAGACTTTGAGGAATCATCACATGCACAATGGGGCTGTTTAATAAGAGAGGAAGGCTACCGGGCTGAAATCGGGAAGCTAAAACAACAAGTTGAAAAGCTTGTATTTGAGAACAACGTGCAAATCGCCTCCGAGCGGGTTGAGAAGAACAAGTTAGCCCAAGAAAACCAGACGCTAAAGGCCCGCATTCGCCAAGCCAGTAAGAGTAACATCGACCGACAGAAGCGTCGCTCCGACGAAAGATTGATAGCAAGTTTGAGAAATCAGGTCATCCAAAGCCAAGAAAAATTAGAACAATCAGAAGCTTGCGTAACAAGGATGAAGGTCAGATGGGCAAAATGCACAATGGCCCGGAGGCAGCGTCTGTAATACGTCATAAGGGATTATGAAATGAGCATCGGGATATTAAGGAAAACGAACTCCACTCTTCATGATCGGATCATCAAACAAGCACGAGATACCCAGGCCGATAGAAGACATTGTTACGATGCAATGGCCTGCATGGAAAGACAAATGGAGTTGTTCCAGGATTGACTTGCCGACAATGCTCAGGCACTGGGATTGAAGAACCGACGAATCAGGCAATTGTTCGTTGAAAGGGACAACATTCGAGGAAGGATCGACGAAATTGGGCATTACATCTACATGAAATGCCTATCATGTGAGCAAATACCTCGGAAGACCCTCCTTATTTCCGTCATGGGCTGCGTCCACCGGATTATGAACGAGTTGAAAAGCTTGCAGAGAGACCTCACACCAAGGGCCGCGGAAAGGCCGAATGATGCCTCGCGGGCCCCTAAGTTGGAAAATTAATCTTTGGTCGAGTCCTGTTTATTTGGCTTTGTGGCTGTCCCATATGTTGTTTTCTTTTCTTTCAGCCAAATCAATTTAAAAACTATGGAGTCTGTACTGTTGCTATTCTTTTGTTTGAAGTAATTTGTAATAGCAAATTTTGATGATGAATTCAATGATTCCAAAAAAGAATTTTGTGTGTCTTTACTTTGTGGCAGAACTACGCCTGGTCTGATTCGCGCGGGGACGTGATACGTAGGCAATCCCCATAAGATTCGACCGCCTTTAATAAAGAAAGAAAAAGAAAAATAATAAATACAAGAATAAAATAAAATACAGGGTTTCCCAAAGTGCTTTAAAAGGACAAATGAGCAAGCCAGGATGACGCATGTTGTTTGAAGTAAAGCATGTAGAAACGGTTAACTGCCTAGGAGCATTGCATCCTCTATGTGTTGTTATCAAATCTGTTAAACTCTAACGCTAACAAAGTTTGTTGTTGTCTGAATCCAGACAGTTAGTTGTTAAAGAATTCTGGCAACACACCCTTACCAAACCAGATCCAAAGGACCAGTAGCAACAAGCATGACTACTTCAGAGAATAGTACCGAGGGAGAAAGGCCGATGAGCCAGTTGTTAAAAGAAGCGATGGAAAAGATTGAAAGGATGGGACTAGAGATGAATGCAATGCAGCTAGCTTTAGCCAAAGCACAAAAGAACCCTGAGCCACTGGGGCACATGCCGGAATACCATCACTCCGGCCCTTCAACAAGCCTCACAAATCCCCGTTATCATCAAGAAAGAAGCCCCCACGATTCCCAAGCTCCACCACCGCATCAACCTCTCCCAACACCAAATGTTCCCACTTTTGCGGGACCCACATCAGCCACCCTGCAGAGAACGGCCAGCGAGCCATTGTTTCAGGCTCCCGATACGCAATACTATCCCCCTGAGCCTACATTCCATGCCCCCGAACCACATGCCTACAATCCACATTTGGAGGTACCGTCAGAAATTGAAAAGGCGGTTAAAGCCCCAGAACAAGATGAGGTATTGAAGAAATTCAAAAGCCTGGAGCAGTCCTTCAGGAACCTGCACGGATTGGGCAACCAGGTCAGCATGGCCTACAAAGATCTATGCCCTTTCCCGGATGTCCAACTCCCGGCTGGGTTCAAGATGCCTAAGTTTGATTTATATGAAGGGCACGGTGATCCCATGGAGCATTTGCGGGGATTCTATAGAAAAATGAGAGGGGCAGGTGGCAAAGATGAGCTGCTGATAGCTTATTTCGGCCAAAGTCTGAGCGGATCGGCACTAGAATGGTATACCAGGCAGGATTCCAGCAGATGGTACACTTGGGATGATCTGGCGCAGGCTTTCGCAGGTCATTTCCAATACAATCTCGAGATAGTCCCTGACCGTCTCACATTATTGAGGACCGGGAAGAAGCCCGGGGAAAGTTTTCGCGAGTACGGGTTCCGCTGGAGAGAACAAGCAGCTAGAGTGGATCCTCCCATGAGAGAGGGAGAAATGGTGGACTACTTCTTACAGACACTAGATCCAACCTACTTTGGTCACTTGGTGACGACGGTTGGAAAATCCTTCAACGAGGTAGTAAAGATAGGGGTCATGATAGAGGAGGGTCTGAGGTCTGACAAAATCCTAAATTACTCGGCACTCAAGGCCACAACCCAGGCTATTCAGAGCGGCACGGGAGGTGCGCTGGGAAGAAGGAAGAAAGAAGAAATTGCCACGATTGAGGCAAGCAGTTGGCCCAGGTCTGGCAAACCCCACTACAACCAACCCAGGCCCCACAGGCCAAACTACCCATACAGCCCAACACAACACTATTACCCACCTCGAGAACCATATTTCTCCATACACCAAGCCCAGACATACACTTAGCCTCCGGTTCGCCCGCAATGGCGCGCGCCGTCTCCCCAGAACACATATGCACCACCACGAAACACCTATCCTCCACCGAGGGCATATAAAAACCCTCCAGGGGCAGGCTTTTGGGGAAATCCGGATGCTAGGAATGACAGGCTGTGGAAACACAGAACTTTCACCGAGTTGGGAGAAACCTACACCGCTTTGTTCCACAAATTGAGGCAATTGGGTTTGGTTAGTCCTGTCCAGACTCGAGAACCAAATCCCCCACCCCAGAATTTGGACCGATCAGTAAGTTGTGAGTACTGCTCAGGGATGCTGGGGCATGATACCAAAAAGTGTTGGAAGTTGAGGCATGCCATACAGGATCTTATTGATACCAATAAGATCGAGGTCCAGACACCGGAGGCTCCTAACATCAACCAGAACCCACTACCAGCGCACCACGAGACTCACATGATTGAGTTGGTGTATGAGGGAGGAGAGTTGAGAAAACCCTCACAAACAGTGATGATGATCCAGGCCGCTCCGAAAGAAGGACCGACCAGTGGAGGAATGGGGGTACAGTCCCAGGGAGAAGGCATCAAGCCGGTAGTGATATTGGGAAAGAGCCCGTCCGCCATAACAAGCAAACCCGAGCCAAACAAGTTGGTAATATCAGGGGCTCCGCCCACACCTGCGGTTGTGTTGAAAGGGGTATACATGGAACTGGTCACCATAAAGCCTATAGTTCAGCTGCCGATGATTGATAGCAAGGCTGTGCCTTGGAAATACGAGAAGGTAGTTGTAATATACAAAGGAAAACAAGTGGAGGAAGTTAGTTGTGAAGCGCAAGGGCTGACTCGATCAGGTCGGTGTTTTGCTCCGGTGGAGCTGAGAAGAACCAACCCCGCTACAACCAAGAAACCTGTGTCCGAAGAAGAGGCTGAGGAGTTCTTGAGGAAGATGAAAGTACAGGACTACTCTGTGGTCGAACAGCTGAGGAAAACACTGGCCCAGATCTCGCTGCTGTCATTACTAATCCATTCTGAGGAGCATCGTCGGGCCCTGATGAAAATATTAAACGAAGCTCATGTACCCAACGAGATTTCTGTAAACCACCTGGAAACCATTGCCAACAAGATTTTCGAGGTGAACATGGTAACATTCTCAGATGATGATCTGCCAGTGGAAGGTACGGAGCACAATAAAGCTCTCTACCTAACTGTCAAATGCAAAAACTCGGTAGTTGCTCGGGTATTGGTGGATAACGGTTCAAGTGCCAATATTTTTCCATTATCCACTCTGAACCAGTTAAAGATCGACCACGGAAGAATCCACAAGAATAGCATCTGTGTCCGGGGATTTGACGGAAATGGAACAGCCACTGTGGGGGATGTTGTGCTTGAATTGACCATCGGTCCGGTCCAGTTTACCATGGAATTCTAGGTATTAGAAGCCACAGTATCTTATAACATGCTGCTAGGATGACCATGGATCCACGCAGACAAAGCAGTGCCTTCCACCCTACATCAGATGGTCAAGTTCGAGTGGGATAGACAAGAGGTCGTACTACACAGCGAGGACACGTCATGCACCATGGGTGGCGCCATTGTGCCATTCATAGAGACCGATGATGACAAAGGTCCTTGGGTCTACCAGATTTTCGATACAATGTCGGCAAACAAGATTTCTGAGGGTGAGATCCTTCAGTACCCTAGGGTAGCTTCCGCAACAATCATGATGGTCTCGGAAATGCTGGGCAACGGGTTCGTGCCGGGAAAAGGCCTGGGAGTTGAGCTTCAGGGGATTGTCCAACCTGTCTCCCTGCCCAAGAACTTGGAAAACTTCGGTTTGGGGTTCAAACCAACCGCGGCAGATAGGAAGCAAGCGCGAAAAATGAAGAAGAGAGTTTGGTTTCTGCCCAAGCCGGTGCCACGTCTCTCAAGGTCTTTTGTCAGAGCAAGCGCCAAGGGGCCGCCATTCCCAAATATTCTAGGACCATTGATTGGTATGGATGGGGACCTGAATCAGAGTTTCGAGAGGCTATTCGCTGATGTCAGTATGGTAGAAGCTGGAGAGAGTTCCAGCAGAGCGGAGATACAATTTGTGGGGCCTGAGGCCAAGACCAACAATTGTACGGTTACTCCTCTTCCTGTCCGAGGGGAGTCTTGGTAGTAGGCTTTGATTTATGTTTTTTTGTTTGTTTTGTTTTGTTCGGATTATTCCAGGGTGTAATCCAAATTTTACTTTTGTTTTGTAAAAGTGTGAACCCTTTTATCCCGCAAGTTTAATAAAGTTCTCTTCTTTTGTCTCATTTTAATTTTGTTTTGTTCTTTTTCTTTCTGAACAGTTCTCTTTTTACTGGTTCTAATGACATGACATGCACAGCGGATCTTCGACCTAGTCTAATAAATCAATCTGAATCCGACTTAATGATACAAGAGGTAGTTTATGACGATGAATCTGAATATGACGAAGATAAAGCCTTCGAAGAGATAAATCGAGAACTGTGCCAATTTGAAGAGAAACCCAAGCCTAACCTAAATGACACTGAGGCTGTGAATCTAGGAGACGCTGATAATGTTAGAGAAACCAAAATCAGCATCCACATTGAGTCAAATGTCAGGGAAGAATTGATCAAAACCCTCGTGGAATTCAAAGATGTTTTTGCATGGTCATATGATGATATGCCGGGATTAAGCACCAATTTAGTGGTTCACAAATTGCCACTGACCCGGCATACCATCCGGTCAAGCAAAAGCTAAGAAAATTTAAAACAGAAATGAGCGTAAAGATCAAAGAAGAGGTGATTAAGCAGCTGCAGGCGAAGGTCATTCGGGTCACTCGATATCTCGAGTGGTTGGCCAATGTGGTACCAGTTCCAAAGAAGAATGGGAAAATCAGGGTGTGTGTTGACTACCGCAACCTCAACAAAGCAAGTCCCAAGGACAATTTTCCATTGCCCAACATCCATATCCTGATCGATAATTGCGCTGGGCGCGAGATCGGATCCTTTGTGGATTGCTATGCAGGTTATCATCAGATCCTGATGGACGAGGAAGATGCGGAAAAGACAGCTTTTATTACGCCATGGGGAACTTACTGCTATCGGGTAATGCCATTCGGATTGAAGAATGCCGAGGCAACGTACATGCGAGCAATGACTACTGTGTTTCACGACATGATACACAAAGAAATTGAGGTGTACGTAGATGATGTGATCATAAAGTCTTGGCGTCAGGAAGACCATGTAGCAGACCTAAGGAGATTCTTCCAAAGACTCCGAAGGTGTGATATCAAGCTCAACCCGGCCAAATGCGCATTCGGGGTTCCATCAGGAAAGCTGTTAGGATTCATCGTCAGTCGACGGGGTATTTAGTTAGATCCATCCAACATCAAATCCATCCGATATTTGCCACCGCCAAAGAACAAAACAGAGGTAATGAGTCTGTTGGGTAGACTCAATTACATCAGCAGGTTCATCGCTCAACTCACAGCAACTTGCGAGCCCATATTTCGGCTTGAAAAAGGATGCTGCGGTAAGTTGGACGGCAGAGTGTCAAGAGGCTTTCGACCAAATCAAAGGGTATCTGTCTAATCCACCTGTGTTGGTTCCGCCTAAGCCAGGGAAGCCCTTAATTCTTTATCTGACGGTCCTGGAAAATTCATTTGGTTGTGTACTGGGGCAACACGATGACATAGGAAGGAAGGAGCAGGCCATTTACTATCTTAGCAAGAAATTCGTAGTATATGAGGTCAAGTACACTCAACTCGATAAAACATGCTGCGCCCTAACTTGGGTAGCTCAGAAGTTGAAACACTACCTGTCCTCGTATACTACTTATCTCATATCCCGTTTGGACCCATTGAAGTATATCTTTCAGAAACCTATGCCCACAGGAAGGTTGGCAAAATGGCAAATTCTGCTCACAGAGTTCGATATCGTCTATGTGACGAGGACATCCATGAAAGCCCAAGCGCTGGCCAACCATTTGGCAGAGAATCCCATTGATGAAAAATACGAGCCTTTAAGAACGTATTTTCCCGATGAAGAAGTGATGCATACAAGAGAGATGGAGTTACCCGAGGAACCGGGTTGGAAAGTTTTCTTCGATGGAGCCGCGAACGCGAAAGAGGTTGGAATAGGAGCAGTACTCATTTCTGAAACAGGACGCCATTATCCTGTTACGGCTCAACTACGCTTCTATTGCACCAATAATATGGCCGAGTATGAAGCTTGCATTTTGGGTCTGCGATTAGCTGCGGACATGGATGTCCAAGACGTTTTGGTCTTGGGAGACTCGGACCTCTTGGTACATCAGATTCAGGGTGAATGGGAAACACGGGATTTGAAACTCATACCATATCGACAATGCTTGCACGATCTGAGCAAGCAATTTCGATCGGTGAAATTCAAACATATCCCGAGAGTTCATAACAAGGTTGCGGATACATTGGCCACCTTAGAATCAATGTTGCACCACCCTGACAAAATGTATATTGACCCTCTGCACATCCAGGTTCGTGATCAGCACGCTTATTGCAACGCGGTGGAAGATGAAGCAGATGGCGAACCTTGGTTTCACGATATCAATGAGTACCTCAGAATGGGGATATATTCGGAATAGGCCACTGGAGACCAAAAAAGAGCCCTTCGGCGTTTGTCGAATGGTTTCTTCCTCAGTGGAGGAGTTTTGTACAAAAGAACTCCGGATTTGGGATTGTTAAGATGTATAGACGCCGGTCAAGCCACGACGGTCATGGTAAAGGTACATGCTGGAGTTTGCGGACCACATATGAGCGGATATGTATTGGCAAGGAAGATCCTTCGAGCAGGGTATTATTGTCTTACCATGGAGCATGACTGTATCTCTTTCGTGAGAAAATGCCATCAGTGTCAGATACATGGAGATCTGATTCATTCTCTGCCAACAGAGTTACATACGATGTCAGCACCCTGGCCGTTTGTGGCATGGAGCATGGATGTCATTGGACCTATCAAGCCAGCAGCATCCAACGGTCATAGGTTCATTCTAGTAACCATTGACTACTTCACCAAATGGGTTGAGGCTAAAACCTTCAAGTCGGTAACTAAAAAGGCAGTGGTGGATTTTGTGCACTCCCATATCATCTGCAGATTTGGGATACCAAATTAATCATCACGGATAACGGTGCAAATCTTAACAGCAGCCTGATGAGAGAGGTATGCCAACAATTCAAGATTACACACCGCAATTCCACCTCATATCGTCCCAAGGCGAATGGAGCGGTCGAAGCAGCCAATAAGAACATCAAGAAGATACTGCAGAAGATGGTGGAAGGGTCCAGACAATGGCACGAGAGATTACCCTTTGCTTTGTTGGGTTATCGCACTACCGTCCGGACTTCCATAGGTGCAACTCCTTATTTGTTGGTGTACGGAACTAAGGCCGTAATACCAGCAGAGGTCGAAATTCCGTCCCTCCGGATTGTCGCTGAAGCCAAAATTGATGATGATGAATGGGTCAAAGCTCGACTAGAATAGTTGACCTTGATAGACGAGAAAAGATTGGCAGCAGTGTACCATGGTCAGCTATATCAGAAGAGAATGGCAAGGGCATACAATAAGAAGGTACGCCCCAGGAAGTTTGAAATAGGGCAGCAGGTATTGAAGAAGATCCTCCCACATCAGGTCGAGGCAAAAGGCAAGTTTGCCCCAAATTGGCAAGGGCCTTATATCGTGACCAGAGTATTGTCCAACGGTGCTTTGTGTTTGACGGATATCGAGGGAAGATGTGTTGACATGGCTATCAATTCGGATGCAGTCAAGAGATATTATGCGTAATTTCTTTGATTATGACAATTATTGGTTTGTTTGTTTGTACTTGGTACTTATTGGATAATGAAATGACGGAGGCAATTCTTTCTTCTATCCAAACACTTTTTACCCTTGTTTCCCCCTTTTGAGCCTTAAGTTATTCTTTCATATCCCTCTTTTGGAATCACTAATGAAAAAAAAAAGAATTGTAAAAGAAAATGAAAAAAAGAAGATAAAAAATCACAAGAAAAACAAAACCGGTGGGAACTACGTTTGACCTGATTCCTCAAAGAGGATACGTAGGCGCCTCACGGCTCGGTCATAGTGTGCATAGTGTACATAGTGTGCATAATAGGCACAGTGTGCGTAACGCACGTAGCTCAACATAGTGTAAAAAATAAAATCCCCCAAGCAAGAAAACTGGGGCAGAGGTTATGTTTTAAAGTTACAACAAAGGTTTGATTCCAAAAGTTGTAGCGGATCACCCATCAAAGTTATTTCATTTTTTGATAGCCTTTCTTTTAACCCCACACCAAAACCAACATCGACGTCCAAAAGACCTCCCGATCAATATCCAAGAGGTGCCAAGTCAGGCAAATAAAGCCGAGAATAATAAAACTGGAAATGAATTGATAGTCCAAAGGAATCTCCAAAAGAGAGGGTCATATCGACAGCACTCCAATTCTCCGTTGAAGAAATAAAATGAGAGAGTCTTGGCGGTGAAAACCTTCGCAGGCACCACAAGGCGACGAAAGATGAGAGATATAAAACGAGAGAGTCTTATCGGTGAAAACCTTCACAGGCAGCATAAGGCGCCGGGAGCTGAGAGAAAAGAGAGAGTCTCATTAGTGAAAACCCCTCGAAGGGCACTATGAGGCGACAAGACAGATCAACAAAAGGGTCTGCGTTCGCAAAGAAATGGACACCCATTTATCCCCAGCAAGTAAGGTCATCAGGAAAGTTGATTGATACAAATAGACTGGGTCAGGAATCTACGGTGCATGTCATGATCACAAGGACCAGTCATGTCTTCCAGATAAGTTCTTCTCTTTTTTTTTTCCACCAAGTATTGGTTCAGAGAGATTTTCCTCCTTTTCTATCTTTTTCATTTTTCTTGCTAAGAATTCGTTTTGAAAAAGATTTTTCAAAGTTTACTACCAGAGGCCGAAGGGGTACAAAAGCAAAATACGAAAGGATAGGCCAAGAGCCGAGGCAATAAGACAAAAGGCATCGGCTGCAAAACCAAAGGACGAATTGTGTAGAAAGAAGGGTGACGTAAAGAGAGCGGAAAATGACGGGTGAAGGACTTGTGGACCAAGTTCTGAGAAGGTTTCCCCGCAAAATGTTGATAAATCCCGGACCCAAATCTGAAGTGGTCAGACGCCACAAGAAAGGGAAATAATCTGGTGCAAGATATCCCCAGGCAATGCAATTCTATGCCTTGCCATTCCGGGAGGAAATAAAACTCCTAAAGGAGTGGTTTCGGGAGGGAAGCGGACTCCCACAGTTTGATTCTGTAAAGAGAAAAGCAGAAAAGGGGGAAAACCATCCCCATCAGACAGGTCACCCCCAGCAAGCAACTTTGTCCCCAAACCAGTGGAGGGGGCACAAAGCAAGAAAAGAAAATCGAAAAATTAACACTAGGATTAAAACTAACAAAGTCCTTTTGTCTGCTGCAGGAAAATAAAGGTTGATGATGGCAGAAGGACGCGATGCCATAAAGGTCACCAAAACGGGGCAGAAAATTTTCTGTCGTTGTCAAAAAAATTTCTCGGAGGAACGAGGAAACAAATACATTTCTGTTCTAGGTCGCCCACCAGTATAATGCGGGAATACATTTCTGTTCTAGGTCGCCCACCAGTATAATGCGGGAATACATTTCTATTCTAGGTCGCCCACCAGTATAATGCGGGAATATATTTCTGTCTCTTCATTTCTATTCTAGGTCGCCCACCAGTATAATGCAGGAATACATTTCTATTCTAGGTCGCCCACCTGTATAATGCGGGAATACATTTCTGTTCTAGGTCGCCCACCAGTATAATGCGGGAATATATTTCTATCTTTTCATTTCTATTCAAGGTCTCCCACTAGTATAATGCGGGAATAAATTTCTGTTCTAGGTCGCCCACCAGTATAATGCGGGAATACATTTCTGTTCTAGGTCGCCCACCAGTATAATGCGGGAATACATTTTTGTTCTAGGTCGCCCACCAGTATAATGCGGGAATACATTTTCTGTCTCTTCATTTCTATTCTAGGTCGCCCACAAGTATAATGCGGGAATACATTTCTGTCTCTTCATTTCTATTCCAGGTCGCCCACCAGTAAAATGCGGGAATACTTTCAGTTCTAGGTCGCCCACCAGTATAATGCGGGAATACATTTTTTGTCTCTTCATTTCTATTCTAGGTCGCCCACCAGTATAATGCGGGAATACATTTCTGTCTTTTCATTTCTGTTCTCTAGGTCGCCCACCAGTATAATGCGGGAATACATTTTTGTTCTAGGTCGCCCACCAGTATAATGCGGGAATACATTTCTGTTCTAGGTCGCCCACCAGTATAATGCGGGAATACATTTCTGTTCTAGGTCGCCCACCAGTATAATGAGGGAATATATTTCTGTCTTTTCATTTCATGTTCTAGGTCGCCCACCAGTATAATGCGGGAATACATTTTTGTTCTAGGTCGCCCACCAGTATAATGCGAGAATACATTTTCTGTCTTTTCATTTCTGTTCTAGGTCGCCCACCAGTATAATGCGGGGATACATTTCTGTCTTTTCATTTCTGTTCTAGGTCGCCCACCAGTCTAATGCGGGCATACATTTCATATTTTTACATTCAGGCGCCCACCTGTATAACGAGAGGAATACTTTTGAGTCTTATACTGCAGATCTTGAAATCAGCAACCCACCGGAAGGTAGAAGGTTACAACAGAAATCCCCAGCAGGAAACAATAAAAATCCCCAGCACCAGAAAGCGGAAGGTTGCAACAAGAGGTCCCAACACAAGTTCAAGCGCATGAGTCAAAAGGAAGAAAAGACGCGTCTTGAAAGAAGCGTCCTGTGAACATTAAAATTATGCCTAGCATAACAGATCTGATGAAGAGAGCCGTATCCCCAGAGGAACCGCCGAAAAGCTTATCGAAGGAAGCCATATCTCCAGCGGACCGAGCAAAATGATGAAAATTAGTATTCAGAAAAGAAAAGGGCCAGAAATTCACGGAAGAAAGGCACCGGAAGAAACACAATCCGACAAGAAAGCAAGGCAGCAAAGACAAGTTGAAAATAGATAAGATCTTGTGATCCATAGGCTAGCCTAGCTTTTGATTTTCTTGTTTTCTTTTTGGATACGGTGTAATAAGGAGATCAGTAAGGAAGTGGTAACAATATACAACAGCAGTAACAACAGAACCACAGTTCCACGGTAGTCCCAGCTACCAAAACTTCCCGTACTACATTAACCTGATTCCCCTATAGCCAGGGATATGTAGGAAACCTTTAAAGGAAAGGTTCGGTTAAATCTTTTTTTTTTTAAAAAAAAATAAATAAAAAAATGCTTCACACGGAGTACTCGGATGGGCAAAAATCGCTCACTTTATCTTTGCACGAAAACCCTTCGTGTCTTCGGGAAAAGAGGGGCAGCTGTAAGCACGTGATTTTTGCCCTATGAAAGAATTACTCCCAAAAAATTCAAAATAAAATAATTTTCCTTTGTGTGCAATTTTTGTTATTTTTGTGTTGTATTTTTGTATAATTATTTGTATTTTTATGAGTGCATGTTTATTTGTTTTAATTAATAAAAATATAAAATATATCACATTTTCATTTAGTATTTAATTAAGTTTGTTTTACAAAAAATGAAAGTCACAAAAATAGGAATATTTTGCATTGTTAGCATTTAATGTCAAATTATGCAATTTTGTTTTAATTTGTGTTTAATTGTGTATGATAATTTTTGTTAGGAGTTTAATTAATATTTTTGGAGTCAATTTAGTTTGTAGCTCAATTTAGAATTTTAGTTTTATCAAAAAATAAAAAAAGAAAAAAAAGAAAAGAGGGCTACAAAACGTTAATATTTGAATTGAGTCTAATATAGCTATTTTGACTATTTTATCTTATTTCGCAAAAGAAAAATTACAAAAAATATATATGAAAATTTTAGCTTATGTATTTCTCATAAACTTGAAAAAATACAAAAATAGTACCTTATTTTTTATACTTTATATAATTTCGAAAATTATAAAATATGTAGTTTTATTAATGTTTTGTAGTCATTTTAAACTTAAAAAATATAGAAATAATACTTTATATTTTTATCATTGTATAATTTCGAAAATTATAAAAAAAAAAGCTATTAACGTTTTGTAGCCATTTTAATCTTGAAAAATACAAAAAAATAGTATTTTATATTTTATCTTTATATAAAAACGAAAATGATAAAAAATAATTTTATTTATGCTTTGTAGCTATTTTAATCTTGAAAAAATACTAAAAAAAAAAGAGAAGAAAGAAATAAGTTTTGTTTTAAATGTTAGTCTTATTTGGTAGTATTTTGCTTACATAGGACTAAATAAATAACATCGTATTTTTATTCTCGGGTCCGTGCAAAGAATAATATTCGGGTTCAAACTACCCGTTTTTAGGCCTAATTTTCGGACCTGACCCATAATAATCCAAGTCCACCACACATGGTCGCGTGGGGAACACGGACGGAACCCCACCGCGCATGGGGGACACAAATCTTGGACCCCTACACACGTGGGGTCCATTTTTCTTGGCAAAGACTACAAACACACGGTTAAGGCTAGAAAAGAAGAAAGGAATTTTAAAAGGAAAATTTTGTTGAAAAGGGACAGAACGTGAGAGGGGGAAGGGATTAAAAGAATTTAAAAAGAAAAAAGTTTTGGAGAAGGGGACAACACGGGTAAGGCTAGAAAAAGAAGAAATTTTAAAAGCAAAAGAAAGATTTTGAAAAGGGGGGGAGCACGTGAAAAGGAGAGGAAAATTTGTAAAAAAGCAAAAAAAAGTTTTGTTTAAAGGAGGAAGTGGACAGAACGTGAAAAATTGGAAAATGATGGGGAACAAATTTCTGAAAAATTGAAGAAGGCACTGTTCACCTTCTTCTTCATTTTGAACGAAAGAAAAACGAAAAAAAAACCCAACTGCCACCTCACTGCCGCTGCTGCTCCTTACCACCTCCAGCTGCGTCATCGACCACCTCCACTGCCCAACACCGACCTGCCGCTGCTGCCCCTCCCCGTCGACCAACTGTTGCGACGCCATGGCAGCAGCGAATCAACTGTTGCGACGCCATGGCAGCAGCGAATCAACTACTGCCGTTGCTACTCCTCACGACACCCTCGTCCCTCCATGATAATCCGCCATAGTCCAAACGCCCAGCTGCTGCTTCGTCCTTTTTCAACGTCCACAAAACAGTCCGTTCAACCTCCAATAGTTCAACTCCGAGCTCGACTTGGGTTCGTTCAAGTTTTAGGATTTTCTTTCAAGATTATTTAGTTCATTTTTATTTATTTTCTGTTATGGCTTTGGTTTTAAATGTTGTTCCTAATCTTGTTTTTTTATTATTCTATTTTTCGGATTATTGATTCTTTGTTTAAAGTGTTATTTTGTAATATTGTTTTGTTCATTAGTTCTCCTTCTTCTTCAAGACCTTTTTATTTGGTCAAGATTTTTCTTCTGTTTGTTTGAGTGTGCGTTATAAGCTACATTCGATTTGAACAACTTCGTCGAATAGTTAGTTTATGACTGCTTTGTTTGGACGAATACAACATGAATCACTTCGTTGGTATGTTTTGATGCTTGAATCATTTTGTGTGAATTTGACTTAAGGATTGGTTGTAGCTGTGTAGTGATTTGGTGTAGTTGTAAATCAGAGAGGTTTAAATACATATTGCTAAGAATGAAGGCAAGGCAATAATAATAGGGGATTTTTCAGGGGTATTTTTGGGTGTTAAAAGATTTAAAATGATTAGTGTTAGTAGCCTGCCAGTTAATATTCAGTGTATAATTAATGAATTATTTAATGAAAAGGGAATTAGTAGTGCAGAATACACCCTGTCTGGTATCTTTAAGGATGGAAAATCCGAAAATAAGCATAAGATTAATGATAAAAGTGTATAGATGTACATGGGAGGGAATATACAGGCTGAAAGTGAAAAACTTTGAATAAATAATGTTTAGTTCTAGCCTATAAATAAGGGGAGTTGATATAGAGAAGAGGACTGGAAAAAAAAAGGATTGAGACTGGAAGTTGAGAGAACAGAAATTTTCAGAACTTAAAAGTGAGAGATAGGCTAATTTTTCAGAACTAAAAATCAGTTTTTGAGAGCTAAAAACTGAAAGTGAGGTTCTTTTCTTTACTGCTGAAATCAAAACTTTGTTACTGCCATCTATTGGATTGCGTTTAGTACTACTGATTTTCAGTCAAGCTTTCTGGGGTTTTCAGTTTGGTTCTGACCATTGTTACATTGGTTATTGTTGTTTTGTTGCTGTTATTTGCTGTGGGATTCTGTTGCTTTGCTACTGCTGTACATTGTTGCTCCTGACCTCTTTTCTCTATTTGTAGTTCGAATTCCAGGTACACATTCGAATCTTGTAGTGATAAAACTTTGAAGTTGAAATGCAGCAATAAAATCGAACCGCTTCAATAAAGCAGATAGTAGACAATCTGCTCTATTTAGTTTTTTTATGAACTGTTTTATTTTTTATTTTTTCATTTTTTTGTATAATTGGATTGAAAAGAGAAGGAATCGTATAAATGGTCATGCGCTGATATAACATGAACCTTTCAATTTTATTAGATTAATGGTGTAAATCATGATAAGTAGCATATCTCTAGTTAGTTGTTTGTTTCCATGCATATATTCAAGTAGTCCATAAATGAGATAGGGTACTTAGTCAAAACCCAATTAGTATTTCATTTAGATGGTTAAAACTAATTTCCATTAGTCCTCTTAAGTGATTATACTCTCATCAGTATTGGCATTAATTCATGTTACAAATAATCTCACATAGATAGATTGTGGACTTGATAAAAATGTAAAAATAAGGTGGTTGGGTAGTGTCAACATTATAGCTCCAATAATAATAATAAAAGTAAATAAATAAATAAATAAATAAAGGTCGTAGTCGATAATTTTATGTATTAATAATTAAGTATACTTACACTAATGTAGAGTAGTTTCAATAAAGTATAGTTAAATTGCGAATCCATTAGGGTTAATGAATTAGTCTATAGCTTTGATCATTTAATTAACCTCACCACAGTTAAAAATGGCTAATTGTAGTAACGTTAGTCAATATCGTACGTTTTTTTATATACATAATTCCATTTTTAGTAATATTAGCTTATGGAATAAGGCGCGAAACAATTTTTCATTTTTACAAGTTCAAGTATAATTTTCGTTAGCATCTGTTGTAATCTATTAATTAAATAAGTTACGGTTTTTTTTAGCATGTAATTAACTAGGATTTTTCTTTATTAAATAAATAAATAAGTGAGACGAGCTTCGTCAAATAAAAAATAATAATAAAAAATTTGCAGGACCCTCAGTAAAGGTTTAAGAATTTTTTTAAGTCGGGAAGGGCCGTTTAGCAAATTTCATGGCCCTACCCAAAATAATAATACGCTAGTCGCTTTAGGCGCGTATTTAATAATATTATCTCCTTAAACTCGGGTGCACATTTATGTGACCCAAATCCAAATCTCAACAAAATCGAAATGTGTCTCTAATCACGGGTACATTGATTGTGACGTGGTCTGAGATGCATTTCCATGACGTTGCAAATTCTTTTAATAATGAATGAGACGAGCCTCGACAAACAAAAAATGCACAAGCTGCGGGGCCCTCTAAATGTATATATTAAAATACTTAGAATTTGAGGACAGGCCGTTTAGCGAATTTTACGGCCTTCCCCAAAATAACAAGACACTAGTTGCTTTAGGCGCGTTTTTTAATAATTTATTTTCCTTAACTCGGGTGCACATTTATGTGACCCAAATCCAAATCTCAACCGAGTCGAGATATGCCAAACAACTACGGGTGCATTGATGTAACGTGGTTCGAGATATATTTCCACGACGTTGCAATTCTCGTAAAATAATAACAATAAGTAAGAAAGCGGTAAAAAGATAAAATTTTGCACATAAGTTCATATTTGTAATAAAATCAGATAATCAAGCCGAATATAACAGTTGAGCGACCGTGCTAGAACCACGGAACTCGGGAATGCCTAACACCTTCTCTCGGGTTAACAGAATTCCTTATCCGGATTTCTGGTGCGCAGACTGTAATATGGAGTCATTCTTTTCCTCGATCCGGGATTAAAATTGGTGACTTGGGATACCCTAAATCTCCCAAGTGGTGACTCTGAAATAAATAAACAAATCCCGTTTCGATTGTCCTTTAATTGGAAAAACTCCCTTGCACCCTCGCGGGGTGCGGAAAAAGGAGGTGTGACAAACACCAGCATAGATCTCCATCCTTGCTCTTCTACAGAGCTTTGACACACACAAAAATGCCTTGATGAAGATATTGAGCGAAGCTTATGTTCCCAGCAACAGAACTTGGGGCGAAATGGCAAATATGATAGGAAAAATACTAGAAAGCCACAAAATCACCTTCCACGAAGATGAACTGCCACCGGAAGGACTGAGTCACAACATGGCCCTACACATCACCATGCAATGCGAGGATTACTTCGTCACTAGAGTCTTGATCGATGGAGACTCCAGCCTCAACATCTGTCCGTTGGCAACTCTCAGAACATTGGGAAAGAGCCTGCACGAGATCAAAGATGGGGCCATCAATGTCAAAGCCTTCGATGGGTCCCAAAGATCTACTATCGGAGAGATCAGCCTATGCTTGCAAATGGGGCCAACCTGGTTTGACATTGACTTTCATGTGATAGATGTCCCAGCATCCTACAATTTGCTATTGGGATGACCATGGATACGTGCCGCTGGAGCTGTAGCATCGACCCTGCATCAGGCAGTGAAGTTTGAATGGAATCACCAAGAGGTGATCATTCATAGCGATGGTAGCAACCCCATATATAGTTGCCAAACCATCCCGATGATTGGAGGCAGAAGGAGAATAGGCGGAGAAACATACCACCACATTGAGAGAGTCAATGCTGTAGACAAAGATAAATGGTGAGATAACAAGATTGAAAGTATCCTGAATTGGTGTGGATACGAACCTGGAAAGGGACTCGGCAAAAACCTCCAGGGAATCGCCAAACCCATCAAGCTGAAAAAACATGGCACTACATTTGTTTTGGGGTATGAGTACACTTGGGAAGAGTTCAATCACTGGTCGCCACCATGGCGCGGTCCCTACTACCCACTGGAGCATCCGATACCTCACCTAGAGCAGACTTTCCTGCCGGCAGATATTATATATGGGTCGGAGGAAGATGAAGCATTGGCAGCCGTGAAGAATCTGTTCCTGGAGGATGATGATATGGACTGCTGTGTTATTTTCGAGGAGGAAGGGGAGGAAGGACCTTCTATACAAGTTGTGAACCGAGGAGAGCGCCTCAACAATTGGTCAATCAGAACCACCAAGGCCCGGAAAGCTTCGGGGTAGCAAGGCTAAACAAAAGCACCATGCATCACACTTTAATTTACTAGCTGATTTTATTTCTGTATTGTCTTTAATTCTGAAAAGAGCTCTGTTACTCAAAACAATTACGAATTTAATCGAAGCATTTCAGTTTATTATATATCTCGCTCTTATTATATTTCTATCATTCACTTTATTTTACACAACATTACTATTACTTGCCTTGACGATGAACCAACGATTGTGACTTGCAACGAGACGACGCAACAAACAGATACAGACTCAGAAGAGGATGATATACCAGAAGAGGTCATCAGAGGAGTTGAGAATTTTGAAAATAGGCCTAAGTCTAACTTGGACGAAACTGAGGTCGTTAATCTGGGAGATACAGGGAATGTCAAAGAAACACGCATCAGTATTCACCTGTTACCCTCAGAAAAGAAAGAGTACATAGAGTTCCTGAAGGAATATGAAGACATATTCACCTGGTCATATGATGATATGACTGGTCTCAGCACCTCCATTGTAGCTCACAAACTGCCGACAGATCCAACATGCCCGCCGGTAAAGCAGAAGCTCAGGAAATTCAAACCCGACATGAGTTTGAAATCCAAAGAAGAGGTTACCAAGCAAGTCAAAGCCAAGGTTCTCAGGGTAGTAGAGTATCCGACATGGTTAGCCAACATCGTGCCAGTGTCAAAAAAGGATGGGAAAGTTAGAGTTTGTGTTGACTACCGGGATCTCAATCAGGCCAGCCCCAAAGACGACTTCCCCTTGCCTAACATACACATTCTTATCGACAACTGCGCCAAGCATGAGTTGCAGTCTTTTGTTGATTGTTTCGTTGGGTATCATCAGATATGGATAGATGAGGAAGATGCAAAGAAAATAGCTTTCATCATGCCGTGGGGAATGTACTGTTACAAAATGATGCCATTCGGTTTGAAGAACGCTGGTGCCACCTACATGAGATCCATGACTACCATCTTTTATGACATGATACACAAGGAGATCGAGGTATATGTGGATGACATCATCATCAAATCCAAGAAAGCTAGGGATCACATGGAAGATCTAAGAAAATTCTTCAACAGACTGAGGAGGTACAATCTGAAATTGAATCCCGCCAAGTTGCATTCGGGGTTCCTGCTGGAAAATTATTGGGTTTTATCGTGAGTCATCGAGGAATAGAATTGGATCCATCAAAGGTCAAAGCTATCCAAGAATTGCCGCTGCCAAAGAACAAGAAGGACGTGATGAGTTTCCTGGGAAGACTCAACTATATCAGCCGATTCATAAATCAATCCACGGTCATTTGTGAACCTATATTCAAAATGTTGAAGAAGGACGTTGCTACCAAATGGACTAATGATTGTCAGAAAGCATTTGACAGAATTAAGGAATACTTGTCGACGCCGCCGGTCTTGGTTCCACCTGAGCCAAGAAGACCCCTATTGCTTTACCTTGCGGTATTGGATAGAGCATTCGGTTGTGTTCTAGGACAACATGATGAAACAGGGAGAAAGGAGCAAGCCATCTACTATCTCAGTAAGAAGTTCACACCGTACGAGGCCCAGTATTCTCTTTTAGAATGCACTTGTTGTGCTCTGACTTGGGTCACGCAGAAGTTGAGACATTACTTCTGTGCTTACACTACTTATCTCATATCCAGAATGGACCCTCTGAAGTATATCTTCCAGAAGCCCATGCCCACTGGCAAGCTCGCCAAGTGGCAGATCCTGCTAAGTGAATTCGACATTGTTTACGTGACCCAGAAAGCAATCAAAGGGCAAGCCTTGGCGGACCATCTTGCCGAGAATCCCGTGGACGGAGAATACGAGCCCCTAAAAACGTATTTTCCCGATGAAGAGGTATCTTTCATAGGAGAAGATATTGCAGAATCCTATGATGGTTGGAGGTTGTTTTTTGACAGAGCTGCAAATTTCAAAGGAGTTGGCATAGGAGCAGTCTTAGTATCAGAAACCGGCCAGCACTACCCGGTATCCGCCAAGCTCAGGTTCCCTTGCACCAATAATATGGCCGAATATGAAGCCTGCATCTTGGGGCTCAAAATGGCGATTGACATGAATGTTCAGGAGTTGCTAGTGATCGGGGATTCAGACTTGCTCATACATCAGGTTCGAGGAGAGTGGGAAACCAAGAACTCTAAGATACTTCCCTACTTTTATCATATACAGGAGTTGAGGAAAAGGTTCACAAAGACAGAATTTCAGCACGTCCCTAGAGTCCAGAACGAGTTTGCTGATGCATTAGCTACTTTATCGTCCATGATCCAGCATCCAGATACAAATTTCATTAATCCCATCCCAATAAAGATTTATGATCAGCCAGCTTATTGTGCCCACATTGAGGAAGAAGCGGATGGAAAACCATGGTTCCATGACATCAAGGAGTACTTGACAACAGGGGAATATCTAGAACTTGCCAACGCTACTCAGAAGCGCACACTTCGTAGGTTATCCAGCAACTTCTTTCACAGCAGAGGAATACTGCACAGAAGGACTCCCGATTTGGGTTTACTAAGGTGTGTTGAAGCGAAAGAAGCATCCAGGCCATTGGACGAAGTGCATGCAGGGACCTGCGGGCCGCACATGAATGGTTTTGTCTTAGCAAAGAAGATACTACGAGCAGGGTATTTTTGGATGACTATGGAAACAGACTGTATCCAGTATGTTCGCAAATGCCATCGCTGTCATATACATGCAGATGTGATAAAGGCACCTCCAAACGAGCTTACTGCAACAAGCTCACCATGGCCATTCACCGCTTGGGGAATGGATGTTATCAGACCTATCGAGCCTGCCGCATCAAATGGGCACAGGTTAATCTTAGTGGCAATCGATTATTTTACCAAATGGGTTGAAGCAACATCATACAAGGAGGTCACTAAGAAGGTTGTGGCGGGTTTCGTCCGCGACCGCATTGTTTGTCGGTTCGGGGTTCCGGAATCAATCATCACCGATAATGGTTCCAATCTCAACAACGACTTGATGAAAGTAATGTGTGAAACTTTCAAGATCAAACACAAGAACTCTACAGCCTATAGGCCTCAGATGAATGGAGCTGTAGAAGCAGCCAACAAGAATATCAAGAAGATACTAAGGAAGATGGTCGAAAGGCACAAATAATGGCATGAGAAGTTATCATTCGCCTTATTGGGATACCATACTACAGTCCGCACATCAACCGGAGCAACTCCCTACATGTTGGTTTATGGTACAAAGGAGGTCATCCCCGCCGAGGTAGAAATTCTCTCCCTAAGGATCATACAAGAAGTAGAGTTGGATGATGCAGAATGGGTAAAAGGTTGCTACGAGCAGTTAGCCCTTATAGATGGGAAAAGGATGAATGCAGTTTGCCACGGTCAGTTGTATCAGAATAGAATGTCCATAGCCTTTAACAAAAGAGTTAAACCAAGGAAGTTTACACCGGGGCAGCTGGTGTTAAAGAAAATATTCCCACATCAAGATGAAGCCAAGGGGAAGTTCTCTCCCAATTGGCAGGGTCCGTACATGGTTCACCGGGTTCTAACTGGAGGAGCCCTTATTCTTGCAGAGATGGATGGAGAAGTCTGGCCGAAGCCAATCAATTCAGATGCAGTGAAACGATATTATGTGTAACCACTTATGATTCCCTTAACGATGTAATTTGAACTATGCCTGACCTGATTCCCGTTTAAGAGGGGATACGTAGGCAGCCCTATGGGTTCGGTCATAATTTAATAAAAATTATATTTTCCCCGTTATTGGAAATGGGGGAGAATTTTGAGGAGGACCCTCAAAATTAAGAAGTTAATTTTAGTTCATGCATCGCCAGAAGCGCCAGCCCAGTAATTTGGGGCAGAATTTTGAGGAGGACCTTCAAAATTCAAAATATGTTTTTAGTCATTCAGCACAGCCGTCAGAAATGTCCGCTCAGCAAACTGGGGGAGAATTTTGAGGAGGACCCTCAAAATTCCGGAGAAAGAGAGGTTGCAATGTCTTGAACCACGTCGTAGTCGTTGGATTATCTAATGAAAGCTATTTTCGATTATATACGTTATATTTACTAAATCATGCATAGCTATTATCCGAATTGTTGTTGTTTAGCGATGCTACCCCAATGACACACAACTCCAAGAGCTCGGGGAAGACGAACTAACCTTTCCCCTCACAGAACTCATGATTTTCTTTGGATGCAGGCACTCGACTTGCAATATCGTCAGGTATATTTATGTACGCATACTTTCCCAAGAATGCAACTTCTCAGAATCATCACTTTCCCGCAATTAGTATCCGTACACAATATCCCCAGCAGTCATATTGTCGTAATCGACTATCAGCTAAGAGATCTTACTACTAATCATCCTTTTACATTCTTGCACTGCATAAGGCTACCTTTCTGCCTTCCGAGACTAAGCATTGTCTCCATCTGCATTTCTCTGAATTGCATAAGGCTACCTTTCTGCCTTCCGAGGTTAAGCTCTACCTCCATCTGCATTTCCTGCATTGCATAAGGCTACCTTTCTGCCTTCCGAGACTAAGCATTGTCTCCATATGCATTTCTCTACATTGCATAAGGCTACCTTTCTGCCTTCTGAGGTTAAGCTCTACCTCCATCTGCATTTCTGTGCATTGCATAAGGCTACCTTTCTGCCTTCCGAGACTAAGCTCTACCTCCATCTGCATTTCCTGCATTGCACAAGGCTACCTTTATTCCTTTCGAGACTAAGCTCTGTCTCCATCTGCATTTTGCATAAGGATACTTTTCTGCCTTTCAAGGTTAACCTCTACCTTCATCATCATCTGCATAAGGCTGCCTTTCTGCCTTCCGAGACTAAGCTTTGTCTCCATCCTGCATGGCTGAAATATCGCCACTTTATTTTCTTGCATGGCTAAAATATCGCCACTTTATTTTCTTGCATCGGTTGAAAGATCGCCACCTTATCTTTCTTGCATCGGCTAAAATATCTCCATCTTTTATTTACGTCTTACATCGGCTGAAAGATCGCCACCTTCTGCATTTCATGGGCTAAAATATCGCCAAACTGTCCAAGGACGTCATTGTTCGGAGGCACCATTTTCATAACCCGAGAACACCATGCCATGGCCTGAGGACCCCATTTTATCTTTCTCATATCATTATTCAAAGGAATCATGGTTCGGAGTAACCATTCTCATAGCCCGAGAACATCATCTCATAGCATGCGAATCTTTTATCATACACTTCATGGTCCAGGACGTCATGGTTCAAGGACGTCATCCTAACCGTCCGAGGACAACATTCATGGTCCAATGGGAACTTGCATCACGTTTAAATTTACGCACAATATGCGCTCGTATTGCATACTTGCAGGTACACCGGGTGGCAAACGGCTGTCTCAGCAGGAGCGATCCCGCTCCGGTTCCCGCAGCCTATCGATTTTTCAGAAAACCTTTCTCAATCTAAACATCGCGTTCGTCCGTTTCAAATCTCCATCGGCATATTCCGTCAATGGTTCCGGAACTACATATGGACTAATTCCTGTAAGACCAGGGATATATTGACGGCTCAAAAACCAGAGCTCGGTCAAAACTCTTTTCAAATCTCCACCTCCGGTCAAAATTGGTCATCTTATCTTTACCCGACAACTCTTTCATCCTCCTCGGGTAAAGAGGGGCAGTTGTTGATACCCAATTTTTCCCTAGGTATTTTTGTACCCAAAATACTTCCAAAATAGCATGTATGTGCATATATAAGCACACCCCAAGAGTTTTAGTGTTTTTTTTAATGATTTTTAAACCGATTTACTACCCATTTTAATACCACAAAATCCAATAGTTATTCTCAAAATTATCATTTTTTGGTGAATAACTTATTTCATTCCCGTATTTACACTAAAATATAATTAAGGTAATTTTTGCATATTGTTTACAAATTTATTTGGCATTTTTAAACTAATTGCATGTAATTGCAATTATAGCCTATTTTACAATTAACAACATTTTATAATTATAAGATCACTTTTAGTATTTTTACATTAATATTTATATGTTATTAATTATTTCAGTGCTTTTAATTTATTTTTAAATCATCTTTTTACTATTTTATAAAATAATAAAAGGGGAGATTGGCTATTTAACAAACATCCCTTATTATTTCAATTCTAGTCAAATTGGCCACACCCACTATCAGATTCAAATGGCCCAATATCCTGATTAAATTAACCCAGCCCAATCCCCAATATAACCCGGTCCAATCTGAGCCATTGATCAAATAAGATCAACGGCCCAGATTTAATTCCCTTAATTAAATTCAATTACCCCCCCCCCCCCCAAAACCCCTCATTTCCACAGACGGTCTCTTTCTCTATATCATCTCTCCCTCTCCCTTCTCTCTAGAACCTTCTGGTTCTCTCTTCTTCGATGATCTCCAGTGTCTTCCCGGCCATCTCCGGCCACCTCCCTTCAACCCCAAGGCTCCGATGGACCTTTCATCGTCCTGTTCAACACCTCGAAGACCTTCGAGGATTATGGACCATGGCGATTTGAGACCTAGGGTTCCTGTTTCTTCTATATGCGAGTTCTCCGGTGTGATTTCAGGCGAAATCACACCCTATATGTCACGATCTATGAGGTTACGATAGGTTTTTCCTACTTCTATTAGGTTTCCTTTTTTTTGGAAACCCTAACTCTCTCCTGAATCTCTCAAAAACGGTGTCATTTCATGCTATTCTCATGTTTTCCTCTGTGCTCTGTTTATTCTCGAGTTTATTCTGAAAGATCCTTTGCTTTGAACCATTTTTTTTACTTTCTTAGAAATTAGGATTTCTGAGATTTCTTTTTATGCATGCTTCGATTTATTTTCTTTATGATTAAAACCGTTTCTTTGTTTATTCTGACCAATTTCTATGCTCTTACTATTTTTTAGTTTGACTTTGCTAAAAACCCTAATTTCTAGAAAATGTTTCTTCATTCGATTATGTGTGTTAGCATGTTTCTTTGCTTCGATTACCTGTGTTAGCCTAATTTCCTTTGTCTTGTCTCTATGTGTTAGCATGTTTCCTCATTTCATTGTGTGTATTAGCCTGATTTTCCTTGCTTTGGTTCTGCCAGCTGGCCTATTTGCTTGATTCTTGTTGATGTTTCATTCGAATATGTCTTGCTGAATCTTAACTTGTTTTCACTATCTTTGAGTGGTTATGTTTGTTCACCCCTTGTTCCTTTCTAGTTAACTTTTCTCGCTACTTTTGTTCATTTACTTCTATTTATATGTTAAAAATGCAGAATCATGACTTCACATGATTGATTCTGATGTTCCTTGATTGATTGGTAATTCAAAAACTTTCTTAAAAAAAAACCTAACATTCTACCCGCCCGTTTGAATTAATTGGTTTTGTTACCTCATTTGTTATAGTACTCTGTTCTTTTAAGCCTTTCCTTAATTGGAATTTTCCTGAATTTGGTCTTACTCGACTACTATATGCAATACTGAACCTTGACTCTTTCCTTATTTAATCTTACGCTGATTTTTCCTATTTGCCTTATATGGTGCTGAATCTTTTGGTTTGATTTTTGATTCCCTTAATTAATGAGAGTACTTCCTTGATTCTTTGATTAATTGATTCCGAGTTCTTCAATTAACATATTTCCGTGATTTTTACCTTATTTTACCACCTACTTTTGACTATAAATACCCTAAGTCTTTACAAAAAAACACACAACAGTCTTCTGACTTACACACACCACTGAATACTTTCAAAATCTGTATTCCCTGTTGCTCTTTTTCTCTGCTGCTGTTCTCTGCTCCTTCTTATTATTAGCCGGCTAAAAGCCAAGGCTAATATACTACTACTGCTTTGTCTTTGCATCCTACTCTTGCTCTTTTACTGGTATGTCTTAACTCAGTTCCCAGCAATCATCCTAATGTGTTTACTTATAGTCTTTATATCTATGCCTATTACCGGCAGAGTTTGACAATTTCATATGCTACTGTTCGCTTTACTTTCCTGCAAATGCTTGATCCCTACTCCCTTACCCTCTATGTGTTTATAAATGGGGATTCAGGGCATGGCAACATGAATTGTTGTCCATGATCTAAATTTTGACCCCAAATAAAGAGTGTGTCAGTATGTTTCATTGCTGATCATGCCCTTTGCCCCCTCTTCCTTTGTTTACTGTTTCTGTTATGAATTCCCTATCATTACCCCCTATGTGTGCTGAGTTAAAGTTTATGGTCTAGTAGCCTTTAAATGGCTATCCAGGACTGAACTTGGCTTTCAATAAGTCATAATTCCTCAATTTGAAAATGACAAATTGGTCAGGGGTGTGCCAACACTTCAAATTGCTTGGCATGACCACCAACTTATCATTTCCCCTCCCCTGCACTTGCACTTACTCTTAGACTTTAAGTTCTGCCCCTCTCATATGAGCCTTGCCTTGGGACCTTGAGTTCCCTCTGAACTTGGACATTTCAGGGCTGGCTTTTCCACACTGCACTTTACTACAATTCTGGAATGATGTTTGGGGTGTAAGCACTGCCTGGAGCTCTTGAAGCTCTTTGGAACTTTGACACATCCCAAATAAGAGAAGGCTTTAGAAACCTGGATCCTTGGAAGTTTGTTTACTACATATGTCACACTGGGAGTCTGAATTAGGCCCTCTTTGGTTGGAATTCTGATTTCGGATGTGTTTTATTTATTTTTTGATTTGTAATAATTTTGTAATAACATTTGGGCTCGGCTAGTAAAAAAAAAAGGGTGGGAACTATGCATGTAAGGGGTAGATATCATGCCTATAGGGGTTAACACTTTTGAAATTTTGTATCCCATCTAGAGATCATGCTTGTAGGAATTACTGTCTCTAAAAGTTCTGCATCTTATACAAATCACTGAAACTCTGCATTTTCATATAGATGCCTTAGGAACTCGGCATTTTCATACTATGCCTATTGGATTTTCTGCACTTTCATATAGATACCATGTCTATAGGATTTTCTGCAATTTTGCATGTGCATCCGTCGTTAGGTAAACTTGTTATAGGATTTAAACAACTAACCAATTGCATATAGATGACCTGCCTATAGGATTTCTGTATAATAATAACAGTGTTTAAAAAAACAGTGTTTAAAATCAGTGACACTTAGAAAGCATGCCTACATGAGCTGTTAACTATCTTGAATAGCCAATTCGTCTAAAATCAATAGCAATAACGCGTAAGCACCTGCAGAACTTATGTTTTTGTAACTAACAAATCTTTTCTGCAATCAGTTTACTCTCTTTATTTTTCCTGAAATTGATAGATATCATGCCTATAGGTTCTGTTTAATGCCTAGGCAAGCCTTAGAGTAAAATTTTATAAATGCATCAGTATTTGATAATTACAACCAGCAGGCAGGCCTAATTCGGACTTCTTATCTGAAAATATGTGATAAATCAGCCTGCCTTAACGTTTAAGTTTGATACAGACCAAACCAGTATGTGCAAAACATGCTAAACTCTATGGCTTATCTGATTTAAGGAGGTTTACTTGAGCCTTACTTGCTCATTGTCCCTCCCATTTATTGTATTATGTGTTTTGATTGACGCCTTAGTATTTTGTCCTTTGAAACTCCCTAAAAAGCCCCAACTCCCTCCCCTTTAGGATTAGTAGTCTCAATGCCTCCGAGACTGATAGGATTGTGGGACGAGTACTAGCATGCAATAAGTAACGATACCATTCCGCGCTTTAATACCTTATCGGGGTGGGAAGGGTAGATGTGGATATGATGACCGGTGCGCTAATATCACGTGTGATCCCTCTTTTGAGGAGTAATCGTTGGGTATTGCATTGAAGTGATCCATATTAATTATAAACATAGGACCCCCTCCCTTTATTTGCTTTCATCTTTTCTTGTAAAATTATTCAAATCTCTTTTTTTTATTTCTGCCCTCTCTTTATACTTTCAAAAGTTTTCAACCTAATTACAATGTTATATACGATTCCTTATTTGAGCTTTGATTGTTTACTTGTAAAGTCACAATTGCAACATGGCCAGGAACCACACTAGTGGATCTCGAGGGGTGCCTAACACCTTCCCCTCGAGATAATTTCTAGCCCTTACCCGAACTCTGGTTTTCCAACTCAAACTCTTCTAAAAAAAAGTGTCCTAATGCACTATAATCATTAGGTGGCGACTCTTCAACTTCTAAACCCAATTCTCGAAAGGGAATAGAGTTGTCCTCCCAATGTTTTATACCCGATTTCTAACCCCACGGTTAGAGAAAAAAAGGGGGCATCGACACAAGTCGGCATGGCCCAGGGCCCTTGAAGGCCTTAGATAAGATGAGCAAGGCAATGGAGGGGCCATTGGAAGCTTGGGGTTGAAGGGTGGTCACTGGAGAAGGGAGGAGGTTGAAAAGGGGGTTAGGGTTAGGTTGAGAGAAGAGAGGAGACGAGCGGATATAGAGGCGGCGCCCTTTTGGAATGAGGTAGGGTTAGGGGGTCTTAGGAATTAAAAAGGAAAGGAATCATATGGGCCATTGATCTGGGAGATCAACAACCAAGATTTGATTTATGTTGGATCGGGTAGATGGGTTCCGGATTTGGGTAAGTGTATATATGGTATGGGTCGGGTAATTTAGTCAGAAATTGGGCTAGGGTTGGATTTAATTTAGGCTATAATCGAAATGCAAATATGGCTATAATTTAAATAGCCAATTTTCCCTATTTAATTTATAATATGTAATAACCAATTTCTGGAAAATAAACTTATGTACCAAAATGATTTAAAATATATATTTATCATTTTAAAAATATAGGAACCAATTTTACACATATAAAATGTAATTATATGTTAAATGAGCTAATATTGCAATTATATGCAATTTAGTCTAACAAATACCAAATGCAATTATAAAAATGCATAAAAAATATATTATTCATATTTTGGCATAAATATAGAAATTAAATGACTCATCCATCATAAAAATAATTTGTGAAATAATTATTGGGGATTTTATGAATAAAAGGGAAGAAAATAAATCAATTTAAATCCCTAAAATTATGAAAAAATTGTAAAAACCTTGTGCATGCTTATATATGCATGTATATGCTAGTTTGAAGGAATTTATGCATATTTTAAAATATATAAGTAAAAATTGGGTATCAACAACTGCCTCTCTTTACCCGGGAAGGATGAAAGAGTTTTCGGGTAAAGAAATGATGGCCAATTTTGACCAAACGGGATGTTTTGAAAGACGGAGGCCGCATTCCGGTTTTCGAGTTACCTACATATCCTTGGTTTTACAGGATTAGGCCATGTGTAGTTCTGGATTCACCCGCAGAGTATGCCGATAAAATTATTGCAAGAACGGATACGAGATGCGGAAGTGGCTATAGTGAGCGATTAAAGCTCAGGACAGTTGGAGGGAACTGGAGCAAAATCTCTCCTGCAAGGATAGTGGTTTCTTACTGGTTACCTGCAGATAAAAGATGCTACAAACGTATTTGCGAAAATTTAAACGTGATGCAGATTCCCTTCGGACCATGAGGGTTGTCCTTGGACAGTTAAAGATGACGTCCTCAGACCATGACATCCTGGGCCATGAAGCATATGATAAGGGATTCGTAGGCCATGAAATGATGTTCTCGGGCCATGAAGATAGTGCCTCCGAACCATGACGCCTTTGAATAATGATATGCAAGTTTGAGGGATCCTCAGGCCATGACATGGTGTCTTCCGGCTATGAGGATGATGCCTTTAGACTATGATGCCTTCATATAGATTTTCGATATTTCAGCATATGATGTTAACATGACAAGGCTTAGTCTTGTGAAATAGAGGGCAGAGCTTAGCACGATTGGAAAGCAGATGGATAGTAAAATAGAGCAATATCTATGCAAAAGAGACAGTGCTTAGTCCCATGCAAATATGGAGTCAAGGATTAGCCTCATGCAGATAGGGAGTCTAGTATTGGACTCATGCAAGTAATGAGTCAAGGATTAGACTCATGCAAATAGGGAGGCAAGGATTAGCCTCATGCAAATGTGGAGTCGGATTAGACTCCACAAGGAGGGAGGCAGGGATTAGCCTCATCCAAGCGTGGAGTCAGGGATTAGACTCATGCAAGTATGGGGAGGCAAGGGTTAGCCTCATGCAAATATGGAGGCAGGGATTAGCCTCATACGAGTATGGAGTCAAGGATTAGACTCATGCAGGTATGGAGTCAAGGATTAGACTCATGCAGGTATGGAGTCAAGGATTAGCCTCATGCAAATATGGAGGAGGGATTAGCGTTATGCAATATGGAGGCAAGGATTAGACTCATGGAGTCAGGGATTAGACTCATGCAGGTGTGGAGTCAAGGATTAGACTCACGAAAATGGGGAGGCAAGGATTAGCCTCATGCAAATATGGAGGCAGGGATTAGCCTCATGCAGGTATGGAGGCGAGGATTAGCCTCATGCAAATATGGAGGCAGGGATTAGCCACATGCAAATATGGGGGGGGGACAGGGATTAGTCTCATACAAAGAGCGAATAGCAGGTAAGAGTAGTATATTTCTTAGCTGGAGATGTATTCGATGTCTGATGGCTTGATTGACAGTAATCGTGCTACGTGCATATATCTGCGGATGTTATCGTTACGTCATACGTGCCTGTGTTCGAAGAAAAAATTGTAAGTTCTGTGAGGGGAGGTTGGTTCGTACTTCGTCTGCCGGCCTTGCTCTGCTTCATTCTGAAAGCCCCCTCGAGTCTCTTGGGTGGCACCTGACTATTATGGAAATAGAGTTTTCGAGAAAATGCAATATTTTAAAAAAAATAAAGTTGTTTTAGAAACGTATTGATATATCAAGTAATTTTGATGAACTAGTGACTGTAATACATCTCAGAGGCATTACATCTATCTCACATTGGAATTTTGAGGGTCCTCCTCAAAATTCTACCCTAGTTTGGTAGACGATCTTTAACTGTTTGCGGGTGACGGAACCTGCTGAACCTTCTCCGAAATTTTGATAATCCTTCTCAAAATTCTACCCCAATTGTTAACTGATTACTGACTTCTTGGCATGCGATGGCACTTTCTGGACTTGCTCTGGAATTTTGAGGACCCTCCTCAAAATTCTGCCCCAGTTTTTGATTTTGGGGGATATGAAAATTTTATTATAATATGACCGAACTCATAAGGCTGCCTACGTATCCCTTCTTAAATTGGAATCAGGTCGAGCGTAGTTCAATTACATCGAAGAGAAAATGTAAAGTTTCTAAGCATAGTTTCTCTTGACTGCGTCTGAATTAATTGGTTTTGGCCAGATTTCTCCATCTATTTCTGCGAGTATGAGTTCTCCTCCTGTTAGTACTCTGTGAACCATGTACGGACCTTGCCAGTTGGGAGAGAATTTCCCTTTGGCTTCATTTTGGTGTGGGAAGATTTCCTTCAACACCAGCTGCCCTGGTGCGAATTGTCTTGGTTTGGCCCTTTTGTTGAAAGCTCTAGACATTCTGTTCTAGTAAAGTTGGCCGTGACACAGTGCATTCACTCTCTTTCCATCGATAAGGGCTAATTGTTCATAGCGACTCCTTATCCACTCTGCATCGCTAAGTTCATCTTCCTGCATGATTCTTAAAGAAGGAATCTCTACCTCGGTTGGGATGACAACTTCGGTAGAATAAACTAGTATGTAGGGAGTTTTCCCGGTTGATATGTGAACCGTGGTGCGATACCCCAATAGAGCAAATGGTAACTTCCTGTGCCATTGCTTGTGGTTCTCTACCATTTTCCTTAGTATCTTCTTAATGTTTTTGTTGGCGGCTTCTAGGGCTCCATTCATCTGAGGTTTGTAAGATGTGGAATTCTTGTGCTTGATTTTAAACGTTTCACATATAGTTTTCATTAGATCACTATTGAGATTGGCGGTGTTATCAGTAATAATGGACTCGGGAACTCCAAATCGGCAGACAATACGATCCTGGACAAAATCTGCGATGACTTTCTTGGTTACAGCTTTGTAAGATGAAGTTTCTACCCATTTCGTGAAGTAATCAATGGCTACCAGAATAAACCTGTGTCCGCTTGAAGCAGTGGGCTCAATCGGACCAATAACATCCATTCCCCAGGCGGCGAATGGCCAAGGTGAGCTTGTTGCATTGAGCTCATTTGGCGGCACTTTTATCATGTTGGTATGCAAAGCATTTGCGGACATACTGAATGCAATTTGTCTCCATGTCATCCAAAAGTAACCTGCCCTGAGTATCTTCTTAGCCAAGACGAAACCATTCATGTGTGGACCACTGGTCCTAGCATATATCTATTCAAGTAGCTTAGAAGCTTCCTTTGCGTCGACATATCTTAGTAAACCCAAATCAGGAGTTCTTCTGTACAAGTTTCCTCCGCTATGGAAGAAGTGATTTGACAATCTCTGGAGCGTGCGTTTCTAAGTGTGATTTGAATATTCCGGGTATTCTCCTTTTGATAAGTATTCTTTGATGTCATGGAACCAAGGCTTTCCATATGCTTCTTCCTCGACATGAGCATAGTAGGCCGACTGATTATGGATCCTTACCAGAATGGGATCAATATAGTTCTTATCTGGATGTTGTATCATTGATGACAAAGTGGCTAATGCGTCGGCAAACTCATTCTGAATTCTAGGCACATGTCGAAATTCTATCTTTATGAACCTCTTACTCAATTCCTGCATATGGTGCAGATATGGTAATATCTTGGAATTCTTGGTGGCCCACTCTCCTTGTACCTGGTGCACAAGCAAATATGAATCACTGATCACCAATAACTCCTGAATATTCATGTCGACTGCCATGTTTAGCCCTAGTATGCAGGCTTCATATTCTGCCATGTTATTGGTGCAGGGAAATCAGAGTTTAGCAGATACCGGATAATGCTGACCTGTTTCTGATACCAAAACTGCTCCAATGCCTACTCCTTTTCAAATTTGCGGCTCCGTCAAAGATCATCTTCCAACCGTCATATGCTTCAGTAATGTCTTCTCCTACCAATGATACCTCTTCATCAGGAAAATATGTTTTCAAGGGTTTGTATTCTCCTCCCACCGGATTTTCAGCTAGGTGATCTGACAATGCTTGTCCCTTGACCGCCTTTTGAGTTACATAGACGATATCGAACTCACTTAGTAATATTTACCACTTAGCCAACTTCCCAGTTGGCATGGGTTTCTAGAATATATACTTCAGAGGATCCATCCTAGATATGAGGTATGTAGTGTAGGCACAGAAGTAATGCCTCAATTTCTGAGCTGTCCAGGTCAAAGCACAGCAAGTACGTTCAAGTAGAGAATATCGTGCTTCAAAAGGCGTGAATTTCTTACTCAGGTACTATATGGCTTGATCCTTTCTTCCTGTCTCATCATGTTGTCCCAGAACACATCCGAAAGCTCCATCCAATAAAGACAAATAGAATAGCAAAGGTCATCCTGGTCTTGGCGGGACTAGAACTGGTGGTGTGGACAAGTACTCCTTGATCTTGTCAAAAGCTTTCTGGCAATCCGCGGTCCAGCTAGTTTCAGCATCCTTTCTTACCATCTTGAAGATGGGTTCACATATGACTATGGACTGTGCTATGAAGCGACTGATATAGTTGAGACGCCCTAAGAAGCTCATCACATCCTTTTTGCTCTTAGGTGGTAGTAACTCCTGAATATCCTTGACTTTGGACGGATCTAGCTCGATCCCTCGACAACTGACAATAAATCCCAATAACTTCCCTGCGGGAACCCCGAATGCACACTTTGCGGGGTTCAACTTCATATTGTACCTCCTTAGCCTGTCGAAGAACTTCCTCAAGTCTGCTATGTGATCTATGGCCCTCTTGGATTTGATAATGATATCATCCACATACATCTCCATTTCTTTGTGTATCATATCATGGAAGATGGTTGTCATGGCTCTCATGTAAGTGGCTCCAGCATTCTTCAAACCGAATGGCATGATCTTGTAACAATATACACCCCATGGTGTAATAAAAGTTGTTTTCTCTGCATCTTCTTCATCCATCAAAATCTGGTGATAACCTGCGAAGCAATCTACAAAGGATTGGAGTTCATGCTTGGCAGAGTTATCGATCATGATGTGTATATTCGGCAATGGGAAGTAATCCTTGGGACTTGCTCTGTTTAAATCCCGATAGTCAACACATACTCTAACATTCCTGTCCTTCTTCGGGACTGGCACAATGTTGGCTAACCAATGCAAGTTGGATATTCAACCACTGTGAGAACCTTGGCTTTGATCAGCTTGGTGACTTCCTCCTTGATTTTCAAGCTCATGTCTGGTTTGAACTTTCTGAGTTTCTGTTTGGCTGGCGGGCACAAGGTATTAGTAGGCAACTTGTGATCCATTATGGAAGTGCTCAAACCGGTCATGTCATCATATGACCAGGCAACAATGTCCTCATACTCCTTTAGGAAACGAATGTACTCTTCATTCTCTTCTGGTGACAAGTGAATGATGATGTGGGTCTCCTTGATGGTCTTGGTGTCTCCCAAATTTACTATTTTTGTTTCGTCCAGGTTGGACTTAGGTTTGTTCTCAAAATTCTCAACTTCTTTGACAATTTCCTCGGGTATCACATCTTCTTCCTCTGAGTCACTATTCTCATGTTGTGTTGCCTCATTACATGTCACAGTCACTGGTTCATTAGGAAAAGTAATAATAGCGTTGTAGAAAGAAAATTCGTAAAGATAGTAGTGAATATTAAAGAGCAAATGCATTTGATTAAAACTTGAGAAATGGTTCAGACAAAATAGGGCTCGATGAATCGAGCGTTTATTTTGAAATAAGTAAAGATTAAAATGAAACTATAGGAAATTTTAAATGCCTAAGATGGCTATAGAAGTAAATCCTGCCAAGCTACCTAGGGACTTGGCAGGATCGGGATGATGTGGTAGTCCAGTTTCTGAGAACAGCTCCCTTTACCACAGTCTGAATGGTGAAGCCTTCTTCCTCCTCCTCCTCAATTATGGCACCGCAGTCCATGTTCTCATCCTCCAAGAACAAATTCTTTAACCCAGCTAGTGTTTCCTTCTCTGCAGTTCCCCATATTGTGTCAGCCTAATGAAAAGCCTATTCCAAAAGTGGAACCGGTTGGTCAAGAAGGTAATATGGTCCACGCCATGGAGGCGACTAATCCCTGCTCTTGCCATGTATATTGGTATCCAAGCCCAAAGGTGGTACCATGATTTTTCAGTTGTATTAGTTTTGTGATACCTTGGAGGTTCTTTCCCAACCCTTTGTCGGGTTCATATCCGGACCATGCTAGTATGCTTTCTATATTGTTACTCCACCACTTATCCTTCTCGACGGCATTGACCCGTTCGATGTGATGATAGGTTTCCCTTCCTAGCCTTCTTCTATGTCCAATGGCCGGGATAGTTTGGCTAGTGTAGATGGGGTTACTTCCTCGATGTGTTGATGTAGTGTGGAAGGCAAGCTCCAGCAGCATGGATCCATGGGCGGCCCGACAAAAGATTATATGAGGCTGGTATGTTAAGCACTTGGAATTCAACGTCGAACCAAGTTGGCCCCTTCTACAAGCAAAGGTTGATTTCCCCGATTGTGGCCCTCTAGGACCCATCAAAAGCCTTCACATTCATTCTTCCTATCCGTACTTCATGGAAACCTTTGTCCAACCTTTTAAGGGTGTCCAATGGACAAATATTTAGGCTCGAACCTCCATCAACCAAGACCTTGGCAATGAAATTGTCTTCAAATTGTACCGTGATTTGTAACACTCGGTTATGATTCAAACCTTCGGGTAGTAGCTCATCTTCGTGGAAGATAATCTTATGGCTCTCCAACACTTGACCGACCATATTGGCCATTTCTCCACCAGTGATGTTATTGGGTACATAAGCCTCGCTCAGTACTTTCATCAAAGCGTTCTTGCGTGCCTCTGAATTCTGCAATAGTGACAGGATATATATCTGCGCAGGGACTTTGTTCAGATGGTCAACGACAGAGTATTCTTTTGCCTGCACTCTTCCCCACAGGTCATCTGGCCTAGTCTCAATGATAGGCTGCCTAGTAGTGGCCTCCTTGCTTGAACCTCCCAAGTGTTCAGGTGTATAGACTCTTCTAGCCCTAGTCATCCCTTGTGCAGCGTCAGATTCCTGTACCTTGGCTTTCCCCTTTCGCCGAGCCTCGGCAACATAATCCCAGGGTATTGCTTTTGAGTTGAATGGGGATGTAGTTGATACTGTCACAGTAAAAGGTGTGACCACTTCTACTTCAAATGGAGCGGAGATGGCTACGGGCGGAGCTACTTCTACCTCGAATGGAACTGATGCAGTTACCTCAACATCAATAGGTGCCTGAATCTGGACCACAATAGGAGTAAGTATGACTGCAACCTTGAAGTCATCGCCTTCTCGAATAAGCCCGATTGACCCCTCAGGGTCCCATTCTTCATTTTTTTCTATAACATGTACACCATCACCTCTATGATCGGGGAGGGGATTGTTGCGGACATTGGGTGCGGCTTCCTTTGCTTGTATGACCTTACTGTCAATGAGTGTCTGGATCTTATCCTTCAATGTCTGGCACTCAGCAGTGGTGTGCCCTCTCATACCGGAATGGTATACAATTCGAATTGACCCATTGGGATGGATTTTCTAGTGCCACATCTGGAACATGAGTGATGTAACCTGCGGTTTTCAACTTTTCATACAGTTGGTCAATGGGCTCAGCAATGGCGGTGTATTGTTTGGGCGGCTCGCGGTCGAAGTTGGGTCTTGATCTTGGGTAATTATGGCGAGTTGGTAGTGTTTGGAAGTGGGATGGTTGGGAGTTGTAGGTGTTATGGACAGAGGCTGGTTGGAAATATCTGGGAGATGAAGGCTGATATATAGGTGGTGATTCTTGGTACGTGGGTGGAGGTGTTAGATAGGTGAGTGGGGATTTTGGGCCCTGGGCCACCATTACTGCCCCAACATCTCTCTTCTTCAATATGCCACCTGATTGGAGTATTTGTGACTTGCAGTGCCTCGAAGTTTGTTACCATCCCACTTTTGATTCCTTCCTCGATCCTTTCCCTAAGCTTGATGATATTAGAGAATTTGTGATTTTCGATGACTATCAACCTCTCATAATATTGTGTATCTTGTGCCCTGACAAAGAATTTATTCATCTGTTCTTCATCTAAAGATGGTCTGACCTTAGTTGCTTCCGACCTCCAACAAGTAGCATACTCGCGGAAAGTTTCAGTAGGTTTCTTCTTGAGATTCTGGATGTAGAAGATATCTAATGCATTTTCTGTGTTGAACCTGAACCGGTACATAAAAACCGACGCCATGCTTACCCAATTAGCCCATTTCTTAGGATTCTAGCTGATATACCAAGACAAAGTGTCCCCAGTAAGACTCCTCATAAAGAGCTTCATCCGGATCTTTTCATCTTTTTCGACCCCGACGAGCTTGTCACAGTAGGTTCTTAGATGAACCCTAAGATCACCTGTACCATCGAACATTTCAAACTTGGGAGGTTTGTACAACTCTGGAAATTCCACATCTGGTTGTATGCACAGATCTTCATAGTTCAAACCTTCTATTCCCATGTCGCCTTCAACACCCTGAACTCGGCTTGTTAGCTTTTTGAGTTCTTCAGCCATGTTTTTAATGAGCAGGTCCTTCTCGGAGGATTCCGATGTATATGAGATTGGATGGGTAGAATGGGGTATAGTCTCCGCGTATATAGGGTTGCTTTGATGGGTGCCAGGAACTTGGGTATAATGATAGTCATTGGTGGAGTTTTGTGGATCGGGAATGGGTTGTGTATTTTGGGGAGTGTGGTAAGTGGTGGTTGGTGGGTATGGAATTAGTTGATGATAATGTTGTAGTGGATTTGGTATTGGCAGTGGGTTGATGTTTTGGGGTGGAGTTGCGTATTGATTTGGTGCGGTAGGATTTTATGGCTGTTGGTTTTGTGTGTTCTGAGGAGTCGTCGGGTTCTTTGTGTTTTGTTGATGGATATCAGGGACATTGAGGGTGAGTGACAAATTTTCCAAGTTGCGAACCTACTCAAGTTCTCCTTGCAATTCTAGTATCTTTTGTTCTATTCTCAAAACCAGATCATTTGGGGCCGGAGTACTACGACCATCTGAAGTCTCTACATTCTCAATATTTTCCTTTCAGATTCCACTTAAGTCGTCCATCTTTGCTTTTCCTCTACCTTTTGTATTGCTTGGAGGAGGAGGAGGTGGATGGCCTTTAAATTTGGTGTGATATGCTGGCGAGGCCAGTATAAGTGAATCAACCTAAGGGGATGAGAATAATAATAAAAATAAGCAAAAACAAAAAGGTAACAAGTTAGTGAGGATTCTGAAATGTTTGCAGTATTTAAACACATATTGCGAAATGTAAACTCATATCCTAATTGGGGAGCCTCGTTGTGCCCGAGTTAGGCCTAGAGACAAATAGATTTGGAGAACTTCAAATGCCAATAAATACTTTATTTCATAATTATAAAAAATAGATGAATCCCAAAACGATAATAATAAAATAAGTCACTACTGGCACTTGGCCTTATTACACTTTTAGGAAAAGCAAGTAAATCTAATATATTTGGTCCCAGAAGGACCTTCCCTAGATTGAATGTTCTCGTTTATCAAATCCCCCGATTCGCGCAGGTTCACCAGTAAGAAGGTCTTTGCTAAATGTCCTCCTTTGTATCCCTCAGTGTTATGGTAGTCGGTGACTCCCTTCCTCACTTTTCCTTCCAATTCCAACGAGTTGTATTCCGGGTATTCCAGCTTTTCGCTAGATTTGGCTGCCCTTTCTTTCCATTCATTGATTTGGATATTTTATGGAAGATTCCTCCACCAGTCTTGCAAGAGTGAGGGTGTGCTAACCATACCGAAGCTGGGGGCCTTGTTCCTCATTTTCTGCAAAACAAAAGGGTTAGACCTTACCCCTACCGGACTCGACTATTTATACATTTATGATCAATATATCGACATTTAGTTCTCCAAATTAATGCACAAAACGTGGTTGCGTCCGTTGGGTTTATGGAAAATCCAATGAACTTTGGATAAGGTTTATCTTAAAGGATCATTATGTGGACAACATAACTGATCCAACTAGGTTTGACCATAATGCATGCACAATTTTAAACAGAGTAAGGTTTTTATGGGGTTTTAGACTGGTACACTCAAGAGCACAACTTGAGGGGGAAGGCACAGGACCATCGACTGCACCGCTGATCGACTGGTTTTACCGCAAATAAGCCTTTCTGATTTTAAGGGTAGTAACTAGGAAGAGCGCAACCACTCATTAAAGCGTTGCTATAGGATTTGATACGCACGAGTGGAATATGATGCAGAACATGATTTATGCAGCAATTCATAACATGTAGTCAAGTATTTTCACGTAGAAAAAATAAATACAACATTTAAATAATTGAAAGACAGTTACAGGAAGAAGAAAACAAAGAGACAAGTTAGTTTCAGGACAATAAAGAAATCATAAATGCTTAACAAATGGACATTTAAATTCAAATAAGGGAGAAGGGTACGTGATAAGCATGTTTGGACTAATTTGTAAAAGACAAGTTCGTTATGGTAAGAGCCTAAAAGATATCCCCAGCAGAGTCGCCATGCTGTTGAACCCCCTTTTCCCCCTTTTGACGGGGAAGTCCGGGTTTCGACATTCATGGGGGTAATAACTCATTTCCTTTTGGGAATTGGGTAATGAAGAGTCACCACCTAATGGGTTATGGTGCGTTAGGGCACCTAGAGTGATTAACTCTTGAATTGGTTTGCATTACCAGAGATTAGGGTAAGGCCTCGAAGTAACCTCGAGGGAAAGGTGTTAGGCACCCCTCTTAGTCCATAAATGTGGGTCCCGACCGAACTTATATTCACAAATTAGTCCATTACAAATAAACAGTTGGATCAAGTAAGTTGCAAATAAAGCACATTGGCTAAGAAGATAAAGATTTGGACAAGTTGTAAAACAAAGGTTTAAATAAAAGAGAGTTTTGGTAAATGAGGGGTCCTAGGTTGGTTATCCTACAGGATCACCCCACACAATATCTGATAAATACTCCTCGATGAGGGGATACACGTGATATTAGCGCGTATCATCATATCTTATATCTACCCTTCCCATACCCTTATTGGTCATGCAAAGCGAGTGTTTGGTCAGTGATCTCTATTGCGTGCTGCTACCCGCCCCGTCTTAATGGTCCTGGAGGGAGTTAAGACCTCTGCCTATAGGTGGTTCAAGACTGACCCCTAAGGTTTTAAAAGGTGAAAATTCTAAGGCGACAATCAAAAACACTTAGGACTTTTAGCACATAAAAAGGGGCAATTAGAGGCTCAAAGTTTCCTCCCCAAACAAGCACATAAACAACACGACTCAAGTACAATTAAGGGCTTTTATTAGATAGTGTCCTAAGGCAGGATATCTAGGTGAATATGCAGAAATAAGCAACTTATTTTTAGACACTCAGGAGTAGTGACCCTAGCAGTTTCTTATGAATTTTTGTAAGCCTGTTAGGATCAGAAAACGTTAGGCAATAGAAATAGTTTTCAGAAATGCAGTTTTGAAAGCGCCCTAAAAGCTTGCCTATACGCGGAGTATTGATTAGTACATTTATATAGAAACAAATCAAGTTTTGAAATGGATTTTCTATAATACTTATAGGCATGATATCTGATGAGATTGAGGTAGTTTTAAAGAACTTGTTTCAGGAAACATGGAATACCTAGTTAAACCAATTCATAAGTGAACTAAGCGTGGACTAAGTTTAATTATTCAGACTAGCTTAGATTAACAGGCAGGAATTCGAGTATGATTTCCTATAGGCAATGATATCTACATTTGATACTGATATTAAAGACTTGTAGACATGGAAACAATGTCAGACATGGAAACAATGGCCTCAAATGCCTCAATTCCATAGACAATGTCAGAGTCTAGGTGCATCAAAGTTCCTTAAGGATCTCAAGGATCCCGGGCAGTGCTTACACCTAGACTTGGTAACCAAGAATTGAACAAGTGCAGTGTGAAAATGCCAACCTCAGTATGCCAGAGTTTAGAGGGTTCTCAAGAGGATCCCAAGGCAGTACACATACTGGAGGGGGCAGAACCTATTGACTAGGAGTAGAGTGAAAGTTATTGACAAAAGTTGAGAGGTTTTAGTAAAAAACTATATTTAAAGGAAGTCTATTTGAAAGTAATGTAGTAAAACAACAGAGACTGTTTGGAAAGAGATTGAAGATATGAATAGAAGTCCAAACACAACACCTTAGGACAGGTTTATACATAATCAGTAGTCACATAACCAAAGTAAATTCAGTAGTCACAAACAGGGGTCAAGGGGTTTGGGATACATAGAACACTTGATTGTAAGCACATAATCAAGTAAAGGTCTAGGAATTGGTATAAACATGCTCAGAAACAGCTGACTAGGCATAGTCACAAAACCAGATACAAAGAACAAGATCACTTACATGAGTGATAGGGATATGGGGATTCATGGAGCACATGATGGTAAGCACACAGCAAGTAAGGGATAATTGGTAAGACATGCTCAGAAACACACATAAGGGGGAAATATACTAGTCTTAAGGAACAGGGAGACATAATAACAACCTAATAATGTAACCATAAACTACAAGTTTCACAATAAAACCACAAATAGAAGCAAACTAGAAATAAAATAAACTGAAGCAATAAGAAAATCATATTGTTGTTGGAACTTTGAATTGAAACTAGAACATACCAGTAAAGAGGATAATAGGCAGAGTAAAAGAACAAGAGAACACAATGGTTATTCCTGGCTTGCAGCCGGCTAACTTATAGAAGTAGCAAGTAGTACAAAAGAGAGCAGAAAGTTTTAATTGTGAGAGATAGTTTTGAACCAAGAGTTCATGTGTTGTGTTAATGAAAGACTAAGGTATATATAGTAGTTCGAAATTAGATAGAAAATAAGGTAAGAATCATAGTAGCATAGTAATTATGGAATTCAGAATCAATTAGAGCAAAGTCAGGAGAAGTACTCCCTCAAATTAAGGGAACTAATACAAATGGTAAGAACAAGTAGCATATAAGGCAAGAAATCAGTATATGACTAATAAGGAAAGAATCAAATTTAGTAAGTATAGGGTAAGCAATTAGGGCTAAGTTCAGAAAACTCCTAATTAAGGAAATGGTTCAGTGAGAATAAAGTAACACAACAAATAAAGTAGGAGAATCATTTAATTTAAATAGACGAAGTAGAAATTTAGGTTTAAAAGAGAATCTTCCAATCAGACCATAAAATAAAATAATCAGAATCAATCAAGAAGATGTTATAATTCCATACTCATCAGATAATAGAGTAAGAACACGTAGACGTAGCAAACAGACAGGGTTAATGAACATAATCACATAGAGGTGGCATACGTTAGGCTAAAATCTTAGTAAGAATATATTTGAAGCAAGGTAACCACAGAAACTTAACAAGAATCGAGTAGTCATGCTGACACGTAGAACCAAACAAAGAAGATCTAGCAAAATTAGGGTTTTTAACATAGGCGAGTTGAAAAAGCAGTAAAACCATAGAATCAGCCAATATATGCAAAGTATAGAAGTTTGAACATACAAATCGGTTTAAACAAAGTGTCGAAGAAGTTTCGAAAAACTCTAACTTTAGAAGAAAATGAAAACAAGTCGAAATTGATGATTTTTGCAAAAAAAAGTTCAAGAACAGTGTAAAACATAAAAGGAACAGACTTGAATCATTTAACAATAGCACAGATCTAGGAGGTGTAAACAAAAATTAGGGTTTCAGAAGAAACCCAAATTGAAAAGGAAGAACCTGTTAGAACTTCAAGGATCGTAACAAATACAGTATGACTTTGCGCGAAATCACAGCAGAGTAGCCATGAACAGCCGAAACAGCAAACTCTAAATACAAGTCGGTGTGGCCCATGGCCCTTGAAGGCCTCAGAGAAGATGAGTAAGGCAATGGAGGGGCCATTGGAAGCATGGGGTTGAAGGGTAGTCACCGGAGAAGACCGGAGAAGGGAGTCGGTTGAAAAGGGGGTTAGGGTTAGGTTGAGAGAAGAGAGGAGACGAGAGGATACAGAGGTGGCGCCCTTTTGGAAATGAGGTAGGGTTGGGGGATCTTAGGAATTAAAAAGGAAAGGAATAATATGGGCCGTTGATCTGGGAGATCAACGACCAGGATTTGATTTATGTTGGATCAGGTAGATGGGTTCCAGGTTTGGGTAAGTGTATATAGGGTCTGGGTCGGGTAATATAGTCAGAAATTGGGCTGAGGTTGGGTTCAATTTAGGCTATAATCGAAATGCAAATCTGGCTATAATTTAAATAGGCAATTTTCCATATTTAATTTATAATAAGTAATAAACAATTTCTAGAAACTAAACTTATGTAAAAAATGATTTAAAATATATATTCATCATTTTAAAAATATAGGGACCAATTTTACACTTATAAAATGTAATTATATGTTAAATGGGCTAATATTGCAATTATATGCAATTTAACCTAAAAAATATCAAATGCAATTATAAAAATGCATAAAAAATATATTAACTGTATTTTGGCATAAATATTTGAATTAAATGACTAAGACATCATAAAAATAATTTAAAAAATAATTATTATGGATTTTATGAATAAAAGGGGAGAAAATAAATCAATTTAAATCCCTAAAATTATGGAAAAATTTGTAAAACCCTTGTGAATGCTTATATATTCATGTATATACTATTTTGAAGGAATTTATGCATATGTTAAAATATATAGGGAAAATTGGGTATCAACATCCACCAATGGCCTTGCTGAAGTTTTTAACAAGACGCTTGGTAACCTTTTGAAGAAAGTTGTTGCAAAGAATAAGAGAGACTGACATGAGAAAATTGGTGAAGCTTTGTGGGAATACCGGATAGCCTTCAAAACAGCTACACAATCAAGACCAACTCATTCTGTCCCGGAGTACTTCGGCCATCTGAAGTTTCAACATTTTCTGCCATAGTAGCATTGTCTTTCCTGATACCACTTAAATCATCTATTTCCCTTTTCTTTGCCTTTGCCTTTGGGGTCGCTCAGTGGAGGGGGAGGTGAAGGAACTTTGGATCTTGTTTGGTATGCTGACAATGCTAGTATGCACAAACCAAATTTTGGGAATGGGAATAATCAAAAAGAAAAGAAAAGGCAAAAAGTAATCAAGTTAGTAAGGTGAAATAAAAGAGTGTTTGCAATATTTAAACATTTTTCACAAAGTTATGCAATAATTCGCGTCCTAATTTGGGGTCTCATTGTGTCGAAGGTAGGCTTAAGCGACACATGGACTTTGAGAAAATTGATGCCAACATTTGCTTCATTTCATTAATGCGAAAATGAGCCAAAACAAACTTTTACTAAATCGACAATAATAATAAAGTTACTAATGGCATTTAGCCTTATTATATTGAAATCTAAATCTAAACTAGAAGGCAGTAAAGAACATCATCTCCTAGTCTACTTGGTCCCTAAAGGACCCTCTACATGCTTGGCTCTTTTGACCCCATCAATCAGGTTTCCCAGATCGCGCATGTCCAACAACAAGTAAGCTTTCTCCAGATGTCCTCTTTCACCGTCATCCATGCCTTGGCAATCTAAGAGTCTCTTTATCATCTTTCCCTCTAGCTCCATCAATCCTTGTTCTAAGTATTCCATTTTTTCCGTTGACTTAGTGGCAATCTCCCTCCATTACTTTATCGCCTCCATGTTCACTTTGTATTATTCCAGATGTTTAGCTTTAGACTCGAACACCCTTTTATGTAGCCTTCTATACTTAAGCTGTGCCTCAACCACTTCATCTATGATCCTCTCCTTCAGATTGACTCCTGGCTTGACATCCCCCGCTACGTCGTCTTCCAGCCATGATAGATAGTAGTACATATAATCGACATGATACCAGTCTGGCTCATTGGTTTCTCCTTCCACAATGATGTTTTGGTTCTACATATGTTGCGCCTTGAACTTAAATGGAATGACATCTCCTTTGAAATCTATCTTGTACTGGCCATGTTTGAAATCTGAGGTATGACCTGTTTTCTTCCTGCTTGCGTCATTACCCTTATAGAAGCATAAGGATAGATGCCTCGCAACCAAATTAGTAGTCCCCCTTGATCTGATGATGAACTCCCTACTAGGAAACCATTCAAACATCAAATGTGCCTGCTCGCCTGTCAGATTGCTAAAGAAACGCACCCAAGTTACAGCATTTCCAGGCTATGCAAACCTGTCTGGGATAAATGTCATTTTCTTTGGGTGATGGTTAGTTATGTATTCATTCAGTAGCCTTCGCAGAAGCTCTTGAGGATACTCTCCCTTCTGAAAGTGTTCCAGCAACCAGACCTGTAGCAACAGATTACAATCCTCAAAGTGTCCAAATCCTTTCTAGCACCGATCTAGAGCGCGGTACATCTCAGCTAAGATCATAGGGATGATGGTATAAGTTTGTCCCTGATGACCTCTATCAAGGTCTTGGTGACCATGGCTAAGTGAGTATGAATCCTCCCCCCTTTCATTGGGAATATCAACGGCCCCAAGAAGAAGACGACAAACACATAAACCCGGCGGTGCACCCAACCCAAGGAAGTAATGACGAGTTCATCATGGTGAAGACGATACGACTTTCTATGCACATAACGCTCGTAAAGAAATTCAAAAGGGATGTATGATTTCTTTAGATAGAGCAGCTCATCATTCTTCTTAAAACCCAACATTTTTAGAAAACCGCGGGGAGTGCGATTCTCAGGTACCAATAATCCCGAACTATCCCATGGAAACTTGGATAAGCCTCCTATTTCTTCTACAATATGAGTCATTTCTATATTGTCAAATCGAAAAACAACTCTTTTCTCATCCTGGAACATGGTAGCGGCCTCAATCAATTCCCTATTTGGTCGAACATTTAGCAAGGATGGCAGGTCACCAAGTAATCTTCTCACATGATTTTTGTCGCAAGGTGCAAGGTCTTTCCACCATTCAAGTAGCAAAGGTGGGATATTTTTAAACATGCCGAACTTGGGGATTTCATGCTTCATTTTCTGCAAACAAACAAAGGTTATCCCTTTCCCCCTCCCAGATTTGACTACTTACGCAATAATGATCAATCTGTTGGCACATTTTCTCCAAGTAATGCACAAAACATAGTAGTGTCCATTGGGATTGTGGAAATTCCGTCGGAATTTGGACAAGTTTCATCTTAGCAGGTTGTTACATTAATAACGCTCCAACCCGTACTAGGTTTAGCATGATTCATGTACATTTCAAGTTGGAGTAGGGTTTCTAGAATGGTATAGAATGGTCTAGACTGGTACACCCAAGTGGACAAATTGAGAGGGAAGGGCATGGGACCGTCGATTGCACCGCTGATCGACTAGTCTACCACAAATAAGCCTTTTCGATTTAGAAGGGTAATTTTCAAGAAAGCGCGGACACTCATCAAGCGCCGCTATATTGATAATTGGCATGAGTGGAGTATGATATGGAGCATGCTTTATGCAGAGATAATAACACATTGCCATGTATTTGGATGTAAGAAGTAGTAAATAAAATAGCAAAAGTGAATATGTAAAGAAGAGAAAAGAAAATAAAGAAAAAGGAAAGAAGTCAGTTTGGCTCATGAAAATGTGTGAGAACGTAATGAAGCAGGTAAGGAAATAGGGATATAGCAGTCAAGATGGAAAAAAATGGAGAGCGGTCATACATGTCATAGCAAACAAGGAGAATAAGGAAAGGGATGTGCATGTCGTAGAAAATTCAAACAAATAAAGGTGAATAAGCGAAGGGATGTGCATGTAATAGCAGTTTTGAAACAAAATAAAGAAAAATAAAAGAAAGTAGCCACATAAGTCAAGTTTGTTATGGTAAGAGCCTAAGTATAAATCCCCAGCAGAGTCGACATGTTGTTGTGCCCTGTGTTCTTACGAAAACGGGCTTCGACATATAACAATTCTTTTAAATGGGTATTAAAAGATAAAGAGTTGCCACCTGCCATTTTTGAGGTGTGTTAGGGCACCTATTTGCAAATAACTCTGTTTGACTAGTCAACGCCACCAAAGATCGGTAAGAGCTCAAATTACCTCCAAGAGAAGGTGTTAGACACTCCTCGAGGTCCACAATTGTGGTTCTTGGCAGAGTTTTACACTATGTGGATTATATGATTAAACTAGGCGACCATGTAAGTAAAGAAAGATATGAAATTTGAAAGTCCTATTATAACGTAAACCAATGTAAGGAAAAATATCATTAAACTATATGAATAATTGATACAAGTTTTAAAGATCACGAGGATTACAACTGCGCCGGTCTATATTTAATGACTACATCCTTTTAGAAAGCATATAAGGGGGTCCTATATTTTTTAGCCTAAAGGATCACCCCGTGCAATATAAATAGTACTTCGCAACTTCCTTTAGGTAGGAGTTGCTCATATTATTCAACGGGCACAGACTATCATCTCCTGCAACCCGATTACTATGTTGAAGTTATTTACTTAAAAGAATTTTAATTCAATTCTAAGTCGTGCACTATGCATGCACTACCCGCAACATGCCTAAGGTCTAGGAGGCTTTTGACCTACTATTTGGTAGTTCTAGACTCAACTCAGTTGCTCCAAATGATAGAACTAGGCGATAATCAAAACAGATAGGACTGCACATAATTTTAATAAAGGAGCTCAAGTAACCTCCACACACAAGCAGGAAAAGCACGCAGAAAGATTTCTAGTTAGGGAGTATATGGCATCCAGACATGTTAAGTCCTATAGGCATGATTTTTATGTGATTCTGGATTATAGGCAGTGCTATTTTCTGACGTATATGCAAATTAGAGTGTTGCAAGTCCAATAGACATGATATCTAATCGTTTGTGTAAAAATGCTGTGAAGTCGTTAATAAACATCCTATGGGAAGGTTTTCTAATGATTGACAATTGGGCTTGATTTAAACGTTTTATCCCTATAGGCATGCTTTCTAGGCGGGTGACAGTATCCTATAGGCAGGATTTCTAATAGTTGACAATTAGAACTAGTTTTGTAATATTTTATCTTTATAGGCATATCATCTAAATGAGGCAGTGTAAAGGAAAATAATAGAAACAGCTGATTAATTAGTTAACCCTATAGTCATGGTATCTAGATGAGCATACCAAATATGTATATAATTGTATCCTATAGGCATACTGTCTATTAAGCAAAATGCATGATTATTATAAACATGTTGTCTAAGGCATTCAGTAGTAGATAGGGAAATAAGTGCAAGAAATTACATAGACTAACATGCTTTGAATAAAGTACCAGTGTCAGACAAATTAAGTGAGGTGTGTGCGATCATTATAGACATGATTCCTATCAGTGTACGACAATAGGACATGTTGAACAAAATAGCAAATAGACCATGTAAACCTTATAGACATGTTTCTACCATTCATGCAAGTATTGGAATACCCTGATTCCCCAATTTACTAATTCCCCAATTGTTTAGTTTACAAATTATTATAGAACTGGATATGTATATAATTAAAAACATTACATAAAGAATAGGTGCAGGCCTAGAAACAGACCCAAACTAAGTAACCCAGCACTAGCTGGGCCTTCAACAACCTCACTCTTCACACTACCCGCAGGACCAAACTTCCAGGCTTAGCAGAATCAATAAAGGATGACTGAATTCGGCACCCAGGTCCAACATATATGGCCCAATACCAGGCCCAAGACGCATGTGTCACGCCCCAACCTCGGGAGGCGTGACTGGCGCTCAATCGAGTAAACCCCAACTGAGCAAGCCTTATTCATACTTTTCTACCCAACTTAATACAGTTAAAGGAACCATGCTTTTGTTTATTTAAACAATAGCAAAATCGAACATTCGCATTATTAATCCATTTTCATGTCCCAAACCTAAATCCATGGTTAAGTTTCAAGATTTCATACAGTTATAGTTTAGAAGAACTAGAGTACAAAGTAACAATATAGTTCATTGACCCATCCAACACTCATACATAACCCACACAAACATCTACGGATCCTCTAAGGATACAAAAGACAATAATGACAATACCGACAACAAGGCCCCGACTATACCTCAAAAGTGGATATCTATAACAAAAGATGTACAACATAACCCCTTGAGGGAGAAAGGGGCTCACCAAGACTTTGAGAGGAGGATGCTCCACTACGCGCGATCGGCACTATCCGCTGTGGAGCCACCTACATTTATTTAAAAATGTGGCACCCACGGCAAAAGGGACATTAGTACCATGGAATAGTACTAGTATATATAACTAAACACCTTCCAGTTAGAAAGAACAACCATACAAGAGTAAAAAGAAATCAGAAGGACAACAAGCTTCAAATAAGCACCACATCAATAATATAAGAGGTTCACATAATTTCTGAAATTTTAGATTGGGGAATTCCATATCATTGCATCATCATCCACATTACCACCGCTTCCTTGAGCGGAGTCTGATCACGGCCCGATCGGCTAAGCCGTCTTACCAAGACGTTACCCTTATTTCATTCTCACTTTCCAGTTTCAATTATCAATACATTACCACCATGTGTGTATAACATGGCGTCCAATCATGGCCCGATCGGCTAAGCCGTCTTACCAAGACGTTACCCTTTTCCGTTGATCATTCTCACTTCAATATTTGGTTCCACATGTATTAGTTCATCGATATTTGGGGCCACAATTACCACACTTCATAATTCATGTTCACCCCACATCCTCAATTTACAAGTAATAACACATTAAATACATAGAGAAGCACCTTCCACATACACTTTCACAACGTCAATTCATTTGACATAACAAGTACTACATCAATTAAATTCTGGACTTACAACATTTGCACGGGCACCACAGAGGCTCAATTTCTAAGAGGAGGGGGTTTTAGCCATACATACCTCAATTGAGCTTCCTTAGAATCTACAATGTTCCAGAATTCTTAGCAACCTCAATCTATTTTGGAAATATAACAATTTGAACTAAAATTAGGAAGATGATCATAATTCTAGCTCATTTGAGCATTTTATCAAACACTATGTGTGCGTTAAATCTTTATGGTCCTTTAGAGGATTTCATCAACCCACAACCCATACTTTACCATTTTTAGCTCAACAATGTTCCTACACCCTTTGACAACACATGCAAGCAAGATAACAACTCCAATACCCACAAACTTTCTTGATAAATACCCATCTTTAGCTAAGATTCGAAATTAAGGGTTAGAGTATAGAATCTTACCTCAAGGATGAAGAGCTAGTGTATTTTTCCTTAATAATCTTTCAAGATTGAGCCAGAATTGAAGAAAAATTGATGAGGGACACTTTCCCACTCTAGGGAACTCTCTCACTCTATAAATATCCGGTTTTAGCTAACGAAATGATCCATTGCATTTATTTGGCGAAATGAGGTCGTTTTATAACAAAAGCCCAATTTTTGCACAGCCATGCCGCATAGGGCACCGCGGTTGTGAAAAATGTGCTCAGAAAAAGTTTTTCAATGCTCTCTGTACCTCCCCATAGGCGCGCTGCGGTAGTGCAAATTTCGGCCAGCGTTCAATAATCTAGTCATAACCTCTTGTATGAGTGTCCGAATGACGAACGGTTTGAAGCTTTAGAAACTAAACTTGAAGATCTTTTTATTTGATAGGCTGTACATCCCATAACTCTTTAGGTATATGTATATTTGCTTGTCCAAAATTTAGCCTAGTGCATATACATTTGTAACATTAGACTATCATGTAATCTTCCAACTTGATTTAGACTTAGGACTCTCCTTAGACGCCATATGACTTATAATGAGCCTCATACACTTATTATCATATCAAATTGATATCTATCATGTTAATCTTCCTCGTCTACACATAAAATTATATAATTAACGCACATCAACTTTCTTAATAGCGCTTAAATACTTTGAATTTTTTTCCTGGGGTGTCACATTCTCCCTCACTTAGGATCATTCGCCCTCGAATGAGAAGTAGAGTCTGTCCCCAAATACATAACATAACCTAACCATTTTATCACACATCTTTAACTCCCAAATTTTGACTAACTCCCAAAATTTTCAGAAATTTCGGAAGAGTTTCCCTTATAACTGGGTCTATCCACTTGTTAGAGAGCCCGAGAAATATATCTAACAACATATACACATTCCATAAACGTAACATAACTTGTACAACACTAACCATGGCCGCATAGGCAACACATAACCAAAACAGGACAGTTTTACATAGATCAAATCAAAAGATAAGAGTTCATAAGGACCAAATGCATAAAAAGCTATTACATGGCTGTACAAAAAAAATGTGGGTACTTCTTTCTCATTTCTTCCTCGGCTTCCCAAGTGGCTTCCTCAACCTGCTGGTTCCGCCATAACACTTTTACGGAGGCAATTTCCGTATTTCTCAATTTCCGGACTTGCCTGTCAAGAATGACAACTAGAACTTCTTCATATGATAGTTCCTCATTAACCTCGATAGTTTCAACTGGCACAATAGTGGACGGATCTCCCACTACCTTCTTCAACATGGACACATAGAAGACTGGGTGTACCAGTGACATCTCGGGTGGCAGCTCGAGCTTGTATGCCACCTGACCAATTCTCTGAATGATTCTATACGGCCCGACATACCTTGGACTCAATTCCCTTTCTTTCCAAACCGCATGATACCTTCATGGGGGAAACCTTAAAAAAATATCCAATCATCTTCTTTGAACTCCAAATCTCTGCGAAGAGCGTCCGAATATGACTTTTGGTGACTCTGAGCAGTTTTCAACCTCTCCTTAATCATTTTGACTTTCTCCATGGCCTGATGCACAAGGTCTGGCCCTATCAATTCCACTTCTACAACCTTGAACAACCCAATGGGAGACCTATATCTCCTACCATACAATGCCTCGAATGGTGCAATTTGGATACTAGCATGGAAGCTATTGTTATAAGCAAATTCTATGAGTGGCAAATGGTCATCCCAGCTACCTTTGAAATCAAGAGTACAAGCACGCATCATGTCCTTAAGTGTCTGAATAGTCCGCTCTAGTTGCCCGTCGGTTTGAGGATGAAAAGCTGTGCTAAGATTTACTTGCATACCCAAACCTCGCTGAAAGTTCTTCCAAAAGTTGGTTGTGAACTAGCCCTTCGATTTGAAATGATTGAGACTGGAGTCCCATGCAATCTGACTATTTCTTTGATATACAACTGAGCATACTATTCCGCTGTGTTGGTAGATTTAACTGGCAAGAAGTGCGCTGATTTCATGAGTCGATCCATAATTACCCAAATTGAGTCAAACTTGTGTGGAGTGCGCGGTAACCCTACCACAAATCCATGTTGATCATCTCCCATTTCTATATTGGGATTTCTATGCTTTGTGCCAGTCCTCCGGGTTTTTGATGTTCGGCCTTCACTTGCTAACAGTTCGGACATCTAGACACAATGTCTGCCACATCCTTTTTCATGTTATTCCACCAATAAACTTCTTTGATATCATGATATATTTTTGTAGAACCTAGGTGTACGGAATACCTAGAAGTGTGAGCTTCTGCTATGATCCTTTCCCGAAGACCGTCGATATTCGGAACACATAGGTAGCTTTGGTACCGTAGGGTACCATCATCCATGACAAGAGAAAAAGTTGTGGTCTTGTGTTTATGAATCCCCTCTTTCAGTTGTGCTAACAACGGGTCGTTGAATTGTTTTTCCTTCACCTCCGCCACAAGCAATGATTCATCCATATTCTGTACAATCACTCCTCTTTCATTGGAGTCCGCAAGGCAAACTCCCAAGCCAGCCAACTAGTGAAGTTCTCTGGTCAACAGCCTCTGATATGCCTCCACATGAGCCAAACTCTCCATAGCTTTTCGACTAAGAGCATCCGCCACAACATTAGCCTTTCCCGGGTGATAGAGAATATCAATGTCATAGTCCTTGAGTAACTCTAACCATCTTCTTTGTCTCAGATTTAACTCCTTCTTCTTGAAAATATATTGAAGGCTCTTGTGGTCCGTAAACACATCCACATGGACCCCATACAAATATGTCGCCAAATCTTTAGCGCAAACACCACTACCGCAAGCTCTAAGTCATGGGTTGGACAGTTCTTTTCATGATTCTTGAGTTGCCTAAAAGCGTAGGCTATAACTTTGCCATGTTGAATTAACACACACCCAAGCCTGATCCTTGAAGCATCGCAATACATCACAAATCCCTCTACACCCTCTGGCAGGGTTAATACTGGTGTTGTAGTCAGTCTTGATTTCAATTCTTGGAAGCTCATTTCACAAGCATCAGACCACTGGAACTTAACTACCTTCTGCGTCAATTTAGTCAATGGAGAGGCAAGAGTAGAAAACCCCTCCACAAATCTCCTATAGTACCCAGCCAAACCTAAGAAACTGCGAATCTCTATTGGAGTGGTAGGTCTAGGCCAATTCTTCACTGTTGCAATCTTTTGAGGATCAACCATAATTCCATCCCTGGAGATGACATGACCCAAGAACGCGATAGATTCAAGCCAAAATTCACATTTTGAAAATTTTGCATACAATTGATGTTGCTGAAGAGTCTGCAGAATTGCCCTGAGATGGTCAGCATAGTCCTCCCAACTTCGGGAATACACAAGAATATATTCAATGAACACTATCACAAAGGAGTCTAGAAAAGGCTTGAAGACTCGATTCATAAAATCCATGAAAGCTACCGGGGCATTTGTTAGCCCAAATAACATCACCAGAAATTCAAAGTACCCATACCGAATCCTGAAAGCAGTTTTTGGAATATCCTGATCCCTTATCTTCAATTGATGATACCCGGACCGCAAGTCAATTTTTGAGAAACACGTAGCACCTTGCAATTGATCAAACTAGTCATCTATTCTTGGTAGAGGATATTTATTTTTGATTGTGACCTTGTTGAGTTGCCGGTAGTCAATACACATCCGTAGCAACCCATCTTTCTTCCTTACAAACAAGACCGGTGCACCCCACGATGACACACTCGGCCAGATGAAACCCTTTTTCTAGCAAATCCTTAAGTTGTTCCTTTAGCTCTTTCAATTCTGCCGGTGCCATTTTGTAAGGTGGAATAGATATACACTGCGTGCCTGGCATCACATCGATTCCAAAATCAATCTCCCTGTCTGGTGGAATCCTAGGGAGCTCATCTGGAAAGACATCCGGAAATTCATTCACAATTGGTACAAACTCAAGGCTAGGTGTCTCGGCATTGGTGTCCATAACCCGAACTAAATAATAGATACATCCCTTCTTGATTATCTTCGCGGCCTTAAGGTAAGAAATAAACCGACCTTTAGGCACTACATTATCTCCCTTCCATTCAACAACGGGCTCATTAGGAAACTCAAGCCTCATAGTTCTAGTCCGACAATCAAGCTTGGCAAAACATGAATAAAGCCAATCCATCCCCATTATTACATAAAAATAAACCATCCCCAATTCAATAAGATTGGCCATGGTATCCTACCACGCACCATTACACCATAACTTCTATAAACTCGAACAGCCAAAATTGACTCACCAACCAGAATAGATACCGAGAATGGTTCATGAAGCTGTTATGGTTCTATCCCGAATTCCATAGCAACAAAAGGGGTAACATAGGACAAGGTGGAACCGAGGTAAATAATTGCACACACATCATGCGATTGGACAGTCAGAATACCTGTAACAACATCTGGAGAAACCTCTGTAGTCTGGCGACCACTCATGGCATAAAACCGGCTAGGTCCTCCAGAACTTTGCGCATTACCCCTAACTGCACCTCACCCCACAGGTGTTGGGGTACCTCGAGCTGGAGAGGGAACTGAAGATGTAGCAACTACTAGACTAGATGACTGTATTGTACCCCTACACGCTCCCTGGCGGGATGTATGACAATGCCTCTAAATGTGACCCCTCATCCCGTATCCATAGCATACGGGTAACTCCAAGTAGCAAATCCTTGAGTGCATCTTCCCACACTTGGGGCACGGGGACCTCTGCTACTGCTGGGATCTCTCTCATGACCAACCCTGCTGATAGGATCCTCTGTTGCCCTGACTGGGCCTGAAACGACTCCACCGCTGCTGCTGGCTAGGCCTTGATGGCGGTGCACTGGGTGAAAATTGTGTAACAGACTCGGACGGCCCTGATGTCCCTACCCGGAAAGCTGATCTTCCCCCACCTAGTGACTCACCCATGTTGCCCATAGACCGGGTCTTTATGTTACCCTCTCTCTCCATTCTGTTCTTCAATTTGCGGTTCTCTGTGGCCTGAGCAAATGCCACCATCTTCCCATAATTTATGTCAGAATTTAATGCAGCTGTAGAAGCCTCATTAATAGTCAAAGGATTAAGGCCCTGAACAAACTGACGCACCCTGGCCTCCATGGTGGGAAACATATGAATGGCATACTTGGACAGGCAAGCAAACTCCATGTAGTACTCCCACACACTTCTGCTACCTTGCTTCAAGTTTTCGAACTCTGCTGCACGGGCTGTCCTTGTCTCAGCAGGCAGGAAGTGATCAATAAAGGCATCGGCAAACTCGCTCGACCTTGCCGGAGGGCTCCCCTCCTCACGGGAATCTTCCCACAACTCAAAGCACGAATAGGCCACCCCTTTCAGACGATAGACAACCAACTCTACTCCATCTGTCTCAGTTGCACGCATAACCCCGAGGGTCTTGTGCATCTCATCAATAAATCTCGAGGGTATTCTTCTAGATTGGCACCCATAAACACTTGAGACCCTGGAACTGGTGTAATCCCTATGCTGGCTGAATGAACTGGGAGCAACATTGGACCTCTGGGCCTGAGAGGCCACTAGCTGGGTCAACATCTAAATAGCTCCCCTAAGATTCCCATCAGAAATACCAGAACCAGAAGTTGGGGTTGGGGGCAGAACGAGAGTATCAATGGGAGGGATAGTAGTACCCTCTTCCGGTGTAGCAACTGGGGTAGTCTGCTCAGGAATAGAAGAATCGAGCAGGGTGATAGCATGGCGACTACCCTCACCCACAGTATCAAGCAGTAATTCATCAGCCACTCCTGAGGTGGCATTGGCTTCTTGGTCAATTCTCTCTTTCTTATTAGGTACCATTTACTAAAAGATAGAACATTGCACTAGTTAGAAGGGGAATAGTTTCATAACAAATTTTTCCGCATAATCCAGAACATCAAAAAATGGTGTTATTCCTAAATGCCCAAGTATCCTCCAACTTATAGATGTGTTCGACTACACACCGATAAGAAAGACTCTATTAGGCACAGCTCCGAGACACCGTAAGACATTTTAAAACCTTAGGCTCTGATACCAAGTTTATCACGCCCCAACCTCGAGAGGCACGACCGGCGCTCAATCGAGTGAACCCCAACTGTGCAAGCCTTATTCATACATTTCTACCCAACTCAATACGGTTAAGGGACCCATGCTTTCGTTTATTTAGACAATATCAAAATCAAACATTTGCATTATTAATCTATTTTCATATCCCAAACCTAAAACCATGGTTAGGTTTCAAGAGTTCATACAGTTTATAGTTTAGTAGAACAAGGGTTTAAAATTACTACACAATCTGGTGACCCATCCAACACACGTACATAACCCACACAAACATCTACGGAGCCTCTAAGGATACAAAAGATAATAATGACAACGCCGCCAACAAGGCCCCGGCTATACCTCAAAAGTGGATATCTATAACAAAAGATGTACAACATAACCCCTTGAGGGAGAAAGGGGCTCACCAAGACTTTGAGAGGAGGATGCTCCGCCACGCGCGATCAGCACTATCCACTATGGAGCTACCTACATTCATTCAAAAATGTAGCACCCCCGGCAAAAAGGACGTTAGAACCATGGAATAGTATTAGTATGTATAACTAAACACCTTCCAATTAGAAAGAACAACCATACAAGAGTAAAAAGAAATCATAAGGACAACAAGCTTCAAATAAGCACCACATCAACAATATAAGAGGTTCACATAGTTTTCACATAATTTCTGAAATTTTAGATTGGGGCATTCTATATCATTGCGTCATCATCCACATAACCACCGCTTCCTAGAGCAGAGTCCGATCACAGCCCGATCGGCTAAGCCGTCTTACCAAGATGTTACCCTTATTTCATTCTCACTTTCCAGTTTCAATTATCAAAACATTACCACTATGTGTATATAACATGGCGTCCGATCATGGCCTGATCGGCTAAGTCGTCTTACCAAGACGTTACCCTTTTCCGTTGATCATTCTCACTTCAATCTTTGGTTCCACATGTATTAGCTCATTGGCACTTGGGGCCACAATTACCACACTTCATAACTCACGTTTCACATTATTCCCATCTTCAACATTAACCTTGTCATTTAAGATCATATGCACACACAAAAGCAATTAAAGTTATAATCATAGAGAGGAATATATCTAGTTCGGCATATTAATCACAATGTAACCTTGACTTGACATTTAGGCTTTTACCACATAATTCATGTTCACCATACATCCTCAATTTACAAAGAATAACACATTAAATACATAAATAAGCACCTTCCACATACACTTTCACATCGTCAATTCATTTAACATAACAAGTACTACATCAATTAAATTTCGGACTTACAACATTTGCACGGGTACCAGGGAGGCTCAATTTCTAAGAGGAGGGGTTTTTAGCCATACATACCTCAATTGAGCTTCCTTAGACTCTACAATATTCCAGAATTCTTAGCAACCTCAATCTATTTTGGAAATATAACAATTTGAACAAAAATTTGGAAGATGATCATAATTCTAGCTCATTTAAGCATTTTATCAAACACTATGTGTGTGTTAAATATTTATGGTCCTTTTATAGAGGATTTCATCAGCTCACAACCCATACTTTACCATTTTTAACTCAACAATGTTCCTACACCCTTTTACAACACATGCAAGCAAGATAACAACTCCAATACCCACAAACTTTCTTGATAAATATCCATGTTTGGCTAAGATTCGAAATTAAGGGTTAGAGTGTGGAATTTTACCTCAAGGATGAAGGCCTAGTGTGTTTTCCTTGTTAATCTTTCAAGATTTGAGCAAGAATTGAAGAAAAATTGATGAGGGACACTTTCCCACTCTAGGGCACTCTCTCACTCTAAAAATATCTGGTTTTAGCTAAAGAAATGATCCATTGCATTTATTTGGCGAAATGAGGTCGTTTTATAACAAGAGCCTAATTTTTCCATAGTCGCGCCGCGTGGGGCACCGCAGTTGTGAAAAATGTACTCAGAAAACATTTTTAAATGCTCTCTGTACCTCCCCACAGGCGCGCCGCATGGGGCGCCGCGGTAGTGCAAATTTCGGCTAGCGTTTAGTAATCTAGTCATAACTTTTTGTATGAGTGTCCGAATGACGAACAGTTTGAAGCGTTAGAAACTAGACTTAAAGATGTTTCATTTGATAGGCTGTACATTCCATAACTCCTTAGGTATATGTATATATGCTTGTCCAAAATTTCGCCTGGTCCGTATACATTTGTAACATTAGACTATCATGTAATCTTCCAACTTGATTTAGACTTAGGACTCTCCTTAGACCCCATATGACTTATAATGAGCCTCATACACTTATTATCGTATCCAATCGATATCCATCATGTTAATAGTCCTCGTCTACACACAAAATTATATAATTAGCGCACATCAAATTTCTTAATAGCGCTTAAATACTTGAATTTGTTTTTCAGGGTGTTATAGAATGACTTACCTACTGATGCCAGACTTAAGCGTGTAGGTGACAACTACTCAAGGAACTAATTAAATACTTTTTCTCACTTAATTCCAAAAGCTGTAAATAACAACAGTTCTAACCAAGATATACAAGCATTATCACATGAAACTTTAGAAAGTGCAGAAGGCATACGTAAAAATGGGTTCATGCTAGGTTTTAAAGTGACAGGATTGAACATCATAAGCTAGCAAGCTACTTCAAATAGAATTTTAAAAAACAACATAGTCTAGAATTAGCCTAAAATACTTCAGACAATTAATATGAGAATCTAGAAAATTCATAGACATGAACAAGTGGGATGCAATTTTCACATGAAGGTTTTTAACATGAGAGCCTAATGAGAATATGGTCACCAACAACATAGCAACAAGCTAGTGGGCATAGTTAAGAAAAGTTGGCAAACATGGGACTTAGTTGAACATGAGATTTAACATATTGAATATCAATCATAGTACAAAGGTTCAAAACAATACCAGAACCCATAATAAGTAAAAATACATCGACTCTAGATTAACATGATATGCAAGTACTAGGTCTGAACCTTATATAGGAGAAGAGACTAAATATTGAAAATCATCCTAGAAGTCTTAAGCCATATTAAGGAGCACAAAATTGAACCAGTCAGGGAGCACATGTTAAGTTACAGGAAAGCATGCTTGATAACACCATGATCAAGAATTAACTCTAAGAAAGCATGAAGTTATTCATGAATGATTCATCGGGAATTAGAACACATTTTGCTTGTGAATTAGTTTATCACAAGAATCCAAAACAAGGTAGAAGCTAAACTCAAGATAAGTAAATAGATATAAGCATTCAAACACGCACAAACACAGTAGGCTAGACATGCTTAAGAAAGCCAGAATCAGGACGAAGAATTAGGCTAGTTGAGATGTTAGAAGAAACATAGAGCCATGAAAACAACTTTAGGGTAAATAGAGCTGAAAACATAGATGACATAGTAGCATGTTTATTTACAAAGGTTTCAGTGACATAGATATACATAACATGAACACAAACGAGTAGAGAATGAAACTACAAAGACCAAAGGCACTTACTAGTTACGAATTAACGGGCAAGTAAGTAAGAAGAACAATTTTCAGCAATACATAAATCGTCATTAGCAAAAGAATAGCAAAACCCCAAAACCCCAGTGTGTCAGAGTTCCCAAGGGTTTCAAATGAACCTCGGGCAATTCTCGCACTGGGAAAGAGCAATCGAATTTCCGGTGGCCTTGGCTTTCAGCCGGCCAAAGTCTCAAATCTTAGAATAGTATATAGATTGAGAGAATTAGAGAGTAACAATAGCTAATTTCAGTGACTAAGTCTGTCCAAAGGGGAAACATGGGAGGGGTTTATATAGTGTTCAAATTAAGACGGACAAATAAGGAAAACAATCAATTAAAACTAAATTAGGAAAGAAAATATCGCATGCAATCTATAATAGAACCAGTAAAAGGAAAAATCAGAATTCAAACCCTAGTTGAAATCAAACTTAGGGCAAATCATTCACAAGCCCTAATCATGGAGTCAACAGAGATATACCATATACAAGAGAGATTTTCTCTTCTCTAGTGCATAGAACCACAATAACACCAAGAACCATAGAGTCAAAGCCGGATTTGTGAGAATATGGCTTGTCATAAGTGAAATGGTAACGCAAGTTACCATAAAATGAGTAATAATAGCAAGAAAGGTAAGTAAACCCGCGTATGGACGCGTATAAGGAAAGAATAAGAAGGGATCTCCATGGTCGACTAGGGTTTAGTGTGAGAGTGGAGATAAGAGAATGCACGTGCGGCTCGGTGAGGGAAATGGGTTAGGGTTTCACGGTAAATGGGTAGAAGCAAAGGGTAGGGATTATTATGGACCGTTGATCATCTGAGATCAACAACCGTGACTAAAGGGAAGTGGGGCGGGCCGAGAAAATGGATCCCGACGGGGTTGAAATAAAAAGGGCCGTTTGGTTTGGGTCAAGGCAACTTGGGGTATTGGGTCAGGTATTTAGGCCTTGATTTTAGTCCGAAAGTAACTTAAAATTGGGCTACAAATTAAAATACACATAAATTGTTAATAAGATAATTTATAAAACTATTTAGTTGATAATAAAATATTATTTGTGCAACAAAGTGATTGAAAATAATAACATAACATTACAAAAATACAAGAAATACTATTTGGCACTATAATGTGAAAAAATATAATTATGCATAGCACATAGGCTATTATTATAAAATTGTATAAATAGCCTAAAAATACTAATATAATTAATGAGGTAAAATATTATGAAACCTAATATGTGGATACAAATAATAAATTTAGATGATTAAGTCATCTCAAAATAATTTAAAAGTATAATTAATAGTAATTTAAATGCAAAGAAATCAATTTTAAAGCTCTAAACATTATGAAAGATTATACTAAGTATTTGTATAAAACTTATAAATTAAGTAATGATACAAAATAATATTTTGAAAGTATATATACTACTAAACAATATGAAGGCAAAATTGGGTATCAACAATGGCTCTGCATCTTTTTTCCCATCAGCTACAGATACATCAAAGGGTGTTATAGCAGTCAAGATACACCCTAATTTCTTAGCAGTATTGAGATCCAAAAAAAATATGTGTGGGGTCAGTATCAGTCAGCATATGAATGGCCTTGACTTTGACATATACAGTGATTCTCATGCATATAAAGTCATCCAAACCATTCATAGCATGAACTGAGACATGAGGCAGAATGGAGTCTTCATCATTAGTCTCAAATTATTGGCCAATCATTGTTAAGAACTCAGCCGGTTCTAGTACTACATCATCATCCTCTAACTCCCTTATTTCTTCACAACCTTATTCTACTTCCATAGAAAACAAATGCCTTCTATTCTTACAAACATGACCATAGGTGTATTTCTCATCACATTTGAAACATAATCCCTTACTCTTCCTTTCATCCATTTCAGCTGGTGTTAATAGTTTAGCAAGTTTAAAGTTTGATTTAACATTGAGGTTGCAATTTTATTTGGACAAGGGATTGCTACGGGTGGTGCTTTAGGATCTCAGGGTAATTTTGGGATTGTTTAGCATGCTGGATAGATCTATAGGAAAAAGTAGGAACATTGTTGATACCTAATTTTTTTCTGTATATTTTTACATGCAAGATACTTTCAAAATAGCATATTTATGCATATATAAGTATGTCCAAATGTCTTACTATTTTTTCTTAATTTTTAAAGATCTTTAAAATCGATTTATTGCCCTATTTTGTCTAGAAAAATTCAATAATTATTTCCAAAATTATCATTTTGGTGATTCATTTATTGAATTCTCATATTTTTGCTAAAATATAGCTAATATAAGTTTTTGCATACTTATAAAAATTTAGTTAGTATTTTAAAGCTAAATTGCATATAATTGCAATATTAGCCTCTTTTAAATTTAATTAAGTTTATATCTATAAAAATTAAGTCCAATATTTTTAATTTGATAATTATGTACTATTAATCATTTTAGTACATTTAATTTATTTCTAGAAATTATTTTACTATTTTTTATAAATCAAATAGTGAAAAGTGGCTATTCAAATGTTAGCCCCATTTTATTTTAATTTTAGCTCGATTTTGCACCCCAATTGAACTCAATTGAAACTATTTGAACCCCCCGACCCAATTCCAATTTAATCCGACCCAAACCCATCTTCATAACCCGCCCACTCGCTCGTTTTAATCCAGGCCGTTGATCATTCAGATCAACGGCCAACAACGATTCTTTCTTTTTTTATCTCAGACTTACCCCTAACCCTAACCATTTCACACACCCCGCCGCCTCTGAATCCCCTTCTCTCTCAATCCTCTCTCAAACCCTCTCCAACCCTAGCCGCCAACATTAACTACAACCCTAAAACCTCCCAAATTCATGGCTTCCAAGGTCATTGGAAGCCTGTATCCACCTCCCACAGCTTCTACGTGTTCGATTATTGTGGTTTCAAGGCAAGATCTTGAAAGGGCTTGGTCCAGACCTTGGTCGATTTTGGTTTATGGCTGTTCTCCGGTCATCTCTGACCTTTCTCCGTCCAGCCAAGGCTATTTGAGTCTGACTCTTGACTCACCTGCTTAGATCGATGGTTTTTCAAAGCCTTTCTCACCACTTGGGGTTCTTCTAAAACTCTAACCTTTAAGGTTCTCTCAATTTCTCTTTGATCTGTTTCAAATCTATGTCTGCTCTGAACTTTTAAGCACTTTTCCCGAAGTTTATTTTAAAACTCCACTTTCAAAACTCCTTATCTTTCTGATTAAGGTTCTGTTAATTTATTTCGAAACCTTTCTTTGATCTTTTGATATGTTTTGCTATGTTTGCTCGTATTATCCTTATGCCTGAGTTTGCATGTTAAAACCCCTAACTTCTTTTAACTGTTTATTAAATGAATGTTTGATTGCTTGAGTTTTGTCTGATCCGTCAATTTATCCTCTTTTTAAAACCTCTCTATTGTTGAAAATCTTATGGTTTTGGGTCTGAGACTGTTCGTTTAAGTGCAGAAGTTCTTTTCGAAATCTCCTGTTCCCTTTGTGTGATTCTTCTGATTCTGGGTTTCTATCTTCTCTTTAACTCGTCTATGTTGACAGCCCTAATTTTTATAGGGTTCTTTGTTGGTTTGTGTATCAGCATGACTAACCGGTTCTTCTTTTTGAGTTTCTGTGATTCTTCGTGACTATCTTGCCTTGATATGTTTCTACTCAGTTTCTTAGCCTAAACTTACACGGATTCCATGGGCTTGAGTTCATCTTGACTATTTAAAACTTTCCTCTTTCTCATTGAATCAGTACTGTTTGACTCTCATGTTTGCTAAAATTGTATGTCGACTCTTGACCATCTATGTCTTACTTTATTTATATGCAAAACATTGACTCATGACTTTCTCTTTGATTGATTCTAATTCCCCCGTTTCTTGGTCTAATTTGGACACTTTCCTTTGGATCTTCGACCCCTACTTTGTTTGTTTATATGTTTCCCCAAACATGCAGTATGTGTTTTGTAAGTCGTCTTAGAATATTTTACCTTTGAAACTTCAAATAAGCCTAATATCCCTCCCTTTTAGGATTAGTAGTCCCAATGCCTCCGGGACTGATAGGAGTGGGGCGGGTAATAGCATGCAATAATTAATCGAGACCAATCCACGCTTTAAATACCTTAATGGTGTGGGGAGGGTAGATATGGATATGATGACCACACGATAATGTCACGTGTAGCCCCTCATTGAGGAGTGATTACCGGACATTGTGTGGGGTGATCCATATTAAATATAAACCTAGGACCCCTTTCCTTTATTTGCAAACTCTTTCCTTTTAAAACGCTTCTTTCAAATGTTCTTTCTTTTATGTGTTTAAATCCCCTAATATTTGAGCCCATACCTGTCTATTCGCTAAATTCACAATAACTGTCTGGCCGGGAACCACACTAGTGGATCATGAGGGGTGCCTAACACCTTCCCCTTGGGATAATTTCAAGCCCTTACTCAATCTCTGGTTATTCAAACAAACTTAGAGTTGAATCTCTATTGGTGTCCTAATGCACCTTAATCATTAGGTGGCGACTCTTCAAATTGCAAAACCCAATTCCCAAAATGAACGAGTTGTCCCTCCAAATGACATAAACCCGATTTCCGCGGAAGGAAAAGGGGGCACGACAAACATGAGGACCAAACTTGTTCTTAGTTCTAGGATTCTAAGGGGAAGGGTTATAAAAATATTATTTCTGGACCATTAGAGTTTGTTCTTGAATTCTAGCTAAGCTGAAAACCTTAGCTAAAGATCTAAGGCCTAGCATTTTGATAGTTAACCAATATTTGGTTTTAGCCCCCTTATAAAATAACTCACAATGTAATCTTCAAAAAATTCTACCCTTGTAATTAATTCATCAAAAGCATCTATATAATCTTGGATAGGAATTACCTGGTGAAGTTCCTTGAAATCACTCATTGGGTCATCGAACAGTTTTGTCCCAAATCTCGCATACAAACTTCTGATATATTCTCCCTACCTTGGCAATTCCCTTGTGACCTTGTGCTTCATGTAGGACTTATGCCACTGTAAGGCCTTCCCTTCTAGTTTGCAGGAAGCCAATTTCACCTTAGCACCCTTAGGTGTTTCATCCACATCAAAGAACTACTCACAACTGTAGAGCCAATCCTTCAACTCATAACCAACAAAATTTGGGCATTCCACCTAGTATTTTCAAGCTATCGGCTAGGTTATTAAATCTGTACTCATTCTCCACAGGAACAACATTATTATCAACATGGTTTTCTCCATTAACAGAAGGTTTTGAACCATTGGAGGGTTCAAATTTCCCGTCATTAACCTCTTGATTTCCTCAATCACCTGTGCCGCCTTTGCTTCTGCTGCTTGATGTAAATCTGCGATAGAACCAACCACATCTTCCATCAATCCCTTCAAAAAATCAACTTCTCTTCGTAACTCTTGCATACAGTGATGTGATTGTAAGCATAAACTTCAATTCACACCAGGATCTTGAACATGATAATCTTACACAAAATCGTTACAGAAAACAAATTCTTTGTTGATTTATGTATCAGCATGACTGGCCGGTTCTCATTTTTGAGTTTCTATTATTCTTCGTGACTATCTTGCTTTGATATGTTTCTACTCAGTTTCTTAGCCTAAACTTATACTGATTCCATGTGCTTGTGTTCATCTTGACTGTTCAAAACTTGCCTCTTTCTCATTGAATCAGTATTATTTGACTCTCATGTTTGCTAAAATTGTATGTCGACTCTTGTCTTACTTTATTTATATGCAAAACATTGACACATGACTTTCTCTTTGATTGATTCTGATTCTCTCGTTTCTTGGTCTAATTTGGACACTTTCCTTTGGATATTCGACCCCTACTTTTCTATTCAATTTGATTGATTCCCTCACCTTGGTTACACTGATACTTAGTTCTTACAGACTATCTCCTTAATTAGAGTTTTTCTGAACCTAGCCCTAATGGTTCACTTTATGCCTAATATGTTCGAATTATTTCCTTGTCTACACATTGATTTCCTTCCTTATGTTACTTATTCACGCTGTTTGAACTGATTCCCTTAAATTAAGGGAGTGTTTGTACTGATTTTCGCTTTAACTGATTCTGAGTTCCGTCATTACTATACAATTGTGATTCTTGCCTTATTTTTACTTGGTTTCGAACTGCTATATATACATACTCTCTCATTAACACAAGGAACATTTTTTAGTTCTGAACCCACACTTACACTAAAAACACTCTCTCTTGCTTTACTACTTGTACTGTGGCCTATTTAGCCGACTGAAAGCCAAAGCTATATTTCGAAGTCCTCTACCTTTCTTTACTGCATTTTTGCTTCTCTGACTGGTATATTCTAGTTAAGTTTTCAGCATCAACAACAATATGGTTACTTAATAATCTAGCCTTCTTGTCTGCCTATTGCTTGTATCTAATTCAATACCTTATTTAGCATGCTATAATTTCTTTTCTCCTGTTCTGAATCAATGTATTATGAATCCTAAATCTCTACCCCAATGTGTTTGATACTTATGGTTTTTTTAGGGCATGATAGCATTGAATATTGTTGAACATGACTCAAACTTGGTCCTCTTAGGATCATAACCTCCATGTTACCCTTATATGTTGTGTGTTCTGGTTGATTTTACAAGCATGACAACACTTCCTATTGTTGTGCATGCCCAGAATTAACTTATGCCTAAGTATATAGGCTCCTTGCAATGGATTCCCAAACCCCTGCCCCCTTTGATGTAAAATTATCAACTTGTTTGAAGTGTTAATGGCCATTTCCCAGCCCCTCTTTCCCTATTCTTTACTTTCTTAGTTCTTAAAGCTCTGTTACTGCACTTGCACTCTCCTCTTAGACTTAAATTCTGCCCCTCTCATGTGAGCCTTTCCTTGCCTTGGGACCTATGAGCTCCCTCTGAACTTGGATACATGAGGGCTGGCATTTCCACACTGCACTTGTCCCTATTCTGGTTATAAAACTTGGGTGTGAGCACTGCCCAGGGTCCTATTGAGGCCCTTAGGGAACTCTGACATACTCAAATTCGAGAAAGGCTTTGGATCAGGGTCTTTGAGTTGGTTTATCTCATAACTCAGATAGCAAGTCAAGAATCAGGCTTCCTCTAGTTGTAATTCTTTTTTTGTATTCTCTTGATGTATTTAGTATTTAGTATTCCTGATTTGTAATAAGTTTTATTAAACATCTGGGGCTGGCTAGTGAAAAAGGTTGGGTATTTTATACATGTTAAGGGTAGAAATCATGCCTATAGGACTATTCTAAATTTCTACATATTCAAACTGCATTTAGAATCTATGTCTATAGGACTTCTTGTTCAACTTCACATCTAGATAACCTGCCTATAGAGATCATCTAAAATCCTGCGCATTTGTCACCGTTTAGATACCATGTTTTAAGGCCCAAGTGGTTATAATACAGTAACACGTTAAAATCAGTAACATATAGAAATCATGCCTATAGGGGTTCATAAGTAAAATCCTATTCGTTTCTACCCACATGCAATGTTAGGTATCATGTCTATAAGGATCTAAAATCAGTAACGCATAGAAATCATGCCATTAGAGATTCTTAAATAATTCTGATTCGCTTCATTCACATTCGATGTTAGATGTCATGTTTATAGAGATTAAAATCCATAATGGTAGATATTGTCACCTGCAGAATCTGTAATCAGTCTAATTTAATTTTATACATTCTACATATCTTTTTTTAATAGTCTAATTCCCTTACTTAACAAGGTTTAGCAAGCATGCCTATAGGATCTCAAACACTTCATTTTGAGTTATTACTGTCTCATCACCTTCTGAACTCAGTAGATATCATGTCTACAGGACCCCCATCTAAACACTTAGGCAAGCCTTGGAGTAATAACTGTAAACTGCATCTACTTCTATTAATCGCTACAACCAGCAGGCAGGCCTGATTCGGGCTTCTTATCTGAGTTATGTAATAAACTAATCTGCCTCAATATTTAATCTCCTTCGTCTTTAGTATTTTTAATCATACATAAAAAGTATGTGCAAGTCATGCTAGTTATGTGCTTTTGTTCAAGGAGGCGTATATGAGCCTTTGTTTGTTTATATGTTTCCCCAAACATGCAGTATGTGTTTTGTATGTCGCCTTAGAATTTTTTACCTTTAAAACTTCAAATAAGCCTAATATCCCTCCCTTTTAGGATTAGTATTCCTAAGTGTCTCCGGGACTAATAGAAATGGGACGGGTAATAGCATGTAATAAGTAATCGAGACCAATCCATGCTTTAATACCTTAACGGGGTGGAAAGGGTAAATATGGACATGATGACCACGCGATAATGTCATGTGTAGCCCCCCATTGAGGAGTGATTACCGGACATTGTGTGTGGTAATCTATATTAAATATAAACCTAAGACCCATTTCCTTTATTTGCAAACTCTTTCCTTTTAAAATGCTTCTTTCAAATGTTCTTTCTTTTATGTGTTTAAATCCCCTAATATTTGAGCCCATACCTATCTATTCGCTAAATTCACAATAACTGTCTGGCTGGGACCACACTAGTGGATCTTGAGGGGTACCTAACACCTTCCCCTTGTGATAATTTCAAGCACTTACACAATCTCTGGTTATTCAAATAAACTCAGAGTTGAATCTCTATTGGTGTCCTAATGCACCTTAGTCATTAGGTGGCGACCCTTCAAATTGCAAAATCCACTTCCCAAAAGGAACGAGTTGTCCCTCCAAATGCCATAAACCCGATTTCTGCGAAAGGAAAAAGGGGGCGCGACAAACATGAGGACCAAACTTGTTCTTAGTTCTAGGATTCTAATGGGAAGGGTTAGAAAAAAATTATTTTTGGACCATTAGAGTTTGTTCTTGAATTCTAGCTAAGCTGAAAACCTTAGCTAAAGATCTAAGGCCTAGCATTTTGATAGTTAACCAATATCTGGTTTTATCCCCCTTATAAAATAACTCACAACATAATATTCAAAAAATTCTATCATTGCAATTAATTCATCAAAACCATTTATATAATCTTGGATAGGAATTACCTGGTGAAGTTCCTTGAAATCACCCATTGGGTCATCAAACAGTTTGTCCGAAATCTCGCATACAAACTTCTGATATATTCTCCCCACCTTGGCCATTCCCTTGTGACCATGTGCTTCATGTAGGACTTATGCCACTGTAAGGACTTCCCTTCTAGTTTGCAGGAAGCCAATTTCACCTTGGCACTCTCAGGTGTTTCATCCACATCAAAGTACTGCTCACAATTGTAGAGCCAATCCTTCAACCCATAACCATCAAATTTTAGGCAGTCCACCTAGTATTTTTGAGCTATCAGCTAGGTTATTAAATTTGTACTCATTCTCCACAGGAACAACATTATTATCAACATGGTTTTTCCATTAATAGAAGGTTTTGAACCATTGGAGGGTTCAAATTTCCCGTCATTAACCTCTTGATTTCCTCAATCGCCTGTGCCGCCTTTGCTTCTGCTGCTTGATGCAGATCTGCGATAGAACCAACTGTCACACCTCTTTTTTTCCTACACCCCGGAAAGGGTATAAGGGAGTTTTTTCCAACTTAAAGTGACAATCGAAACGGGATTCATTTATTATTAAAAATTTAGAGTCGCCACTTGGGATAATTTATGGTGTCCCAAGTCACCGGTTCAAATCCCGAATCGAGGAAAAGATTGACTCTGTTTTACAGTCCACGAACACAGAAATCCGGGTAAGGAATTTTGTTAACCCAGGAGAAGGTGTTAGGCATTCCCGGGTTTCGTGATTCTAACACGGTCGCTCAACTGTTATAATTATTATCTGATTTTAATACATGTTTTAGCCTATGGTTCAATTTTAACTTATTAATTGCTCTTATTCATTTTTAGGAAGATTGCAACATCATTTAAAATATGTCTTGAACCACGTCACATAAATGCACCCGTGATTTTTGACATATTTTGGACATCGTTGAGATTTATATTTTGGGTCACATAAATGCGCACCCGAGTTTAGGGAAATCAGTTATTAAAATAACGCGCCTAAAAATGACTATGCGTTTGCAATTTGCAGGGGCCATCAAACTTTAATTAAACGGCACGCCTCAAATTCTAAGGATCAATATAAAATTAAAATAAGAATCGCGCAATTGTGCTTTTTTGTTTGGCATGGCACACCTCAAATTCATTAAAGCTTAAGAGTTTCTAACTAATTTATGAGGGGTATAATTTGTTTATGTTATTCAATAAGGCGCATCCCAACTAGTTAACAATCTAACTAATCAACACTAAAAAATTCAAAGGACTCTTTATGCCAAATTTAGACTCACGTTACAAGAACAAATAATTAAAAGACCCAATCCCCTTTCAAATTGGGCCCAAAGGGGAAACCACTTACTTGTTGTGTATACTACTGAATCAGAGATTTTTGGTGACTTAAATCACATTACATATGAGGCTCAACACTACAAATAGAGGCAGCTATAGCGCTGGGACCCAAGGTCGAGCCCCTACGAGAACCCAAAGCTGCACACACTCATTAGAATTAAACACTGATCCTATAAAGCTTACATAATAACAAGAACTGTTATTGCCTATTTCTCAATGATTTCTAAGGTTTTTTGGGGCCCAAGCTGAGCCCAAATCTAACAATGGAGAAGAAAATGTTATATGGAACCTAGATCGAATCCCCCCCCCCCTCTCGATTTCATATTAATTCAACTATAGAGGTTGCAACCCAAACTTATTGTTCTAATTCAAGATGATATTCAATTAATACCAACAGCCCCGTATTTAAATTCTGATCACCCAAAAAGAGTAATTAGAAGTCGATTTGTTAACCTACTCTAGATCCAAAATTATTCTAAACTATCATGACCATATCACTTAAAATGACTACTGGGTCCAAACAAGCCCAAACGAAACTCGTATTGAATTTCCAGTAACAACAAATAACCTCACAGCTACAACCAATTTTGTTCACCTAGGGTATTCTAGCTTCATGGTGGCCTTAAAAATATAAGAATTATACTTGCTGGAATATCCAATGTAAAGAAACAATCAAACTTTAAGAATTTATGAGACAAGATCAAGTTTCATTCAAGATCTGATTGAACTCTAAGATGTTTATGTTTGTAGAATAACGTGTTTGTATGAGAAAGACCAAAATATCATGTTATATCTTACCTCAATTGTAAGCAGATTTCTAGAGCAATTAAAGAGTGATACAAAGCTAAACTAGAACTACTACAATATGAGTTGGACCAAATCAGCCAATGTACAACTTATGGCTACAAATACTTTCAACAACAAACCAAACAACCTCATTCCTGAAATCAGTAGCCACCATACTCACTTATGCATGTCAAAGATCAAAAGTGTGTACCTGGAAATGGAAAGATATAAACTATGGAGAATCAGCAGTAGCAATAGCAGATATCAACAACAATAACAGCAACAAACACAGCCCAGACTTGGTAAATGAACCCAAGAGATTAACCCCAAACGACCAATGGATAAATAGTTTCAACAGTTTTATCAGAAATTAATCAAAAGATTTCGATGGAACAGAACTTTTCTTATTGATCCTTTGGGCAGTTTTGATCTCAGAAGGTCTAAACTCTCACTCTCACCAAAAATCTATATCTCAGTCTTTCTCCCCCCTCCACTTTTACTCTATCTGTGTGTGTCTGTATATACTTCATAAACTACCCCTTTCCAGCTCATCTTTTTCTTTACAGTTGTATTGTTTTCCTTTTTCGAAATGTCCCCCCATGTTATCTTACTTTCCAACTCTAAAAAGGCCTTAAGCTAACCACTATCAGTCTCTTTTTCATTTTTAATTCATTCCACTACTTAGTGCTTATAATTTATTAGTTCATTAGTGCATTTCCTAGACCTTACCACTGGTTAGCAACCTCTTAAGTGGGTAAGCACTTGAATCTATACAATCCCTAGACTACCCTTAAGATACAATATTATTTAATATATCCTAAAAGTCTGAATACTTATAAACAGAAGACACACAAACCAATATAAATGCACTCCAAAATTAAGAAAACACCTAACAAATGAATCACATTAACTCATTTGAAGAATTAATCTATTATAAGAACTCTAAATGGAACTTTCAAACATGCTAGAAGACTGACGATTTCCAAAACACATTCGAATAAGCCTCGACCAATTCAATTTCAGAGCCTTAAATTAAACCTAGACCTTTCTTATATGATTATAAATCCGAAAATGCTATTGGAACAAAATTAATGCAGATGAAGAAAACAGACTTGTGGACAGAAGGATAACTGAGAAAGATGTTGAATAAAGAAAACAAAAAGAAAAGAAGAAGAATAAAAGGTGAAAGAAATTCAAAAATGAACAAAAAAATGAAAGGGAACTCACCAAACAGGCTTGAACTCAGGTTTGGCTTTGATACTGTGACTCACCCCAAACTGATGCTAATCATTTGTTCTTTATTAAGAATAAATGACCAACATCAGTTTTGTAGTGAGTCTACCTTCTAATCACAAAACTAGAGGCTTGGATCGATGCGTGTCATCAAGCTCAATGGAAACTAATTTTGAAATTTTAGGTTCGAACTTAGATTTAAAATTCGACGAGTTCCGGTCAGATTCGAAGGAAACTAATGATGGATTTGGTAAGAGGGGCTCGGGGTGGTTCTATGGTGTAAAGATGAGGGTGAACGGAGTTGGCGCCGCCACCCTAAGGCGGTGAGGGTATGGTGGCGGCGTCTCTAGGGTTTGGTTAGAGACGAAAGGGTTGAGGGGTTCTGAAGGGGGCGGGTTTGGTTGGACACATATATACTAAGGGTGGAATTGGATCCAAACCGTTCGATCAAATGAGATCAACGGCCTGGATCATATGACTAAATGGCACGATACCGTTTTAGACTCCTTTGAGACCGGATCGGTCTCTGAAAAACGGGTCGGGGTCGGATACGGGCAACGGGGTGTGTTCTAGACCGTTGGATGAACAATTCTTTAACGGCTCGGATTGAGGCGAGTCCAAATGACGTCGTTTGGTTCAGTATAGGGCCGGACTGGTTGGGACGGGTTTTTGGGCTGATTTAGGGCGGGTTTGGGTGTATTTGATTTGGGCTTTGGTGGTTAAATTGAGTTTGGCCCAATTTGATTTCCTTTTCTCTTAGTAATTCTTTTTCTTCCTAAATTGTCTTCAAAATTAAAACCAAAAATCCTAACTCAAATTATAAAACCAAAATTGACTTAAAATACTAATCCACTTTAAATAATATTTATCACAAGTAATTAAATACTAAAAAATAAAATAATCACACAATTTGACATTAAACACTTTTAAAATGCAAAATACGTTATTTTTTTATTCTTTCATTTTTGTAAAAATAAGTAATTTACTACTCAACTAAAAAATTATAAAATTAAACCCTAAATGCAAATGCAATCTATTTTTTTGTATTTTTAATTTATTTAAACATACAAACATGCACGAATTCATGCTTAATGACAGAAAATACTATAAAAATCCACAAAATTGCAAACAACGGAAAAAATAATTTTATTTTAAATTTTTTTTGAGTGATTCTCATAGGGAAAAAATCACGTGCTCACAGCTGCCCATCTTTGCCCGAAAACACAAAGAGTTTTTGTGCAAAGATAAAGTGAGCGGATACGAGTGATTTTTGCCCGTTTTGAATACTCCGTGGGAAGCATTTTTGAAAGATTTGACCGAACCTCTGCTTCAAAGGTTTCCTACATATCCTTGGCTATAAAGGAATCAGGTCAATGTAGTTCAGGAAGTTTCGGTAGTTGGGACTACCATGAGCTGTGGTTTCACTATTACTGCTATTGCTGCTGATACTGCTTACTGACCTCCTTATTACACCATGACAAAATGAATAAGCTAGACTAAGCTATAATCTATTCTTTACAATGATTTATTTTCAAACTTGGTCTTATGACTGTTGTTGCCTTGTTGATTTGTGTTTCCCTCAGTTGTTCCTTTGCTGCTGACTCGAATTGTATTCTTGAGATGCTTTCCCTCTCCTTCAGGCGGGTACCTGATTGCTGAACTTGAATTGGATTCCTTATTCTCCAGGTGGACGCCTGATTGCTGAATATTCCACTATCTTTCCTTGTTCTCCAGGTGGACACCTAATTGCTTGAACTTGAATTGCTTCTTCCTTTCGTTTTTCAGGCGGGTTCCTGATTACTTGAAATCTGAATGGTATTCCCTTGTTCTCCAGGTGGGCTCCTGACTGCTGCGCTTGAAAGTATTCTCTACTCTCCAGGCGGGCTCCTGACTTCAAAATAGACAAACCAAGAATTTGAAAGCTAAAACATAAATTATACTCCCTTATTCTCCAGGCGGGCTCCTGACTACTGCGCTTGAATGTGTTCCCATGCTTTCCAGGCGGGCTCCTGATTGCTAATCTTGAAATGTATTCCCATGATCTCCAGGTGGACTCCTGACTTCAAAATAGACAAAACAAAGAAAATTTTTTGCCCCAGTTAGGGTATCTGGGCACATATGTAAGTGTAAAACGAACCACATTACCAAATATCAATAAGCATTTGAAAACTAGGTTCCGTTATCCAGGGGGTCCTGACAACTCTTGACAATTTTAAATCTAAGCTATATCTTTTAAAGGTGTGACTTCCGCTAAATCTCATTATTTAATGAAAACTCTCAAAGCTAGGTCCCATTGTTCAGGAGGGTCTTGAAAATTCCTAATTGAATCCTATCTAAACCATGCAAACTTTGAAATTAACTTATGTTCCTTTGGGGTACACTTATGCTAGATCTTGTTTTTCACGATTGTTTCTATTTTTTTTATTTCTTTTTTAAACTAGGTCCCATTTTCCAGGAGGGTCCTGAGAATTTCCGACTAAATTGGGAAAAGGCGGAAAAAGATGGCGTTTATGCTTGGGGAAAACGTTGAGGAAACAGAAAATCATAATCATTAATCTGGGAAAGAAAAGAAGTCAGAATCTTTGTTCTCATGGGGTAATGTCCAAAGTGTATCCCAAACATACAAACTTCAAAGTTCCACTTATAATCTTCTAGGTGCATTCATTCCAAATTCTGCTACTCATGATTATTTTGAATTTTAAACTAAGTCCTATTTTCCAGGAGGGTCCTGAGAATTTTCGCGATCAAATCGTCCTAGTACTTACTCTCCTTACGGATGATTTCCAGAAACAAATGCCATTTTTGCCCCTGTTTCAAATCAAAGAAAATTTCGTCAGTTTAAAAACGTGGTGGTTCATCGTGGCATTCTTGTTGGAGGCGGTTTTCTCTTTGCCATTCTTTGCTTCGTCCAAACGCCTTGAACTGATCGAAAAGATTGTTTTGACCTTCTGACTGATCCTTAACTGCAAGATCCACAACTGCTATTCTCCCCTCCTGACCTTTCTGCCTGAAGCCGTACATCTCCCACGACATTACTGAACCATTCCACAGTTTTAACTTTTGCTTACACCATAGGTCCCATTTTTCATCTTTGGCATGTTCTAGCTGCATTTTGCTTTGTGCAATTCCAAAACTGGTAGTAAGCTTTGAAATTCCTTCTTACAAGGCTAAACTTGGAAGAGCTTTAGAGAAGTAAAATTAACAGCAATGAAATGCAAGGATTTTAAGAATAAAGAAAAGAATCCAAAGTTGGATGACTATTGGAGATAGGAAAAGGGACTTATCTAAGCAGAATCACCGGCACCAATGATCATGGTATGCATTTGGATTAATCAGCCCAATCTATTTAACCAATCTCCTTTCCAATTGTTTTACTTTGTTCTCCAAGATTTCCACAACCCAATTTTACTTTCCGCCAACTTACGGACCTTGTTCGACTTGCAGTGCCCTGAAGGGTTTTCATCGACAAATCTCTCTCATTTGTTTTCTCAGCTTTCGTTGCCTCATGGTGCCCACGAAGGTTTTCACCAATAAAACTCTCTCATTTTTATTTTCTCTCAGCTTTCGTCGCCTCATGGTGCCCATGAGGGCTTTCACCAATAAGACTCTCTCATTTTTTTGATTTTTCTTACTTAAACTGGAGTGTTGCCCCTGATATGAATTCTCATTACATTGCTTGACTTGGCATCTTTCGAAGACTGATCGGAAGGTCTTTCTTTGGACCGTAATGTGGGCTTTTGGATGGGGTTAGAAAAAAAGGGTATCAAAGGCTCAAAACAATTTTGACACGGGTTTAAAATTACAACTCTTGGAATCACATTTCTTATTACAAGTACAACTTCTACCCCAGTTTCTTGCTTGGGGATCTTTTGATATTTTATTTTACTATGACTGAGCCGGGAAGCTGCCTATGTATCCTTAATAGGAATCATGTCAAACGTAGTTCACACATGAATTTCCTTGTTATCATACTTTTAACTTCTTTTCTTTTCTCTTTTTCTTTTCTTTCTTTTTCTCTCTTTTTCGTTATTGATTCCAAAATAGGGTATGAAAGAAAGAAATAAGGCTCAAAAGGGGGAACAAAAGGGTAAAGTATTTAGATAGCAGAACAAATTGCCTTCATCATTTCAGTCTTTGAAATAATGCCAAATACAAACAATCAACAATTATACCAAAGAAATCATACATAATATCTTTTTACTGCATCAACATTGATAGCCATGTCTATGCATTTTCCTTCGATATCTGTTAAACATAAAGCACCATTGGACAATACTCTGGTCACAATGAATGGACCTTGCCAATTTGGGGCGAACTTGCCTTCTGCTGGCCCACTTCAAACTTCTGGGGACGTACCTTTTTGTTGTATGCTCTTGCCATTCTCTTTTGATATAACTGGCCATGACACACTGCTACCAATCTTTTTTTATCAATCAAATTCAACTGCTCCAAATGGGTTTTGACCCACTCATTATCATCAATTTCAGCCTCAGCGACAATCTGAAGGGACGAGATCTCAACTTCCGCAGGTATCACTACTTCAGTTCCATATACCAACAAATAAGGAGTTGCACCTACTGAAGTACGAACAGTAGTGCGATAACCCAGCAGCGTAAACGGTAATTTTTCATGCCATTGCCTGAAACTTTCTACCATTTTCCGAAGTATCTTGTTTATATTTTTGTTGGCTGCCTCAACTGCTCCATTCGCCTTAGGACGGTATGGGGTAGAATTGCGATGTGCAATCTTAAACTGTTGGCAAACCTCTTCCATCAATTTACTGTTAAGATTAGCACAATTATCCGTAATGATCACCTTTGGGATTCCGAATCGACAAATGATATTGGAGTGAACAAAATCGACCACTGCTTTCTTGGTCACCGATTTGAAAGTTTTGGCCTCAACCCACTTAGTGAAATAATCAATGGCTACCAGAATGAATCTATGCCCATTGGACGCTGCTGACTCAATTTGTCCAATAATATCCATGCGCCAAGTAATGAAGGGCCATGGTGCCGACATCGTATGCAGCTCCGATGGCGGAGAATGAATCAAATCTCCATGTATCTGGCATTGATGACATTTGCGCACAAAACTGATACAATATTGCTCCATGGTGAGCCAATAATAACCTGCTCGGAGAATTTTCTTTGCCAGCACATATCCGCTCATATGTGGTCCGTAGACTCCTGAATGTACTTCGGACATGACAGTCGTAGCTTGTCTAGCATCTATGCATCTTAACAATCCAAGGTATGGTGTTCTTTTATACAAAACTCCTCCACTTAAGAAGAATTCACTCGCCAACCGTCGAATTGTTCTCTTCTGATCCCCCGTGGCTTTCACTAGATATATCCCCATTCTGATGTACTCCTTGATATCATGAAACCATGGTTCGCCATCAAGTTCTTCTTCAATCATGTTGCAGTAAGCATGTTGATCTCGTACTTGAATGTGCAAAGGATCGACATGGGCTTTGTCCGGATGGTGCAACATTGATGCTAGGGTAGCTAAAGCATCGGCGACCTCATTATGGACCCTAGGAATATTCCTAAACTCCATTGATCGAAACCGTTGATAAAGATCATGCAAACATTGTCGGTATGGTATGAGCTTCAAATCTCGTGTTTCCCATTCTCCTTGAATTTGATGTACTAGAAGATCCGAGTCTCCCAAGACCAAAACTTCCTGGACATCCATGTCTCCAGCTAGCCTCAAACCCAAAATGCACGCCTCATACTCATCCATATTGTTGGTACAATAAAAACGAAGTTGAGCCGTGACAGGATAGTGATGCCCTGTTTCAGAAATAAGCACAGCTCCTATTCCGACTCCCTTTATGTTAGCCGCCCCATCAAAGAAAAGTTTCCAGCGTGGTTTTTCAATTTGCTCCAGTTCATCAATATGCATCACCTCTTCATCGGGGAATAAGTTTTCAATGGCTCGTACTCATCATCAATCGGATTCTCGGCCAAATAATCGGCCAATGCTTGGGCTTTCATCGCAGTCTGAGTCATATAGATTATGTCAAACTCTGTGAGCAAAATCTGCCACTTCGCCAGTCTTCCTTTCGACATTGGATTTTGAAAGATATACTTCAATGGATCCAAGCGTGAAATGAGGTAAGTAGTGTAGGATGACAAATAATGTTTCAATTTCTGTGCCACCCAAGTTAGGGCGCAACATGTCCTTTCCAGGTGAGTGTACTTAACCTCTTAAGTCGTGAACTTCTTGCTAAGATAGTAGATGGCATGTTCTTTCCTGCAGGTGACGTCATGCTGCCCCAGTACACAGCCAAATGAATTTTTCAGGACAGTCAAGTAAAGAATCAAAGGTCTCCCTGGTTCTGGCGGTATCAACACAGGCGGGTTAGACAAGTATCCATTTATCTCATTGGATGCTTCTTGACACTCATCAGTCCACTTGATCGCAGTGTCCTTCTTCAGCAACTTGAAAAAAGGCTCACAAGTTGTCGTGAGCTGATCAATAAATCTGCTGATATAGTTCAACCTTCCTAACAGACTCATCACTTCAGTCTTGTTCCTCGGAGGGGGCAATTCTTGTATGGCTTTGTTCTTTGATGGGTCCAACTCGATGCCTCACTGGCTAACTATGAATCCCAACAGTTTTCCGGATGGAACACTAAATGCACACTTGGCGGGGTTTAGCTTGAGGTTGTACCTGCGAAGCCTCTGGAAGAATTTCCTCAAATCCCCGACATGGTCGGCCTGATGCTTTGATTTTATGATCACATCATCTACATATACCTCAATCTCCTTGTGTATCATATCATGAAACATAGTAGTCATTGCCCTCATATAAGTTGCCCCAACATTTTTCAAACCAAATGGCATTACTCGGTAGCAATAAGTTCCTTATGGCGTGATGAATGCCGTCTTTTCTACATCTTCTTCATCCATCAGAATCTGATGATACCCGACATAGCAATCCACAAAAGATCCAATCTCACACTTGGCACAATTATCGATCAAAATATAGATGTTGGGTAGTGGGAAGTTATCCTTTGGACTTGCTTTGTTGAGATTGCGGTAATCGATGCATACTCTGATCTTGTCGTCCTTCTTCAGTACAGGCACGACATTAGCCAACCAAAAAGGATATCGAGTGACCCGAATAACCTTTGCATCCAACTGCTTGGTAACTTCTTCTTTAATTTTCACACTCAAATCAGTTTTGAATTTCCTCAACTTTTGCTTGACGGGAGGGAATGTTGGATCAGTGGGTAATTTGTGGACCACTAAATCAGTGCTTAAACCCGGCATGTCGTCATATGACCACGCAAAAACATCTTTGTACTCGATGAGTGTTTTGATTAACTCCTCCCGGATTTTCGGCTCGAGGTGGACACTTATTTTAGTTTCTCGGACATTGTCTGTGTCCCCTAAATTGACGGCTTCTGTGTCATTCAGGTTGGGTTTGGGTTTTTCTTCGAAGTGAATTAACTCCTTACTAATTTCTTCGAAGGCTTCATCCTCATCATCGTATTCTGATTCGTAATCACAATCTACTTCTTGAACTAACATTTCAGAATCAGATTGATTTTTAAGACTGGGCTGAGGATTCCTTATGCATACCATGTCATTAGAACCAGCGTAAAAAGAACTGTATAGAAAAGAAAACAAAACAAAAAGGAAAACCATCAGGAATGATGAAGAAAGGGAAATTGTATTTTATTGAATGATAAAAGATAACAAGGTTTGCACACTCAAACAGACTGAAAAATGAAATCCGGATTACAACCCTGGAATAATCTGTACAAACTTAAAGAAAAATCAAAGCAAACTACCAAGACTCCTTCCGAGTAGGGAGAAGAGTAGCCTTCCAATTATTAAGCTTTGTTGTTGGCCCGACAAATTGCACTTCCGCGTTGCTAAAACCTTCTCCAATTTCTACCATGTTCACACTGTCGAACAACTTCTCAAATCTTTCAATTAACTCCTTGTCCGGATCAATCACAGAACTGGGAATTGTTGTCACTAGGCGATTCCTCGTACCGGACTTGACAAATGATCTGGAAAGACGTGGGACCGGCTTTGGAAGGACCCATGCCCTCTGTTTCAATTTCCTAGCTCTTTTTATGTCTGCGGTTGTGGGCTTGAATCCTAGACCAAATGTTCCCAAGTTTTCGGGAAGAGACACGGGCTGTATGATGCCTTGCAGAGCTGATCCCAAACCCTTTCCTAGTACAAAACCATTCTTCAACATTTCATACGCTACCATGACTGATGCGTCGGTTATCTTCGGATTTGGGATACACTTCCCTTATGGAACTTTCTCGACTGACATTGCGTCAGAAACTTGGTAGACCCATGGTCCCTTGTCATCTCCCACTTCAATGAATGGCACAATGGTTCTTCGCCGTGCACAACTATTTCCTGTCTGTCCCATTCAAACTTGACCATCTGATGGAGGGTTGATGGTACTGCTTTAGCGGCGTGGATCCATGGTCTCCCTAATAGAAAATTGTAGGAAACAGCTATATCTAGCACTTGGAATTCCATCGTAAATTATACTGGACCTATAGTCAGTTCCAACATTATGTCCCCGACGGAGTCTTTTCCTCCGCCGTCAAATCCTCACACACATGTACTGTTCTTATGGATTCTCTCATCTTCTACTTTCAGCTTGCTTAGAGTGGAGAGAGGACAGATGTTCGCACTTGAACCATTGTCAACCAATACCCGGGTAACCACGGAATCCTCGCATTTTACTGTTAGGTAAAGGGCTTTGTTGTGCTCAGTACCCTCTATGGGCAATTCATCATCGGAAAAAGTGACTCTGTTTACTTTAAAAATCTTGTTGGCTATCTTTTCCAGATGGTTTACCGAGATCTTGTCGGGGACATGGGCCTCATTCAAGAATTTCATCAGCGACTGACGGTGCTCATCTGAATGGATTAGCATTGAGAGCAATGAGATCTGAGCGGGCGTTTTCCTCAAATGTTCTACAACAGAATAGCCATGCACTTTCATTTTACTCAAAAATTCCTCTGCCTCTTCTTTAGTTACAGCTTTCTTTACCGGCGTTGGATTATCTTTAGCTCTTCTTAACTCCTCGGGAGTAAAACACCTTCCTGAGCGAGTCAAACCTTGTGTTTCACAAACTTCTTCTTTGATTTCTTTCCCTTTGTAAATCACTGTCACTCGTTCATAATTCCAAGGAACAACCTTGTTGTTGATCACTGGAAGCTGAGTTACTGGTTTTATAATAATAGGCTCTGTGCGAGCACCCTTCACAACCACAACAGGTTAACTTGCAACCCCTGACACTACCACTTTAGCTTTCTCTGGTTTCACTGCAATAATGCTTGACGACCCTCTCTCGGCTACCACAACGGGCTTATCATCTACCTCTTTCAACTGGACCACTGATTTCCCACTGGTTACCTTTTCCTTCGAGCTGGTTTCGCTGGAACGGATCATCATTACCGTCTGTGAGGGCTTCCTGGGCTCCCCCTCTTTATGCATCAACTCAATCATATGTGTCTCATGGTGAGCTGGCAGTGGATTCTGATTGATATTCGGTGCTTCTAGGACCTGAACCTCGATCCGATGAGTATCAATAAGCTCTTGCACAGCTATTTTTAGTTTCCAACACTTCTTTGTATCATGCTCAGGGGCCCCTGAACAGTACTCACAACTCACCGAGTGGTCAAGATTTCTTGGAGGGGGATTTGACATTTTAGGCTCAATTGGATTCAGCATGCCCAACTGCCTCAACCTGTGGAAAAGACTGGTATATGATTCCCCCAGTGGAGTGAAAGTCTTTTGTTTCTGTAACCTCTCATTCTTGAAGGCTTGGTTTGGTCGGAAACACGTCCCGGGGGGATTTCTGTAGGCTCTTGGGGGTGGATACGTGTTTTGTGGAGCTGGGTATGGATTTTGTGGAGCCGGCGCACGCCATTGTGCGTGTACCGGAGTTTGGGTATAGGTTTGTGCATGATGGACGGAAAAATAGGGATCTGGCGGTGGGTAATAATGTTGTGGAAGGCTATATGGAGTGTGGGGGTAATTTTGGTGGTAGGGTCGTGGTAGCCCTCTCATATCCCTGAAGGATTGTTCTATGCTTTTCATTTTTCTGAACATCTCCTCATGTTCGGAATTTTTGGCTGGTCTCTCAGCTTCTCTCGAGAGATCAGAATGTGGATCATAGGGGTAGGTTTCGGGAGCTTTGAAGGTGGGCTCTGGGGGATAATACTGGTTGTCCTGAGTTTGGAACACAGGTTCACTCGGGGATCTATGGAGTGCAGCTGGTGGAGATGCCACAAAGATAGGGGTGACTGGCTGAGGAGGGTATGGAATTGATTTTGGTGGTGGAGCTTGTGGCATACGAGACGTAGTGCCATGGTAGTGTTGATAAATGGGAAAACCTGGATCGGTGGTGGGATGATCTTGAGACTGAGCTAATGGTGGGGTAAAAGCCGGTTGGCTGGGTAAGACGACGGTGATTGCCCTTTGGACCAGGCTTGGTACATTTCGGTCATCTGTTGCTTAATTTTGAGCATCTCCTATTTCATTTTATTGACGTCCAACTCCTCTACCTCAACACTAGTGTCGACATCCGGGATAGACATGATTTCTGGTATTTGTCCCTTTGATCTGGTTTGGTAATGATAATGTGTCAGTATCCTCTAAATAAACTAACTGCTTGAATTCTCTGGAAAACAACAAACTTGTCAGTTTTTAGAGTTTAACACATATGCAACTACACGTTGGGATGCAATACACCTAGGTAATTAACCATTTTTTATCATGCATTTGCTTCGGTTGCGTGCATCATTCCGGCCTCTCATAATTGTGCCCCTTTTTTTAAGCTTCTTTATTCCATTCTCCTTTATTTATTTTTAATTTCCCCTTTTTATTTTTAGTGGTGGTCAAATCCTATAGAGATTGCCTACGTATCATGTTCCCGCATGAATCAGACCGTGCGTAGTTCTGTCAGATAAGCGTGAAAGTAAATAAAATATTTTTGGGATTTTCAGCTTTTATAAAATAGATACTTTGATTACAAAGACTCAATACTAACAAATTTCAAAAGACTAACATACTTTGATGCAAAAGAAAAAATACAGACTCCGAAATTAAGTTATCATACTTTAAAAAAATACAGACTAACAGAAAGAAAATATAAACCCAACATGACTTACGGACTCCGACAGAAAAGGAAATACCGACTCAAATGGAAAATCATGAGTATATCAATGCTCCTGGTGCCCGCGGGACATCATTCGGTCTCGTCATGGGCCTATGTGCAAGATCCCTTTGAAGTCTGTCCAAGTTGTTCATTATTTGTTTAACAGAGGTCATCACCACTGCAAAGAACGTAGTGTGAGTCATATCCTCACAAATGTGGCACTTCATAACGATGTAGTCTACGATGTTTCTAATTCTCTCTCTTATGACGCCCTTTTCTTGTAACAAACGCCCAATCTGTCGGGCCCTAGCCTCCAAAGCTTGCTTGGCTGCATAATTTTGTTCCTGAAGTTGTTGCAAGTCTATTTCTAATTGCGCCAATGTCATATAACAGCGTTCCCTTTCAACCTTGAAGTCTTTTGACTGCTTGATCATTTTGTTTTCCGTGGCGATGACCCTTTTCTTCAACCCCGCGACCTCATCGTCGTACCTTTCTCTTAAATGCTTAACCAGGCATACCCATTCATCTGCATTTTTAGCCAATTGTTTTTGAGCCCTGGCCAGTTCACTTTCTGCTTTGTTCAAAAAGAAACTATAGTTACTCACTTTCTGCCTTAGGTTAGCTACGAGTATTTGACGGTTTCTGCACGTAATGCAGACAAACGTTCCTACTAGGGATCCGGCATGAGGTCTTGTTATACTAGGTTAAAAACCTGGGTTTTTTTGTTCTAGACCTGGCTTACCCGAGTGGACAACTCGAGCCGAGGGGGGCTGCGTACTGGTAACCAAAAGATCATCCGGCTTTGAAACTTGTTCGAACCTCGTTCTATTTGGAATAGGACTCTAACAGAAAGAAGTCACGACCAGCGTGCACTCCTCAGGAGAGAGAAGAGAGGGGTTTCGTAGCAATTTATATACAGTTCAGATAATATCAAAGCGGTGAAAAGCAATATTTAGCACATTAGGCCCAAACATGTAAATAAGACCAGATAATAAATAAAGCCAAATATAACAATTATCCTAAGCTCGAATTCTGAACCTTGAACCAGAGATTCTGGGTTCGGTCCCCAGCAGAGTCGCCAAAGCTGTCACACCTCCTTTTTTCCTACACCCCGGAAAGGGTATAAAGGAGTTTTTTCCAACTTAAAGTAACAATCGAAACGGGATTCATTTATTATTAAAAATTCAGAGTCGCCACTTGGGATAATTTATGGTGTCCCAAGTCACCGGTTGAAATACCGAATCGAGGAAAAGATTGACTCTGTTTTACAGTCCGCGAACACATAAATCCGGGTAAAGAATTCTGTTAACCCGGGATAAGGTGTTAGGCATTCCCGGGTTCCGTGGTTCTAACACGGTCGCTCAACTGTTATAATTGGCCTATTATCTGATTTTAATACATGTTTTAGCCTATGGTTCAATTTTAACTTATTAACCGCTCTTATTCATTTTTAGGAATATTGCAACGTCATTTAAAATATGTCTTAAACCACGTCACATAAATGCAGCCGTGATTTTTGACATATTTTGGACATCGTTGAGATTTGGATTTGGGTCACATAAATGTGCACCCGAGTTTAGGGAAATCAGTTATTAAAATAACGCGCCTAAAAATGACTACGCGTTTGCAATTTGCGGGGGCCATGAAACTTTAATTAAACGGCACGCCTCGAATTCTAAGGATCAATACAGAATTAAAATAAGAACCGCGCAATTGTGCTTTTTGTTTGGCACGGCACACCTCAAATTCATTAAAGCTTAAGGGTTTCTAAACTAATTTATGAGGGGTATAATTTGTTTATGTTATTCAATAAGGCGCATCCCAACTAGTTAACAATCTAACTAATTAACACTAAAAAATTCAAAGGACCTTTTATGCCAAATTTAGACTCACATCACAAGAACAAATAATTAAAAGACCCAATCCCCTTTCAAATTAGGCCCAAAGGGGAGCCCACTTACTTGTTGTGTATACTATTGAATCAGAGATTTTTGGTGACTTAAATCGCATTACATATGAGGCTCAACACTACAAATAGAGGCAGCTATAGCGCTAGGACCCATGGTCGAGCCCCTACGAGAACCCAAAGCTGCACACACTCATAAGAATTAAACACTGATCCTATAAAGCTTACATAATAACAAGAACTGTTATTGCCTATTTCTCAATGATTTTTAAGGTTTTTGGGGCCCAAGCTGAGCCCAAATCTAACAATGGAGAAGGAAATGTTATATGGAACCTAGATCGAATCCCCCCCCCCCTCTCGATTTCATATTAATTCAACTATAGAGGTTGCAACCCAAACTTATTGTTCTAATTCAAGATGATATTCAATTAATACCAACAGCCCCGTATTTAAATTTTGATCACCCAAAAAGAGTAATTAGAAGCTGATTTGTTAATCTACTCTAGATCCAAAATTATTCTAAACTATCATGACCATATCACTTAAAATAACTATTGGGTCCAAACAAGTCCAAACGAAACTCGTATTGAATTTCCAGTAACAACAAATAACCTCACAGCTTCAACCAATTCGTGTTCACCTAGGGTATTCTGGCTTCATGGTGGCCTTAAAAATATAAGAATTATACTTGCTGGAATATCCAATGTAAAGAAACAATCAAACTTTAAGAATTTATGAGACAAGATCAAGTTTCATTCAAGATCTGATTGAACTCTAAGATGTTTATGTTTGCAGAATAGCGGGTTTGTATGAGAAAGACCAAAATATCATGCTATATCTTACCTCTATTGTAAGCAGATTTCTAGAGCAATTAAAGAGTGATACAAAGCTAAACTAGAACTACTACAATATGAGTTGGACCAAATCAGCCAATGTACAACTTACAAATACTTTCAACAACAAACCAAACAACCTCATTCCTGAAATCAGTAGCCACCATACTCAGTTATGCATGCCAAAGATCAAAAGTGTATACCTGGAATTGGAAAGATACAAACTATGGAGAATCAGCAGTAGCAGTAGCAGATATCAACAACAATAACAGCAACAAACACAGCCCAGACTTGGTAAATGAACCCAAGAGATTCACCCCAAAAGACCAATAGATCAGTAGTTTCAACAGTTTTATCAGAAATTAATCAAAAGATTTCGATGGAACAGTACTTTTCTTATTGATCCTTTGGGCAGTTTTGATCTCAGGAGGTCTAAACTCTTACTCTCACCAAATGTCTATATCTCAGTCTTTCTCCCCCTTCTTTACTCTATCCGTGTGTGTCTGTATATACTTCATAAACTACCCCTTTCCAACTTCTCTTTTTCTTTACAGTTGTATTGTTTTCCTTTTTCGAAATGTCCCCCCATGTTATCTTACTTTCCAACTCTAAAAAGGCATTAAGCTAACCACTGTCAGTCTCTTTTTCATTTTTAATTCATTCCACTACTTAGTGCTTATAATTTATTAGTTCATTAGTGCATTTCCTAGACCCTACCACTTGTTAGCAATCTCTTAAGTGGATAAGCACTTGAATCTATACAATCCCTAGACTACCCTTAAGATACAATGTTATTTAATATATCCTAAAATTCTGAATACTTATAAACAGAAGACACACAAATCAATATAAATGCACTCCAAAATTAAGAAAGCACCTAACAAATGAATCACATTAACTCATTTGCAGAATTAATCTGTTATAAGAACTCTAAATGGAACTTTCAAACATGCTAGAAGACTGACGATTTCCAAAACACATTCGAATAAGCCTCGACCAATTCAATTTGAGAGCGTTGAATTAAACTTAGACCTTTCTTATATGATTATAAATCCGAAAATGCTATTGGAACAAAATTAATGCAGATGAAGAAAACGGACTTGTGGACAGAAGGATAACTGAGAAAGATGCTGAATAAAGAAAACAAGAAGAAAAGAAGAAGAATAAAAGGTGAAAGAAATTCAAAAATGAACAAAAAAATGAAAGGGAACTCACCAAACAGGCTTGAACTCAGGTTTGGCTTTGATACTGTGACTCACCCCAAACTGATGCTAATCATTTGTTATTTATTAAGAATAAATGACCAACATCGGTTTTGTAGTGAGTCGACCTTCTAATCACAAAACTAGAGGCTTGGATCGATGTGTGTCATCAAGCTCAACGGAAACTGATTTTGAACTTTTAGGTTCAAACTTAGATTTAAAATTCGACGAGTTCCGGTCAGATTCGAAGGAAACTAATGATGGATTTGATAAGAGGGGCTCGGGGTGGTTCTATGGTGTAAATATGAGGGTGAACGGAGTTGGCGCCGCCACCCTAAGGCGGTGATGGTATGGTGGCGGCGTCTCTAGGGTTTGGTTAGAGACGAAAGGGTTGAGGGGTTCTGAAGGGGGCGGGTTTGGTTGGACACATATATACTAGGGGTGGAATTGGATCCAGACCGTTCGATCAAACGAGATCAACGGCTTGGATCATATGACTAAATGGCACGATACCGTTTTAGACTCCTTTGAGACCGGATCGGTCTCTGAAAAATGGGTCAGGGTCGGATACGGGCAACGGGGTGTGTTCTAGACCGTTGGATGAACAATTCTTTAACGGCTCGGATTGAGGCGAGTCCAAATGACGTCGTTTGGTTCAGTATATGGCCGGACTGGTTGGGACGGGTTTTTGGGCTGATTTAGGGAGGGTTTGGGTGTATTTGATTTGGGCTTTGGTGGTTAAATTGAGTTTGGCCCAATTTGATTTCCATTTCTCTTATTAATTCTTTTTCTTCCTAAATTGTCTTCAAAATTAAAACCAAAAATCCTAACTCAAATTATAAAACCAAAATTGACTTAAAATACTAATCCACTTTAAATAAAATTTATCACAAGTAATTAAATACTAAAAAATAAAATAATCACACAATTTGACATTAAACACTTTAAAAATGGAAAATACGTTATTTTTTATTCTTTCATTTTTGTAAAAATAAGTAATTTACTACTCAACTAAAAAATTATAAAATTAAATCCTAAATGCAAATGCAATCTATTTTTTGTATTTTTCATTTATTTAAACATACAAACATGCACGAACTCATGAAATAATGACAGAAAATACTATAAAAATCCATAAAATTGCAAACAACGGAAAAAATTATTTTATTTTGAATTTTTTTTGGGAGTGATTCTCGTAGGGTAAAACTCACGTGCTCACACCAACCACAGCTTCCATCGATCCCTTCAAAGAACCATCTTCTCTTCGTAACTCTTGCATACAGTGATGTGATTGTAAGCATAAACTTTAATTCACACCAGGATCTTGAACATGATAATCTTACACAAAATCATTACAGAAAACATACCTGAAGTGAAATCCATTATCTTGAAGCGGAAGCGTTAATCGGTAATTGCTTTCTCGCCCCTTGCCCTAAGTTTACGTTATCGACGACTTTAGTGATGGAAGAGAGAATAAAAAAATATGGTAACCCTGATGGGTGGGTAGAGGACCAATTTATAGAGGTTCTCACTTAATCTAGTACGTCCATCAAGTAACCAATCAGACGGATGAGATTTGATAATTAATTAAATATTAATTATGGGCCTTAACCTATTGGGCCATATACACATAGGAAAATAACTTACATTCTCCCACTTGGCCCAATAATCACATAATATTAATATTTAATATATGAACTTTAGTTGCGCAGAAACAAATCTCTTCTATAATGTCCATCATAAATACCATAATACGATAAACTACTAAATGTGAGTTATGGAGGTTATATATAATTTGTCTACATACTCCCTTCCATATATACAACATTATCAATTCATTGTACCAGGTCCATAAGCTATAAAATATTATGGTCCACAATAATGTCTCATTGAGACTTATCCTGTAATATCTCAAAACAATAATGTGTACACCATTATGAGAAACAAGAAATCATTAATGTATATCAGAAACATATAAATGAGCTCAGAGTGTCAAAACATCATAAATACATCAATCATTAATACCGCCAAGACCCATTCTATGTATATGTTCTTTAAATATCTTTGGTTGTAAACCTTTCGTTAACGAATCTGCAATCATGAGATCTATTCTAATATGCTCAAATGACACTCTTTGTTTCTGAACTTCTTCCTTGACGGTAAAGTACTTTAATTCCATATGCTTGGCACCTTTAGAGTACTTATCGTTCTTGGAGAAGAATACTGCTGCAGAATTATCACAGTAAATTTTCAGCGGCTTGATAATGGTGTCGACAACCCCAAGTCCTGAAATAAAGTTTCGCAGCCATAATGCATGAATTGTGGCTTCAAAACATGCCACAAATTTTGCTTCCATTGTGGATGTAGCAATTGTGAGCACGTGATTTTGGCTTTACGAAAACTACTCCAAAATAAATCAAAAAATAAAATAAATTTCTTTTACTGTGTAAATTTTGAATTTTGCGTAGTGTTAAATACTTGTTTTATGTCCGTAAATGTTTACTTTGTCATAATAAAATGAAAAAATAAAATAAAATACATATTGCATGCATATAGGATTTAATTATGCATTTAAAAGATAATTTAAATAAAATTACAAAAGAATATGCAATAGTTCTAGTTTTAATATTTCAATGTGTGATTAATGTGTTGTCCATGCATTAATAGGTAATTTATCTTTGCATGGATAATTTTATTTTTTATAATTTTTTAGGAATTTAATAATTAGGAATTTAATTAGGAAATTAAAAAGAGTGGAATTAAATGGGCAAAAATGGATCTGGGCCAAAATTTCTAAAACGAAATCAGGCCCAACCAAATTAATCCCCTTCACAGCCCAATCCCAACAACCCCATGTCCGGTCCAATTCAAACAAATCGAAACGACGACGTTTCATCACCCTTCATCAAGGGTCGTTGGATTCAATCCATCCAACGGCTGAGATCTCATCACCCTAACCCGTGATCCTTACCCGACCCAGTGACCCGACTCAGTCCGACCCCAACGTTAAACCAAACGACGTCGTTTGGATTAGTGGATTGATCCTGGCCATTCATCTTACTTGATCGGACGGACGATATCAATCCACCCCACCCCTATATAAATCCCAAGCCCTTACCCCGGCCCCTAACTGAACACCCCCCCCCCCCTCCTACACTGTTTATCATCGTCCCCCAAACCCACACTCCTGACCCTAGCCGCTATAGGATTCCACCGCCTGAAACCCGGCGGCATCAACGCCGCCGGTCACCAAAATAACACCCTAGAACCCCCTGAGCCTCCTCTATCCAAATATGTTATCCGTTGGGCTCGAATCTTCCTGAAGGTTCTCGAATCTTCAATTGAAGATTCGAGCCGAGTTTAGATCTAAACCAAACAACCCTTAGTTAACACCATAGTACCCCCTAGCATGCCTTGTTATGGATCTGAAGTTAGTTTGGCTCGAATCAGTTCTGAACTTCTCGAATCTTCTTTTGAAGATTCGGACCAAACAAGAACAACTCAGATCCGTTTCAAACTAACACCAAATAACCCCTAGGCTACCCGCACCCTTGTATCATGTTTGGTTCCCTTCGAATCTGCCCGGAAATGATCGGATTTAAGATCCAAGAACCTGAAACCCTAAAAATACCAAACTTTTGGATTCCATTCATATTAAATGAAGATTGAGGTTTAATCGACCTTAGTCGAAGTATTTTTAGTGGAAAATACTTCGACTAAGGTCTGTTTGATTTCAAGCAAAAAATCTGAAATCCAAGTTGAGTTCGAGTCGGAATAAAATTGAAGATTCAAAGGTATTTTTTCTATTTATTTTGTGTATTATACATGTATTTTTGTGTTTGTTTTAGTCTGTGTAATTTTCCCATCTTTTATTATCATACTGTCTCCTACCCATCTACTTGATTTTAAATGTGAATTGTTTCTGTTGATTGTGCTTAGTTACAATGTGTGTAATCGACTCGATTAAGTTCGTCGATTAGTTATATTATGAATTCTCAATCATGATAATACTGATTGAAACAATCTGTTTCTATTTATGCACTGTTTGTTGACAGATATTGTAGATAATCATTTTTAACTAATACTCGTCAGTTAAATCATCCTGGTTTATATGAATCTGTCAAAATAAGTGTTGTATATATGTTATTGTCTGAACATTAAAGTTTCAGGGCATTGTTAGTATTGACAATGATCCTGTGTGTGTTTGATTTTGGTTCAATGTTAAGTCCAGTCTGAATTGTTATGATAATTTCAGTAATATGTTGTTATGATGTTAGTTCTGAATTCAGTATAATATTGCTGTAATGTCAAGTTTGAATTCAAGTTTACAAAAGTTGGTCAAATACAATTGTGTTAGGATGTTAATAGGATTGGTTATAGCTGTAAATCAGAAGGATAATTAAGTTTATACAGATTTCAGGGGCATTTCTGGGAATGAAACAGTAAAAACAGGGTGTTAGTGCTAGTGTATTATAATGTAATGTTAGTGGCTATAGTTTAAGATAATAATGGGGAACAAGGGATAATGGGGCTGCTGAAAATCAGGTTAGGATCATATAAAGTATTAAAAAGTAGTTTTTAATGGAAACTTTCTAATTTTTAAAGGGATAAAGGGTCCATCCACCATTACAAAGGTGCAACCAGCCCTGTATAAATACAGGAGCTGGACAGACAGAAAGGAAGGAGTTTTAAGAGGGGAAAAAGGAGTTTTTTTTCAGAGAAAGGAGAGCTTAGAGAGAGTTTTAAAAACAGACTTTAAGAGGAGAAGAAAAAAATCAGTTTTCAGAGAGAGGGAAATCAGTTTTCAGAAGGAGAGATCAGTTTTCAGAAGAAGAGAGTTTGAGAGATTTTAGGAGAGGAAGATTAAACAGAAAAGGAACAAAAAGAACAGTCACACACACACACAAATATACAGCAGCAGAAACAGAAAAATCAGAGAAAAAATGGGAATTTGAAACTGAAAAGAAATTGAAGTCTGAAATATTGTTCTTTTGTTGAATCTGTTCAACCTTACTTGGTTCCACTGATTCAGTTAACATCTGAAGTGTCTTTTATAAAGTAACTGTACTGTGCATCTGTTTTCTTCGGATCTTATTATTGTTTAAATCTGTGGGAATACTGGTATTTGGGGCTGAGTTTGTTACTGCTGCTACTGCTGAAATTTATTCCTTCCACCTTCATTTTCAGGTACATGTCTTTTAAATTTTAAGTTGGAAAGAGATTCAACATGACTCATCAATGAAGCTTGAATTGAAATTCTATTTTTCAATTGTCCGAATTCATTAGTTTAAATTTCATTTTTTTTATGTTAGTTAACTAGTAGTGAATTCAATTTGATAGCTATGAGTTAAATTGTCTTATTTTGAAATTCATATAAAGTTTTGTAATAATGTTAGCCATTCCGAAATCTCATGGGTATAGGTATATGTGAATTGTCAAAACAGGGAGTAAGGCATAAAAATGGGCCATTGATTACATCCCATAATACCGTTAGCTAAATGTAGAGATTAAGAAGTTACATTAGTAGAATATCTTGTAACAAATATGATTTTGTTTAGATTGGTATAAGTTATTATATGGTATAATGACAGGTATAATCATATGAGTAAAGTAAGTTGGTATAGCTCGTCATGATGTTAAAATGTTATGAATGTTTACGTCAAACAGTTAGGTTGCATGTAAGGTAACTTTGTTGAATTAACTTGTATAATAATTCCTTTCCTATAAATTCGATGCCTATCTACCTTCATAAAACAAATTGACCAAATAATTAGGCCTATTAGATTAAAAGCAAGTATATGAGAATGAAAAGAGATGTACAAGCATAAATTGCCACACTTTACATCAATGATAATTAGAAATAGAATTTGCATTAAGTAAATAATGAAAATTCTCGAAAAATATTTCCTTCCTTTATGAATCATTTATTTTCAGTTTCATATGCAATTTATTCTTTGGCATATATATATATGTCATATTTGTTTAAAAATAGTATTAATCATATTTTTATTCTGTTCTTTGAATTTGAATAGTTGGAATGAATATAACTTATATTCGGAAATTATAATCAATGGGCAACATTCAATAAATTGTGAATTCTTTTTTCAAGAATTAGGGATATCTTAAATGAAGATTTCTCATAATATAATAAACAATTTATGAAAAAATCCCTAATATCATTGCAAATATTTCGCGCAATTAGGGATACGTTCGCGTACCCTGATTATATTTTTAAAAGCAAAATTCGGATTATGCGTACGCGCAATTTCGAGCGAATATTTAATAAAAGGATTTTTTCAAAGGCGTTAAATTAATTTCATAAAAATCCGCGATGTGCGGTTCAATATTTAAGAAAAACAAATATTCTTGATTCAGCACAATCTCGAAAAAATGATTGCTTAATAAATATATTATCAAAAGTTATTGTGTACACGTACGCGTGATACAATTCCGCATTTTTAAGTTTATAACACGAATATACGTACGCGTAATTCGAATCAAAGAAGGGTTTTCAATCACAATAAGTATAAGCGGTAGTAAAATCATGTAACATCAATATATTTAATAAAAATCAAGATAATTAAGCCAATAATAAAAACAGTTAAGCGACCGTGCTAGAACCACGGAATTCGGAAATGCCTAACACCTTCTTCCGGATTAACAAAATTCCTTACTCAGGATTTCTGGTTCGCAGAATAATAAACAGAGTCATATTCTCCTCGATTCAGGGATTAAAATTGATGACTTGGGACGCCTTAAAATTCCCAGGTGGCGACTCTGAAATAACTAAATAAATCCTGTTTCGACTGTCCTTTAATTGGAGAAAACTCCCCACGCGCCCCGCGGGCGCGGTGAAAAGGAGGTGCGACAGCTCTGGCGACTCTGCTGGGGACGTTTATCATAACCCAGAACCATTGGTTCAGGGTTTAAAGAATTCGAGCTTCAAATATCTGTTTTTATTGGCTTTATTTACTATATGATTTTCTGCTGTTTATATGCTAATATGCTAAATGTTTTTTTACCGCTTTAATATTATTTGAATTGTGAATATATACAACTGCTACGAAACCCCCTTCTTTCCGAGTCTTCTGAATTTATGGTGTACACGTGCACGTGACCCACCTTTCTGTTAAAGTCTTACCAAATAAGACGGAGTTGGGACAAATAACTAGGCCGGGCAGACTTTCGTGCTCCCGGTACGTTGCTCCCGCTTCGGCTCAAACTGTCTGTTTGGGTAAGCCAGGTTTAGAACAATCAACCTAAGGTTTTACACTTAGAATAACTCAGCCATGTACCGGATCCCTAGTAGGAACGAATATTTGCATCATATGCATTTGGCCTTGGAGACTCAACACAGGGGTTGGGTCTGTCTAGGACAGGTGAACCCAAAAATTAAAAGACCATCATGATGCATCCTACTTGTTACTTGTGCATTCATTTGCCTCGAACATGCTTGTTGACCAGCTTAAATAAAATCATGGTAAGCAGAAAGGAATAAAATGGGTTGTTTTAAAAATTTCGAAAAAAAAATATAGTTTTAAATGGTAAAATAAAGGTATTTAATAAATAAAAGAAAAATTTCGAAAATGATTTTTAGTATAAATTTTCCAAAATGAATTTTGACTTTATCAAAATTAAATTTCAGATACAAAATGAGCACCACACAAAGCCCCTCATCCACAAGTACGGAAGAATTTCTATGTCAGCTTCAAATGTGGTGGTATGATTTAGGCGAAGACGGTCAAAAATGGGTCGTCAAGCATTTGGGAAATCTCACGGACATTATGAAAGTTAAACCCTGTGATGATCTGATTGCGGCGTTAGTAACTTTCTGGGATCCTGTTCACAATGTTTTTCGTTTCTCTGACTTCGAGCTTACTCCTACATTAGAGGAGATAGCTGGCTATGTTGGTTTTGACGGAAGTTTAAGAAATCAAAGCTTGATATTCACAAAGGCTCCTTCGGTACATCGATTCTTCGGTCTTCTGAACATCAGCAGTCAAATCAGGAAAAGCAATGTCATCAATGGATGTTGTTCTTTCAACTTTTTGTATTCAAGGTTCGGAAAGTCAGATGGGTTCGAAATTCATGAGAAAGGCCTTACTAATAAGCAAAACAAAGACACTTGGCAGATACACCGTCGATTTGCTTTCATGGTGGCTTTTCTAGGAGTCATGGTCTTCCCAAATAAAGATCGAACAATTGATATTCGCACCGCAAAAGTTGTGCAAATCCTCACCACTAAAGAAAATCACACCTTTGTCCCCATCATTCTATCAGATATTTATCGGGCTTTGACTTTATGCAAATCAGGAGCAAAAGTCTTCGAAGGATGCAAAATTTTGTTGCAAATGTGGGTGATTGAACATCTCCAACAACAGCCCAAGATCATACAGTATGGGTCAAACAAAGCTAATTGCATTGAGAGCTATGAGGAAAGAACAAAAAATTATCAGGCTCCAGAAGGGATAGAAGCATGGGTATCTCCTCTAAAGGCTTTAACGACAAATCAAATTGAATGGACTCTGGGATGGCTCCCGATGAGAGAAGCAATACATATGTCAACCTCAAATAGTTATCTACTACTATTGGGATTGAGAAGCATTCAGTCGTATGCACCACTAAGAGTCCTAAGGCAGCTAGGGAGATATTAAATAGTTCCTGATGATGAAGATTTAAGTATGCAAGTAATCGAATTACACCCAGAAGCCACTATTCCCGAAGCTCTACTTCAGCAGATGTGGAATGGGTGTCGATACTTGAAAAGCGATACTCAAGTCCTAGACGCTACAAAGGGTGAGATAAATCCTGGATATGCAAGGTGGTTCGAAAAACGGTCTCGCGTGGATGATGTACCAGAACCTGAGCTAAAAAGGCCAACAAAAAGACCCCATGTTCAAAACTTCAATGATAAAATCCAAGAGCGGTTGATCTGGGGAGAAAAAGAAAAAGGGTACAAAGCAACTATCCATGCCCTAAAAGAAAATCTAAGAAGCCTCAGTTTGGAGAAAGATTTGCAAGCACAAGAAGCCGAAGGCGAGAAAAAGAGTCTAGCTTGTGAGAATGAAAATCTTCATGCTCGATTCCAAAAAATGAAAAGAGTTTCTGAAACGCCAAAGAGGAGCTGGAAGGATCAAAAAACCATTGCCAATCTCTTTGAAAGAATGCAAGATTATGATTTCATTCTTGCGAAAAACGAAAGGGCATTGAGCAAAGCAAAAGAAAGGATCCAACGATTAAACGAAGAAGCCAGATCTAACAAGGAACGCCAAGATAGGCAATCCGAAAAAGACAAGGCACAATTCAAGAAGGAAAAAGACTATTGGATGCGATCAGAAGACCAGCTTCGTGCACAACTAGAAGAGGCAAGAAGATGCAACAGAGAACATCAACAAGCAGACCTCGACAGGGAAAGATCGCAAGCAAGATTAGAGCAGGCCAAACTCCGAGCTCTGTTAGAATCAGCTCTAGATCGTGAAAACCATGTCAGAGATATAGCCACCACTCGTCAGCAGCAATTGCAAGACCAAGACCAACGTCTCCAAGGTTTCAGGGCACAAATCCATGACCTGGCAGTCTTCACATCTCAAAGTTATGTAAACTACCAAGGAATGGATTATGAAAGGTTTACAGAGCATGCGCCCAATTTTGCTCGTCATCTAGCAATGGAGTTGGAAAGGATGTATCGAACGTTGGGAGGCCATCCGGGTCAAGCCCCACATTGAGCAGAGAACCCAATATTTGATAACAAAAGTGGAAAGTGGGGCACGTTGTGAGATGTTAAGAATTGTATCTTTATTTTGATTAAAGTGTGTGTGTTTTCAAGCCATTTTTTTAAAGTTTTCAAATGTAATTCCATCTTTGTGTAATGAATAAAAGTGATTGCCTTTGGTCCGAACTACGCAAGGTCTGATTCATGTAAGAGCATGATACGTAGGCAATCTCTCAGATTCGACCACCACGATAAAAGATATATATAATAAATAAAAATGAATAACAATAAAAATTTCAAGAAGGCTGGGACGACACAAGCAGCCGAGCAAATGCATAATAGAAAGGGATTATTTGTCTAGGAGCATTGCATCTCAACGTGTGATTATATATGTGTTAAACTCTCAAAACTAACAAATTTGTTCATTTTCAGAATTCAAGCAGTTAGTTTCTCTAAAGAGTATACTGGCATATTATCACTATCACACAAGATCAAAAGGACCAATACCCGAAAGTATGTCTATCCCAGATGTTGACACAGGTATGGAGATAGAAGAGATGGATGTCGGGAAAATGAAAGAAGAGATGTTTAAGCTCAAGCACCAAATGGTTGAGATGTACCAAGCTTGGTCTACAGGACAGTTACCCCCATCTTACCCAAATAACCCTGCTCCATCAATGACCCAAACTCAGGATAATATCACCACTGAATTATCCCCAAGTTTCCCCATTTATCAGCACTACCGAGGCACCACCTCTCAGACACCACAGTCTCCACCTCCAAAACCAGTTCCGTACTTTCCTCCACCTATGACTCCTATTTTCGTAGCACCTCCCCCTGCTACATTTCACAAATCTCCTAGTGAGCCTACATTCCAGGCCCAAGACAACCAATATTACCCCCGGAGCCCACCTTCAAAGCCTCCGAAATCAATTCAACTGCTCCTCGGTTTGATCTCCCAACCGAAATTGACAAGCCAGCCAAAAATGTTGAACAAGAAGAGATGTTCAGGAAGGTCAAAAGTCTAGAACAATCGTTCCGAGACATACGGGGATTAGGTGAGCAAGTCAGTGTAGCATACAAAGATTTATGCTTATTCCCCAATGTAGAATTGCCAGTTGGCTTCAAGATGCCCAAATTTGACTTATACAGCGGGCACGACGACCCAGTAGCCCACTTAAGGGGTTTCTGTAGCAAGATGCGAGGAGCTGGGGGAAAGGATGAATTATTAATGGCTTACTTCAGTCAAAGTTTAAGCGGATCAGCTTTGGAGTGGTATACACGCCAGGACCATGGAAGATGGTACACCTGGGATGACCTGGCACAGGCATTCGAATACCATTTCCAATACAATCTGGAAATCATCCCAGATCGATTATTTTTGACCAAATTTGAGAAGAAACACAATGAAAGTTTCAGAGAGTATGGTTTTCGGTGGAGAGAACAGGCAGCAAGAGTGGATCCTCCTATGAAGGAGAGTGAAATGGTAGACTACTTCCTCCAAGCCTTGGAACCAACTTACTATGCCCATTTGGTCTCAGCGGTTGGAAAATCATTCAACAAGGTAGTGAAGATGGGAGGTATGGTGGAAGAAGGCCTCAAGACAAATAAAATCATGAGCTATTCAGCAATTAAGGCAACTACTCAAGCTATTCAAGGCGGGGTAGGAGGAATCGGAAGAAAGAAGAGGGAGGAAGCAGCCGTAGTTGATTCAGGAATTTGGCCGGGACCCAGAGGTTCACCGCTTTACTATAATCAACAACGACCTCGCCCATCAGCTTACCACCATGATTCATCCCAACATTACTATCACCCTTCAGAGCCTCATTTTGCCATTAACCATGCTCAAGCATACAATCAGCCACCTATTCACACCAATTGGCGTGCTCCTGTCACACCAAATACTTACCCACGAGCTTATCCCGGACCAGGCTTCAGGACTAGGCCAGCATTCAGGGGAGAAAGGGAACAGAAAAAGAAAACTTACACTCCATTGGGAGAGTCTTACACTAGTCTGTTCCACAGGCTGAGACAGCTAGACATGCTGAGACCAATACAATCCAAACTACCCAATCCTCCACCAAAGAATTTGGATTACACCATCAGCTGTGAATATTGCTCCGGTGCACCAGGCCATGATACGGAGAAATGTTGGCATTTGAAAAATGCAATACAAGAGCTGATTGATACTAATAAAATCGAGGTTCAAACCCCCGAAGCTCCAAATATCAATAGAAATCCAATGCCAGCCCATCAAGAGGCTAACATGATAGAAATCATACAAGCTGATGGAGAGACAAAGAAGCCGTCACAAACTGTCATGATGATCAAGACTCATGAAACCAAGCCAGATAAGCAGTTAATGGAGGAGAAGCCGGTGTCTAAGCAGAACAAAAATGGTGATGAACCGTCTATGATAGTCGATGAGGGATCATCGAGCAAAGTTGCCGCAAAACAAGAAAGGCCGAAAGTGATAGTACCAGGGGTTGCTAACAAACCCATTGTATTCGTGGAAGGAGCACGTACAGATCGGGTTATTATTGCACCTGTAATCCAGCTGCCAATCATCAACAACAAGGCCATCCCATGGAACTATGAACGGGTGACTGTGATGTACAAGGGCAAAGAAATCAAGGAAGAAGTATGTGAGGTGCAAGGCTTGACTCGTTCGGGAAGATGTTTTACTCCCGAAGAGCTGAGAAAAACTAAAAACAATCCAATGCCAACAAAGAGAGCTGTGACGGAAGAAGAGGCGGAGGAGTTTTTAAGAAAAATGAAACTCCATGATTATTCTGTTGTGGATCAATTAAAGAAGACCCCCGCTCAAATTTCATTGTTGTCATTACTGATCCATTCAGAGGAACACCATCTGGCGTTGATGAAAATCCTGAATGAAGCTCATGTTCCTGAAAAGATCTCTGTAAATCATTTGGGCAAAATAGCCAACAGAATCTTTGAGACAAACAGAATTACGTTTGCTGATGATGAATTACCTGTGGAAGGTACCGAGCACAACAGAGCTCTTTACCTCACCGTAAAATGTGAAAACTCCATAGTAACCCGGGTATTGGTTGACAATGGGTCAAGTGCAAACATATGCCCTCTCTCCACTTTAAACAAATTAAAGATTAAAGAGGAGAGGATCCAGAAGAATAGTATCTTTGTACGAGGGTTTGACGGTGGAAGCAGAGATTCATTTGGCGACATAGTATTGGAACTAACAATAGGGCTAGTTGAATTCACAATGGAATTCCAAGTGTTGGACATAACTGTTTCTTACAACTTGTTGTTGGGTCGACCATGGATCCACGCTGCTAAAGCAGTTCCGTCAACATTACATCAGGCTGTCAAGTTTGAATGGGATCATCAAGAAGTAATCGTGTATGGAGAAGAAAGTTTACATACTCACAGCAGTACCATTGTACCGGTCGAGGGAACAGAAAATGACCAGGGACCATGGGTATACCAAGTAATCGACATAGTGTCGATAGAGAAAATTCCAGAGGGGAAATATCTTCCAAATCCAAAGATATCCTCTACATCAGTCATGGTAGCTTATGAAATGTTAAAGAATGGCTTTATACCCGACAAAGGTTTGGGTTTATCTTTGCAAGGAATTATACAACCAGTATCTCTCCCCGAGAACTGGGGAACATTCGGTTTGGGGTTCATACCCATTGCCAATGACGTGATAAGGGCCAGGAAGCTGAAACACCAAATATGGGTTCTTCCAAACCAGTCCCACATCTGTCAAAGTCTTTTGTCAAGACCGGCGCTAAAAATTGCCCGATAACAACAATTCCTAAATCCCGGGTCAATCCTGAAGAGAAATTAATTGAAAGGTTCGAGAAATTGTTTAGTAATGTGAACATGTTGGAAAGCGGAGAAGGGTGTAGCAACGCAGAAGTTCAATTCGTTGGGCCAGAAATAAAGCTCAATAATTGGAAAGCCACTCCTCTCCCAATTCGAAAGGAGTCTTGGTAGTTTATTTTGATTTTCTTTCAGTTTGTTTGGGTTATTTCAAGGTTGTAATCCCAAAGTTTATCTTACAGTTGGTTTGAAGTGTGCAAAACCTTGTTATCTTTCATTATCCAATAAAAAGCAGTTTCCTTTTTATTATCATTCCTAATAGCTTTCTTTTCTTTTTTTTCTTTTCTGTACAATTCCTTTTACGCTGGCTCTAATGATATGGCATGCATGAGGAATCTTCAGCCCAGTCTTAAAAATCAATCTGGTTCTGAAATATTAATTCAAGAAATATATTGTGATTATGAATCAGAATATGATGAAGATGAGGTTTTTGAAGAGATTAGTAAAGAGTTAATTCACTTTGAGGAAAAAATCAAACCTAACTTGAGTGATACCGAGGACATCAATATAGGGGACACGAGTAATGTCCGGGAAACTAAAATAAGTGTCCATCTCGAACCAAAGATCCGAGAGGAGTTAATTAAAGCACTCATAGAATTCAAAGATGTTTTTGCATGGTCGTATGACGACATGCCGGGCTTGAGCACTGATTTAGTAGTCCACAAATTGCCCACCGATCCAACAATACCTCCTGTCAAGCAGAGGCTGAGAAAATTCAAACCTGACATGAGTGTGAGAATTAAGGAAGAAATCACCAAACAACTGGAAGCAAAGGTCATTCGATTTACTCGATATCCTGTTTGGTTGGCTAATATCGTTCCTGTACCAAAGAAAGACAGCAAAATTAGAGTATGCGTCGACTATCGCAATCTCAACAAAACAAGTCCAAAGGATAATTTCCCATTACCCAATATCCATATTTTGATCGACAATTGTGCCAGCATGATATAGGGTCTTTTGTAGATTGTTATGCCGGATATCATCAAATTCTAATGGATGAAGAAGATGCAGAAAAGACGGCATTCATCACACCATGGGGAACTTATTGCTACCGGGTAATGCCATTCGGTCTAAAGAACGCCGGAGCAACCTATATGAGAGCAATGACCACAATGTTTCAAGATATGATACACAAGGAAATTGAGGTGTACGTGGATCATGTGATCATAAAATCAAAACATCAGGTCAACCACGTTGGGGATTTGAGGAAGTTCTTCTTAAGACTTCGCAGGTACAACCTCAAGCTTAACCCTGCCAAGTGCGCATTTGGAGTTCCATCTGGAAAGTTGCTGGGATTCATAGTCAGTCGACGAGGAATCGAACTAGACCCATCAAAAATTAAAGCCATCCAAGAACTGCCACCTCCAAGAAACAAAATTGAAGTAATGAGTTTGTTGGGGAGGTTAAATTATATCAGCAGGTTTATTGCTCAGCTCACAACAACCTGTGAGCCAATTTTCAAATTGTTAAAAAAGGATGCTGCAGTCAAATGGACCAATGAGTGTCAAGAAGCGTTTGATAAAATAAAAGGGTACTTGTCAAACCCACCCGTGTTGGTCCCGCCAGAGCCAGGAAGACCTTTGATTCTTTACTTGACGGTTTTGGAAAATTCATTTGGTTGTGTATTGGGGCAACATGACCTCACTGGCAGAAAAGAACAGGCCATCTACTACCTTAGCAAGAAGTTCACAGCTTATGAGGTTAAGTATACTCATCTGGAAAAGACATGTTGCGCCCTAACATGGGTAGCTCAAAAATTGAAACACTATTTGTCATCCTACACTACTTACCTCATTTCTCGGTTGGATCCATTGAAATACATTTTTCAAAAGCCTATGCCAACGGGAAGACTTGCAAAGTGGCAGATATTGCTCACAGAATTCGACATCATCTATGTGACTCGAACTGCAATGAAGGCTCAAGCACTGGCCGATCATTTAGCCGAAAACCCGGTCGATGAAGAATATTAGCCATTGAAGACTTATTTTCCTGATGAAGAAACAATGCATATCAACGAGGTGGAGCAAATTGAAAAGTTTGGCTGGAAACTTTTCTTTGATGGAGTCGCTAACATGAAAGGAGTTGGGATAGGAGCTGTAATCATTTTTGAAACAGGGCATCACTATCCTGTTACGGCTCAATTACGATTTTATTGCACCAATAATATGGCTGAATATGAAGCTTGTATTTTGGGGTTAAGGCTAGCTGCAGACATGGGTATCCGAGAAATCTTAGTCATGGGAGATTCGGATCTTTTGGTACATCAAATTCAAGGAGAATGGGAAACCCGAGACTTGAAGCTCATACCATACCGACAATGTCTACATGATCTTTGTCAGCGGTTTCAATCAGTGGAATTTCAACATATTCCAAGAATCCATAATGAGGTGGCCGATGCATTGGCTACCCTGGCATCAATGTTGCACCATCCAGACAAAGCTTATGTAGATCCGATACATATTCAAGTCCACGATCAGCACGCTTATTGCAATTTGGTTGAAGAAGAATTTGATGGTGAACCATGGTTCCACGACATCAAGGAATATATCAGAATGGGGATATATCCCGCACAAGCCACAGGAGATCAAAAGAGGACCATTAGGCGATTAGCAAATGGATTCTTCTTAAGCGGAGGAGTTTTGTATAAAAGAACACCAGATCTTGGATTATTAAGATGCATAGATGCCAGACAAGCTACAGCTGTCATGACTGAAGTACATTCAGGAGTTTGTGGACCCCACATGAGTGGATATGTATTGGCAAAGAAAATCCTCCGAGCCGGTTACTATTGGCTTACCATGGAGCGAGATTGTATCAGTTTTGTGCGCAAGTGTCATCAATGCCAAATACACGGAGATTTGATTCATTCTCCACCATCCGAGTTGCACACAATGTCGGCACCATGGCCCTTCGTTGCCTGGGGCATGGATGTGATTGGACCAATTGAGCCGGCAGCATCCAATGGACACAGGTTCATTCTGGTAGCTATTGATTATTTTACCAAATTGGTTGAGGCCAAGACATTCAAATCAGTGACCAAGAAAGTTGTGGTCGATTTTGTCTACTCAAATATCATATGTCGATTCGGAATCCCGAAGGTGATCATCACAGATAACGGTGCTAATCTTAACAGCAACTTAATGAAAGAAGTATGTCAACAGTTTAAGATTACACATCGTAACTCTACCCCATATCGGCCCAAGGCGAATGGAGTAGTAGAAGCAGCCAACAAAAACATAAAGAAGATACTTCGGAAAATGGTAGAAGGTTCAAAACAATGGCATGAAAAATTATCATTTGCATTATTGGGATACCGCACTACTGTTCGCACTTCAGTAGGAGCAACTCCTTATTTGTTGGTATACGGCACTGAAGCAGTAATTCCTGCAGAAGTTGAAATTCCTTCCCTTCGGATCATCGCCGAAGCAAAGATTGATGATGATGAATGGGTCAAAACTCATCTGGAACAGTTAAACTTGATTGATGAAAAACGATTGACCGCAGTATGCCATGGTCAATTATATCAAAAAAGAATAGAAAGAGCATACAACAAAAAGGTGCGTCCTCGGAAATTTGAAGTAGGTCAGCATGTGCTGAAACGTATTCTTCCACATCAGGTTGAAGCAAAGGGCAAATTTGCCCCGAATTGGCAAGGACCATTCATTGTGACCAGAGTATTATCGAATGGTGCACTATGCTTAACAGACATTGAAGGCAAATGCATAGATATGGCGATCAATTCTGACGCGGTAAAGAGATATTATGCATAACTTTTTGAATGTTTGTATTTAGCATTATTTCGAAGATTGGAATGACAAAGGCAATTTATTCTGCTATCCAAACACTATACCCTTTGTTTTCCCCCTTTGAGCCATACTTGTTTCTTTCTTACCCTCTCTTGGAATCAATAAAAAAAAGGAATCAAGTATGAAATTTGAAAAAAAAAAATCACTATTATCGGTGAACTACGTTTGACCTGATTCCTCAAAGAAGGATACGTAGGCGCTTCACGGCTCGGTCATAGGGTGCACAATATACATAAAATGTGCACAAAAAGAAACATCAAGCGACCCCAATCAAGGAACTGGGGCAAGAATTGTATTGGAAATAAGAAAAGATTCCAAGAGTTGTAATTTTAAACACATACCAAAAAACTGTTTAGCTTTTAATACCTTTTCCATTTCTAACCCCATACCAGAAAGACCTTTCGACCAATCTTAGAAAAATGCTGAGCCAAGCAAATGAAGATGGTTCATAACATCCTGGTACAAACAAGAAAAGAAAGAAAAAACGAGAGAGTCTTATAGGTGAAAACCCACACGGGCACCATAAGGCGACGGAAGTTGAGAGAAAAATAAAATGAGAGAGTCTTATTGGTGAAAACCTTCGTGGGCACCATAAGGCGAAAAGGAAGTGAGAAATGAACAAATGAGGAAAGTTTATCGGTGAAAACTCTTTAAGACGTTACAAGTCCAACAGGTCTGTGAAATAAAAAAATGAAGTTGGATTATGGAAATTTTGGGGAAAACGAAAATAAGACAGTTGAGAGGAGATTGATTAAAAGACTGGGTTGATTAATCCGAAATGCATACCCTAATCATTGGTGCCGGTAACTCCAATCAGATAAGTTTTTATTCTTTCTCCAACAGTCATCCAAACTTGGATTTTTCTTTTCATTCTATAATTGTCGAAATCAACGTATTTCGTTACTAATAATCTCACTTTCTAAAAAGCTTTGAGATAAATTTTATTCCAAATAAATAAGAAGGAATGTCAAGGTATACTACCAAGATTCAAGAAGATATGAGTATAAGAAAGGTGAAATTAAAAGTGGATCAGCAAAGTCAGAAGGGACATATGATTACAGTTAAAAGGGTTCGAAGAAAAGCATACAGAGGAGAATCCTATAGTCAAGAATCAATTACAAGGACAAAACAGTCAGTCTTTTCAACCATTCCAGAGCAACAAAGAGAAATGAAGAGAAGCATCACCATCGGCAAGAATACCCCAGTCAACTACCCTGCTTTAAACTAATGAAGTTTCCTTTGATTTAAAACAGGGGCAAATACAATATTTGTGTCAGGAAATACCTGGTAGAGAAGAAGAAGTCAGGCGTCCACCTGGAGAATGAGGATGAGAATTGAAGAAGTCAGGCGTCCACCTGGAGAATGAGGATGAGAAAAGAAGAAGTCAGGCGTCCACCTGGAGAATGAGGATGAGAAAAGAAGAAGTCAGGCGTCCACCTGGAGAATGAGGATGAGAAAAGAAGAAGTCAGGCGTCCACCTGGAGAATGAGGATGAAGAATTAAAGAAGTCAGGCGTCCACCTGGAGAATGAGGATGAAGAAATTGAAGAAGTCAGGCATCCACCTGGAGAATGAGGATGAGAATTAAAGAAGTCAGGCGTCCACCTGGAGAATGAGGATGAAGAAAAGAAGAAGTCAGGCGTCCACCTGGAGAATGAGGATGAGAAAAGAAGAAGTCAGGCGTCCACCTGGAGAATGAGGATGAGAAAAGAAGAAGTCAGGCGTCCACCTGGAGAATGAGGATGAAGAATTAAAGAAGTCAGGCGTCCACCTGGAGAATGAGGATAAGAATTAAAGAAGTCAGGCATCCAACTGGAGAATGAGGATGAGAATTAAAGAAGTCAGGCGTCCACCTGGAGAATGAGGATGAGAATTAAAGAAGTCAGGCGTCCACCTGGAGAAGGAGGATGAAGAATTAAAGAAGTCAGGCGTCCACCTGGAGAATGAGGATGAAAATTGAAGAAGTCAGGCGTCCACCTGGAGAATGAGGATGAAGAATTAAAGAAGTCAGGCGTCCACCTGGAGAATGAGGATAAGAATTAAAGAAGTCAGGCGTCCACCTAGAGAATGAGGATAAGAATTAAAGAAGTCAGGCGTCCACCTGGAGAATGAGGATGAGAATTAAAGAAGTCAGGCGTCCACCTGGAGAATGAGGATGAGAATTAAAGAAGTCAGGCGTCCACCTGGAGAAGGAGGATGAAGAATTAAAGAAGTCAGGCGTCCACCTGGAGAATGAGGATGAGAATTGAAGAAGTCAGTCGTCCACCTGGAGAATGAGGATGAGAAAAGAAGAAGTCAGGCGTCCACCTGGAGAATGAGGATGAGAAAAGAAGAAGTCAGGCGTCCACCTGGAGAATGAGGATGAGAAAAGAAGAAGTCAGGCGTCCACTGGAGAATGAGGATGAAGAATTAAAGAAGTCAGACGTCCACCTGGAGAATGAGGATGAAGAAATTGAAGAAGTCAGGCGTCCACCTGGAGAATGAGGATGAGAATTAAAGAAGTCAGGCATCCACCTGGAGAATGAGGATGAAGAAAGAAAAAAAAAAGCAGTCAAGACACCCACGTGAAGAACGAGGGAATGCAATTGAAGTATTGAAATCAAAAGCCCGCTCATATGAGAAAGGAGCACACTTAGAATCAATTAAAGCAGAGGAGTCCAACAGAATCCCCAGCAAGAAACAACAAGAGTTCCAAAAGGAATACGGAATAAGCCAAGTGCCCAAGAGTCACAAAGAAATCAAGACAACAAGAAACGCAAGGGCATGATCTAGATAAGATTTTTATTATTCATGTACCATAGTCTAGTTTAGCTTTTTGTATTTCCTTTAAAGTAAGGTGTAATAAGGAGGTCAGCAAGCAGTAAAAACAGCACGAAGCAGCAGTAACATCACAGTCCCACGGTAGTCCCAGCTACCCAAAATTCCCGAACTACATTGACCTGATTCCTTTATAGCCAAGGATATGTAGGAAACCTTTGAAGCAGAGGTTCGATCAAATCTTTCAAAAAATGCTTCCCACGGAGTATTCGAACGGGCAAAAATCACTCGTATCCGCTCACTTTATCTTTGCACGAAAACTCTTCGAGTTTCCGCACAAAGAGGGGCAGCTGTGAGCACGTGATTTTGGCTTTACGAAAACTACTCCAAAATAAATCAAAAAATAAAATAAATTTCTTTTACTGTGTAAATTTTGAATTTTGCGTAGTGTTAAATACTTGTTTTATGTCCGTAAATGTTTACTTTGTCATAATAAAATGAAAAAATAAAATAAAATACATATTGCATGCATATAGGATTTAATTATGCATTTAAAAGATAATTTAAATAAAATTACAAAAAAATATGCAATAGTTCTAGTTTTAATATTTCAATGTGTGATTAATGTGTTGTCCATGCATTAATAGGTAATTTATCTTTGCAAGGATAATTTTATTTTTTATAATTTTTTAGGAATTTAATAATTAGGAATTTAATTAGGAAATTAAAAAGAGTGGAATTAAATGGGCAAAAATGGATCTGGGCCAAAATTTCTAAAACGAAATCAGGCCCAACCAAACTAATCCCCTTCACAGCACAATCCCAACAACCCCATGTCCGGTCCAATTCAAACAAATCGAAACGACGACGTTTCATCACCCTTCATCAAGGGCCGTTGGATTCAATCCATCCAACGGCTGAGATCTCATCACCCTAACCCGTGATCCTTACCCGACCCAGTGACCCGACTCAGTCCGACCCCAACGTTAAACCAAACGACGTCGTTTGGATTAGTGGATTGATCATGGCCATTCATCTTACTTGATCGGACGGACGATATCCATCCACCCCACCCCTATATAAATCCCAAGCCCTTACCCCGGCCGCTAACTGAACACCCCCTCTCCTACACTGTTCATCATCGTCCCCCAAACCCCCACTCCTAACCCTAGCCGCCATAGGATTCCACCGCCTGAAACCCGGCGGCATCAACACCGTCGGTCACCAAAATAACACCCTAGAACCCCCTGAGCCTCCTCTATCCAAATATGTTATCCGTTGGGCTCGAATCTTCCTGAAGGTTCTCGAATCTTCAATTGAAGATTCGAGCCGAGTTTAGATCTAAACCAAACAACCCTTAGTTAACACCATAGTACCCCCTAGCATGCCTTGTTATGGATCTGAAGTTAGTTTGGCTCGAATCAGTTCTGAACTTCTCGAATCTTCTTTTGAAGATTCGGACCAAACAAGAACAACTCAGATCCGTTTCAAACTAACACCAAATAACCCCTAGGCTACCCTCACCCTTGTATCATGTTTGGTTCCCTTCGAATCTGCCCGGAAATGATCGGATTTAAGATCCAAGAACCTGAAACCCTAAAAATACCAAACTTTTGGATTCCGTTCATATTAAATGAAGATTGAGGTTTAATCGACCTTAGTCAAAGTATTTTCAGTGGAAAATACTTCGACTAAGGTCTGTTTGATTTCAAGCAAAAAATCCGAAATCCAAGTTGAGTTCGAGTCGGAATAAAATTGAAGATTCAAAGGTATTTTTTCTATTTATTTTGTGTATTATACATGTATTTTTGTGTTTGTTTTAGTCTGTGTAATTTTCACATCTTTTATTATCATATTGTCTCCTACCCGTCTACTTGATTTTAAATGTGAATTGTTTCTGTTGATTGTGCTTAGTTACAATGTGTGTAATCGACTCGATTAAGTTCGTCGATTAGTTATATTATGAATTCTCAATCATGATAATACTGATTGAAACAATCTGTTTCTATTTATGCACTGTTTGTTGACAGATATTGTAGATAATCATTTTTAACTAATACTCGTCAGTTAAATCATCCTGGTTTATATGAATCTGTCAAAATAAGTGTTGTATATATGTTATTGTCTGAACATTAAAGTTTCAGGGCATTGTTAGTATTGACAATGATCCTGTGTGTGTTTGATTTTGGTTCAATGTTAAGTCCAGTCTGAATTGTTATGATAATTTCAGTAATATGTTGTTATGATGTTAGTTCTGAATTCAGTATAATATTGCTGTAATGTCAAGTTTGAATTCAAGTTTACAAAAGTTGGTCAAATACAATTGTGTTAGGATGTTAATAGGATTGGTTATAGCTGTAAATCAGAAGGATAAATTAAGTTTATACAGATTTTAGAATCTGTTTTGCAGTAGGTTCTGATTTTTCAGTAATAACATCAGGATTTCAGGGGCATTTCTGGGAATGAAACAGTAAAAACAGGGTGTTAGTGCTAGTGTATTATAATGTAATGTTAGTGGCTATAGTTTAAGATAATAATGGGGAACAAGGGATAATGGGGCTGCTGAAAATCAGGTTAGGATCATATAAAGTATTAAAAAGTAGTTTTTAATGGAAACTTTCTAATTTTTAAAGGGATAAAGGGTCCATCCACCATTACAAAGGTGCAACCAGCCCTGTATAAATACAGGAGCTGGACAGACAGAAAGGAAGGAGTTTTAAGAGGGGAAAAAGGAGTTTTTTTTTCAGAGAAAGGAGAGCTTAGAGAGAGTTTTAAAAACAGACTTTAAGAGGAGAAGAAAAAAATCAGTTTTCAGAGAGAGGGAAATCAGTTTTCAGAAGAAGAGAGTTTGAGAGATTTTAGGAGAGGAAGATTAAACAGAAAAGGAACAAAAAGAACAGTCACACACACACACAGATATACAGCAGCAGAAACAGAAAAATCAGAGAAAAAATGGGAATTTGAAACTGAAAAGAAATTGAAGTCTGAAATATTGTTCTTTTGTTGAATCTGTTCAACCTTACTTGGTTCCACTGATTCAGTTAACAACTGAAGTGTCTTTTAAAAAGTAACTGTACTGTGCATCTGTTTTCTTCGGATCTTATTATTGTTTAAATCTGTGGGAATACTGGTATTTGGGGCTGAGTTTGTTACTGCTGCTACTGCTGAAATTTATTCATTCCACTTCATTTTCAGGTACATGTCTTTTAAATTTTAAGTTGGAAAGAGATTCAACATGACTCATCAATGAAGCTTGAATTGAAATTCTATTTTTCAATTGTCCGAATTCATTAGTTTAAATTTCATTTTTTTTATATTAGTTAACTAGTAGTGAATTCAATTTGATAGCTATGAGTTAAATTGTCTTATTTTGAAATTCATATAAAGTTTTGTAATAATGTTAGCCATTCCGAAATCTCATTGGTATAGGTATATGTGAATTGTCAAAACAGGAAGTAAGGCATAAAAATGGGCCATTGATTACATCCCATAATACCGTTAGCTAAATGTAGAGATTAAGAAGTTACATTAGTAGAATATCTTGTAACAAATATGATTTTGTTTAGATTGGTATAAGTTATTATATGGTATGATGACAGGTATAATCATATGAGTAAAGTAAGTTGGTATAGCTCGTCATGATGTTAAAACGTTATGAATGTTTACGCCAAACAGTTAGGTTGCATGTAAGGTAACTTTGTTGAATTAACTTGTATAATAATTCCCTTCCTATAAATTCGATGCTTATCTACCTTCATAAAACAAAGTGACCAAATAATTAGGCCTATTAGATTAAAAGCGAGTATATGAGAATGAAAAGAGATGTACAAGCATAAATTGCCACACTTTACATCAATGATAATTAGAAATAGAATTTGCATTAAGTAAATAATGAAAATTCTCGAAAAATATTTCCTTCCTTTATGAATCATTTATTTTCAGTTTCATATGCAATTTATTCTTTGGCATATATATATATGTCATATTTGTTTAAAAATAGTATTAATCATATTTTTATTCTGTTCTTTGAATTTGAATAGTTGGAATGAATATAACTTATATTCGGAAATTATAATCAATGGGCAACATTCAATAAATTGTGAATTCTTTTTTCAAGAATTAGGGATATCTTAAATGAAGATTTCTCATAATATAATAAACAATTTATGGAAAAATCCCTAATATCATTGCAAATATTTCGCGCAATTAGGGATACGTTCGCGTACCCTGATTATATTTTTAAAAGCAAAATTCGGATTATGCGTACGCGCAATTTCGAGCGAATATTTAATAAAAGGATTTTTTCAAAGGCGTTAAATTAATTTCATAAAAATCCGCGATGTGCGGTTCAATATTTAAGAAAAACAAATATTCTTGATTCAGCACAATCTCGAAAAAATGATTGCTTAATAAATATATTATCAAAAGTTATTGTGTACACGTACGCGTGACACAATTCCGCATTTTTAAGTTTATAACACGAATATACGTACGCGTAATTCGAATCAAAGAAGGGTTTTCAATCACAATAAGTATAAGCGGTAGTAAAATCATGTAACATCAATATATTTAATAAAAATCAAGATAATTAAGCCAATAATAAAAACAGTTAAGCGACCGTGCTAGAACCACGGAATTCGGAAATGCCTAACACCTTCTTCCGGATTAACAGAATTCCTTACTCAGGATTTCTGGTTCGCAGAATAATAAACAGAGTCATATTCTCCTCGATTCAGGGATTAAAATTGGTGACTTGGGACGCCTTAAAATTCCCAGGTGGCGACTCTGAAATAACTAAATAAATCCTGTTTCGACTGTCCTTTAATTGGAGAAAAATCCCCACGCGCCCCGCGGGCGCGGTGAAAAGGAGGTGCGACAGCAATGACAGACTGTTTGGCACTCTTCCACAATATTGCTCCTTCAGCTAATTGGAACATATAACCAAAAGTGGACTTTCTAGTGTCAATACATCCAGCGTAATCTAAATCCGAGTATCCAACAACTTCCAAATGCTTGGATCTCCTATACATGAGCATGTAATCCTCCGTTCCTTTCAGGTACCTCAAAACTTTCTTTGCAGTTGTGATCAATTCCTGGGTTACTCTGATATCTTCCTAGCATTCCGACCGCAAAACTAATATCTGGTCTTGTGCAAGTCTGAGCATACATCAGACTACCAAGAATTGAAGAGTAAGGAATTGATTCCATTTCCTTTCGTTCTACATCATTCTTAGGGCATTGCATGAGACTAAATTTGTCCCCTTTTTGAATTGGAACAATTCCTGCTGAACAATTGTTTATATTAAATCTCTCTAGAATTCTTTCGATATAGACTTTCTGAGACAATCCCAATAATCCTTGTGATCAATCACAAAATATTTCTATTCCTATCACATAGGATGCCTCCCCCATATCTTTCATTTCAAAATTCTTAGAGAGAAAATTTTTAGTCTCACGCAATATGCCTAAATCATTAGCAGCAAGTAGAATATCATCAACATATAGGACGAAATATAAACTTGCTCCCACTGATCTTTTGGTATATACACCGATCAACAGTATTTTCCCCAAATCCAAATGATGTTATGGTATCATTAAACTTTATATATCGTTGTCGTGAGGCTTGTTTAAGTCCATATATTGACTTCTTCAGTTTACACACCATTTGACCTTTTTCTTTAGTTTTGAAACCCTCTGGTTGGTCCAAATAAACTTCCTCTTCGATATCTCCATTAAGAAAGGCAGTTTTCACATCCATTTGGTGTAACTCTAAATCATAATGAGCCACCAAGGCCATAATAATTCTTAACGAGCCTTTCTTTGAGACCGGCGAAAAGGTCTCTTTATAATCAATGCCTCCTTTCTGAGTATAATCCTTGGCAACAAGTCTGGCTTTGTATCGTTCAATATTGCCATTTGAATTGCGTTTGGTCTTAAAGACCCATCTACACCCGATTCTTTTAGAACTTTCTGGCAATTCAACAAGATCCCAGACTTTACTGTATTCCATGGATTTTAACTCTTCCTTTATAGCATCAATCCATTTTTCAGACTCATTGCTTTCTATGGCTTGTGCAAATGAAACTGGATCCTCATTAAGACCAATGTCAAAATCTGACTCTTGCAAATAAACCACGTAATCATCTGAAATAGCCGATTTTTTAAATCTTTGAGATTTTCTTAATGGCATTTCTTGTGGTTCATTTGTGTCAGATATTTGTGAGTTAGTTTCTTCATGAAGTGTTTAATCCAAATGTTGTTCGGTATTGTCAAAGTGTTCTTCAACAACTGGAACAATATTTGGTATTTGTGTGGAAGTAGGTACATTCGTGGGTAATAGAATATGGACCCTCACCTCTTTTATTTCCACACTTTGCTTTTCAACACTCCCACTAACCTCACCATTCTCAATGAATCTTGCATTACTGGTTTCAACAATTCTCGAACTATGGTTTGGACAATAAAACACATAACGTTTAGATTTCTCTGGGTAACCAATAAAGTAACCATTTAATGTTCGAGAATCTAGTTTATTTTCTTGTGGATTATAAACTCTAGCTTCCGCTGGCCAACCCCAAACATGCAGGTGTCTTAAACTAGGTTTCCTTCATGTCTACAGTTCAAAAGGGGTCTTTGGAACTACCTTACTAGGAACCCTATTTAATAAATATATAACGGTTTTAAGAGCATACATCCAAAATGATTTGGGTAATGAAGAATTACTCATCATGCTCCTAACCATATCCATAAGTGTTCGATTACGCCTTTCTGCAACACCATTTTGTTGAGGTGTTCTTGGCATAGTATACTGTGCACATATGCCATGTTCCTCGAGGAACTTTGCAAATGATCCTGGACATTGTCCTGATTCATTATATTTTTCATAATATTCACCACCTCTATCTGACCTAATGATTTTCACCTTTCTATCTAATTGTCTTTCAACCTCATTAACAAATACCTTGAGAGCATCTATTGCTTGAGATTTTTCTTTCAGCAAATAGATGTATCCATAACGTGAAAAATCATCGATAAAAGTGATAAAATATTTCTCTCCACTAAAAGATGGAACATCAAATGGTCCACAAATATCGGTGTGTATAATTTCAAGAAGTTGAGTACTTCTTGTGGCACCTTTCTTACTATGCTTGGTTCGCTTTCCCTTAATGCAATCCAAACATATAGTAAGATCAGTAAAATTTAGATTCGGAAGAATCTCATTCTTTACTAATCTTTCTAATCTTTCTTTGGATATATGACCCAAATGTCTATGCCACAAGTAAGCAGAACTTTCATCTAGTGAACTACGTTTAATTCCAACATTATGTTGAACAGTAAGAAGGGATTCAGAAAAACCAATGTCGAGTTTCAATTTATATAAATCATCACTAAGAAAACCAGAACCATAAAAAATAGCATTCTTATGTAAATTGAAACATCCATTTCCAAACTTTAAATCAAATTCAGAAACATCAAGTCTTGAAAGAGAAATCAAATTCCTAGAAACTGAAGGTACATAAAGAGTCTGTAATAGATCAAGGTGACGTCCAGTCTCCATGATCAAACGATAAGTCCCTATGCCTTCAATTGGAGCCTTTATATGATTTCCCATGAATAAGAAATCCTTATTTGGATTTGTAGTTTGGATCGTAAGTAATCTCTACAATGTAGTAGATACATGAGCAGTTGCACTAGAATCAAGCCACCAAGTATTATTAGGAACTTCTACTAAATTTGATTCGAAACATACAAAAGCACTAATTGTACCTTTCTTTTCGAACCAAACTTTACGTTCCAGGCAATCTTTCTGATAGTATCCTTCCTTGTTACAAAAACGACACGTATCTGCCTTATGTTCCTTGTTAGCATCTTGTTGAGCTTTAGTAGGTGCTTTCTTCTTCTTGAACTTGTTGGCCTTCACTTTAAGTCTTTTACCAGCTCCTTGACCCATGAGGTTAATTGAATGATTCCCTTGTTTCTTAAGTCTTGACTCCTCCTAAGTAAGTATACTGGAAAATTCACTAACATTCCATTTATCCTTAATAGTGTTATAGTTAATTTGAAAAGGTCCATACTCAGGAGGCAACGAGTTCAGAATAAACTGAACCAAGAAGGAATCATCCACTTTCATCCCCAAGGACTGAAGTCTTGCTGCAATGTTAGTCATCTCGATGATATGATTTTGCATGCTACGCGACCTATCAAGCTTCATGGTCGTGAGTTCAGCCATTAGTGTACCAACGAGAGACTTATCTGCAGAACGAAAACGTTTTTCCACAAACTTCAGGTATTCCCTGGCGCTTTCTGTTTGTGGAATAATACTCTTAATGTTGTTGGCAATATTCATTCGCATAAACATAAGGCTTAGCCTGTTAGAGCGTTCCCATGCTTTATAGAAAGACTTCTCATCTGCCCTGCTCGAAACAGTAATGGTAGTGGGCTTATCATTCAGCAGGGCCAAGTTAAGATCCATCACACCTAAGTGAAACTGGACTTATTCACGCCATTTAGAGAAGTTCAATCCGTTGAACACAGTGCAGACGAAGAAAGCGAATGAAAAGGAATAGCTGCAAAATAGATAATACATGCTCACAAATCAATATGGATTCAATAAAACAGTTAAAGCATATCGCAATTCTCCTTTGGGTAAATACTACGACACACTATCATAATTTAAGTGTCATTTAGTCTTTAATAGGTAATTAAATATTTTTAACCAAATATATATGCCATCTTTGGACAAACAATATATATTTGACTAAAGAATATTAATTTTACCTCATTATAATCACTATTCATAGAATAATTGATTCACCTTTGGGTAAATCCTTAAGTTCTAGCAATAGTAAAAATTAATTTATCCACTAATTTTTAATTATTGGTATTTCATTAATTTCATGGATAAATTATAATTTTATGTATGCATATTTTTCATGAGCATACTAGTTTGGACACTTTGGTGACTAACAGACTATATAATCATAACACTACTAGAATTCTGGGAAAAAGATACCGCAAAAAGCAACCAACTTTGGTCGCTTTTTGGCTAAATAGCGACCAAAATGCGACCAAAAGTGCCTGGTAGCTATATTGATGGTCTCTAAGCTAAATGGACCCATTTTTCCGGATATTGACTATAGAGACCAACTTTGGTCGCTTTATTAATTTAATAATATAAATTTGGCGACCAAAGTTGGTCTCTAAATAAAAAATACATTATTTATTTATTTATTATTAATCACTAAAAAGCGACCAACTTTGGTCTCTAAACCAAATATTATATTTTAAAATCTGGAAACTAGCGACCAACTTAGGTCCCTAAATACATGGATTTAATTTATTTTTTAAATATTAGCGACCAACTTTGGTCGCTATATCTCCAGAAATTTTATTTTTTTAATGAAATAGCGACCAAGTTTGGTTGCTTTTTGTAGAAATCTGGGTAAATAGCGACCAAAGTCGGTCGCTATTCTCCAGAAAATTATTTTTTTTAACATGAAAAGCGACCAAATAGAGACCAACTTTGGTCGCTTTTCTGTGTATTATTTTGGCAGAAACTGCCTGTTTTTGCAGCTACACCACTTGCGAGCTATACCAATTTCCTAAATAGACATTTTATGCCAACAACAACAACAATAAAAAGCAATTAAAAGCAACAAAGAATAAAGTTCAATAGAACTAACACATTAAGCTAACAAAACTAAGTTAACGCTTATTACAAGCCCATTCGAACTAAAGAGAACTAACACAATAGTAAATTGGTATGTAAATTAGTTCTAACACAATAGAACTAACACAATGTAAATTAGTTCTAACACAATAGAACTAACACAATAGTATATAAAGTACTGAAGGAGTGTTCTTTCATCATCCTCGTCTGCAAGTTGGATTGCCTCGCTCGGTTCATTAGGTGGTTGACTGCGTATGAATTCCCCCACGTCAGATGTGAAGCGAATTGAACCTATATGAAAAATTATATTGAATTAGTATTTCAAAATTTATATAAAAGCAAATCAAAATATTTAATGAATAGTAAAAAACTTACATGTATGTAGTCGAGGCTCGACCCTCCTTTCTGAATCAGTCTCTTTCTTCTTCTTTACAATACGAGTTTCATTGAATAGCTCATCTTGCTTCATTGGCATCATAAAGTTGTCTGGTGGCTTTGGTGATTATCCTCGTGGTACTATTACTCGAGATGAACTTTGATACAGAGAATAACTTGGATACGGTACATGACGGAGTGTGTCTTTGATCAATTGTTTATCTCATTAGCTACAATGATAATAAGAAGACAACGACATGTGTTTCAAAAAAGTGATGGTGTAGGTAGGATTTAGCATTTCCTAAGTAGATAAAAGAGGTTATAGAGGAATTCTGTACTTCATTTTCTATGAGGAAAAGAAGTTTGATTGAGAGTGACAAGGTTGATGAAGACGGATGGTTTTCCGTTGGTCGTTGCAGTTCCCATAAAACGTGGATCATAAGACTTTATGATGACAAAGATTATAGGAAGTTTTGTGCTCAACTTTCTTCCAAGTCTGATCCGTACAAGCTTAATGTGATATTGGATGATATTTCTTCAGATTCAGACAATAATTTGACCGACAAAAGTATGGAAATGCACTTAAAAAGAATTAAAGGTAAAACGTTTTTCTTGGTCGAGAAGGAAGCTGAAAAATATTTTACCTTTAATTCTTTTTAAGAGCATTTCCATACTTTTGTCAGTCAAATCATTATCTGAATCTGAACCAATATCACATTAAGCTTGTACGGATCAGACTCGAAAGAAAGTTGAGTACAAAACTTCCTATAATCTCTGTCATCATAGAGTCTTATGATCCCCATTTTATGGGAACTGCAACGACCAACGGAAAACCATCCGTCTTCATCAACCTTGTCACTCTCAATCAAACTTCTTTTCCTTATGGAAAATGAAGTACAGAATTCCTCTATAAGCTCTTCTTTTATCTACTTAGGAAATACTAAATTCCTACCTACACAATCACTATTTGAAACACATGTCATTGCCTTCTCATCATCATTGTCGCTATAATGAGAATAACAATTAAAGGCACATTCTGCCAGGTACTTTATCTTAGTTATTCTTGGTGGAAGTTCCATTGCATGTCTAATAACGTCATCAACCTCTTCTACAAAATCCTCCCGCAATCTAAAATTCCAAAACATAAACCAAAATTTCAATTCATATCCTAAAGGTTCAACTCATACCTAAAAGGTTTAATTTATATCCTAAAGGTTCAATTCATACATAAAATCTTCAATTCATATCCACAAAAGTTCAAGTCATATCCTAAAGGTTCAACTCATACATAAAAGCTTCAATTTATATCCTAAAAGTTATATTCATATCCTACGAGTTTAAACTTAAACTAAAAGTTTAATTTATATCCTAAAAGCTTTAACTCATACCTAAAAGGTTCAATTCATATCCTAAAAATTCAACTCATATCCTAAAAGGTTCAATTTATATCCACAAAAGTTCAAGTCATATCCTAAAGGTTCAACTCATACATAAAAGCTTCAATTTATATCCTAAAAGTTATATTCATATCCTACGAGTTTAAACTTAAACTAAAAGTTCAATTTATATCCTAAAAGCTTCAACTCATACCTAAAAGGTTCAATTCATATCCTAAAAATTCAACTCATATCCTAAAAGGTTCAATTTATATCCACAAAAGTTCAAGTCATATCCTAACGGTTCAACTCATACATAAAAGCTTCAATTTATATCCTAAAAGTTATATTCATATCCTACGAGTTTAAGTTCAATTTATATCCTAAAGGTTCAACTCATACCTAAAAGGTTCAATTCATATCCTAAAAATTCAACTCGTATCCTAAAAGGTTCAATTTATATCTTACAAGTTCAATTCACAAGAACAAAACCTAAAAACTATAAGTTATATTTGTATCCTACGAGTTTAAACTTAAACTAAAAGTTTAATTTATATCCTAAAATGGGCGACTCGTTGTACTCAAACAAGAGTCACGCAATGATTCGCTTAAGGCCTTAAACATTAACATTGTCTTGAACTTTAAGAGAAAATCCAAATATACTATCATGTGTCTATATTAAATATCTACCTATAAACTAATCAAGATTAAACTAAAAGTTCAATTTATACCCTAATATATATCTACCTATGAATCAAGTCTTTGACGTTAAATTAGTATCTATTGCTTACTAAAATATTGAAGGAGAAATACTCAATAAAGCCTAGCCTAAATATTCAACCCATACCCTAAACCCTAGATTTCTATAAAATGTTAAATAATGATAAATACAATCTAAACCCTAGGTTTCTATAAAATACAATGTTAAATAATCAATTGAAACACTAATTCTAGGTTGAAACAATAAACAATTGAAACACTAATTGAAACCCTAGGTTTGTAATTCTAACCTTGAATTTTTAGGAGGTGGAGAAGGAGAGACGCAACAGCGGCAGAGGCGACGGCGGCAGCTGAGCGGTGGTCGTTGGTGGCGTGGGTGGGGCCTGGTGGTGGGAGTTGGAAGGGGGGTGGGGTTTGAGTGTGAGAGAGAAAAGAGGGATTTTGGGAATTTTTTAGAAAGAATGGGAGGGGATCCCGGTTTTGAGAGTTATGTAATTAAAATAGCGACCAACGTTGGTCGCTATTTTGGTGGGTAAAACAGTTTTGAATTTTTAGAAATAGCGACCAACTTTGGTCGCTATATTCTGACCGTTTGACCAAAATAGCGACCAAAGTTGGTCGCTATTTCAAAAAACAAATATATACGACCAAAGTTGGTCGCTATTTCAAAAAAGAATATATATATATATATATATATATATATATATATATATATATATATATAAGCTGTATTCGATACGCTATTACCTAATACACTTATAGTTAGTGCATAGTATAGCGTATGTATATATATATATATATATATATATATAAGCTATATTCGATACGGTATTACCTCATACACTTATACTTAGTGCATAGTATAGCGTAAGTACATATATTATATATATATAAGCTATATTCGATACGGTATTACCTCATACACTTATACTTAGTGCATAGTATAGCGTAAGTACATATATTATATATATAAGCTGTATTCGATACGGTATTACCTCATACACTTATACTTAGTGCATATTATAGCGTAAGTACATATATATATATATATATATATATATATATATAAGCTATATTCGATACGGTATTACCTCATACACTTATACTTAGTGCATAGTATAGCGTAAGTACATATATTATATATATAAGCTGTATTCGATACGGTATTACCTCATACACTTATACTTAGTGCATATTATAGCGTAAGTACATATATTATATATATATATATAAGCTGTATTCGATACGGTATTACCTAGTACACTTATAGTTAGTGCATAGTATAGCGTAAGTACATATTATATATATATATATAAGCTGTATTCGATACGGTATTACCTCATACACTTATACTTAGTGCATAGTATAGCGTAAGTATATATATTATATATATATAAGTTGTATTCGATACGGTATTACCTAATACACTTATAGTTAGTGCATAGTATAGCGTAAGTATATATATTATATATATATAAGCTGTATTCGATACGGTATTACCTCATACACTTATACTTAGTGTATAGTATAGCGTAAGTACATATATTATATATATATATATATATATATATATATATATATATATATATATATATATATATATATATATATATATATATATATATATATATATATATAAGCTATATTCGATACGGTATTACCTCATACACTTATACTTAGTGCATAGTATAGCATAAGTACATATATTGTATATATAGACACACACGCCCGCTTCGTAGTACTATTCATCCCTTGTATTACAAAATTATTAACGACTTACATTTATATTATTTACATAGTAAACACAAAAGTGATTTTTAAATTTGACCATATAGAGACCAACTTTGGTCGCTAACTTTAAATGAATTTAATTTAGCGACCAAAGTTGGTCACTAAATGTACATGAATTTAAATTAGAGACCAAATTTGGTCACTAAAATTTAATCAGATTTATTTATATTTTATATAATATTTAAATTAATAATAAAAATTGTTAAACGTTAGAACTGGGTCCCACATTGGCGACCAACTTTGGTCGCTAAATTTTGAATTATATTTATTTATATTTTATAAATTTTTTACATAAATATATATTTATTAAAATATTATAACTGGGTCCCACTTTAGCGACCAAAGTTGGTCGCTATCTTCTTATCCTTCAGTTAGCGACCAACTTTGGTCGCAAGTTTTAAATTATATATATTTATATTTTATAAGTTTTATAAAATAATAATAAAATTATTAAAAAAAATTGTGTGGGTCCCACTTTTGCGACCAACATTGGTCGCTAAACTCAGTGTATCTTTGACCAAGCAAGTCTGACCAGTCCAGTCAACCGTTTGACAAAATTTGCGTCCAAATAGCGACCAACTATGGTCGCTAAATTATTTCAAATATTTTTTTTATTATTTTCGGTAGTTTGGCGACCAACTTTGGTCGCTTTTCTTAACAAACCAAATTTGGTCGCCAATATTTGGTCGCTTTTTGGCCGAATTCTAGTAGTGTAAATGCACACATAAAACAAATATCTGAAGATTTTATGCATGTGAATACTTTAAACAATCTAGTTTGATCAATTTGGTGACTAACAAACTATATAATTTTAAGCACATATATAAATAATCAATGGCCCTAATTTTAAAATAGTAGCCTAAAGAAACAAACATAATTTCATGACCACAATTATAAAATAGGGACATAATGGGATAACTTAGTAACAACATAATCCCTATACGGCACTGCAAATTCATTATCGTGCAGTGCCGCTTTTTCAATCATCAAACTAATATGTAGATTCTTCATTATTTAATATAACTGCTATTTATTCCAATAAATATTTATATCATGATATACTATTCTGACACATATAATCATTGTGGTTGAACACGGGAAAATAGAATTGTATTAATAAATTGCAGACAGAAGCATATATTCATAATCATCAACCCACAAAGCTATATTACTCTTTCTATTTAACCATTCAATATGTACATAAATTAATGGTTCGTCTTGGTATTAGAGGATGAGAGGCAGAACTCATTAAACTAAAGATTCCCTCAAATATTTTTGATTACAAGGTCACGGTCTGAGACCTCATTAACTCTTAAAACATACAGAGAAGGAAAATACTTTTACTACATTCATTCGGTCAGATTTTTTCTTTCCGTAAGTTTTAAAATTAATCTCTTCAATCGAAGATTATCAGTTCAAATATCCATGCTCTGATACCACATGTAAGCATAAACTTTAATTTACACCAAAATCTTGAACATGATAATCTTACACAAAATCGTTACAGAAAACATACCTGAAGCGGAATCCATTATCTTGAAGCGGAAGCATTAATCGGTAATTGGTTTCTCGCCTCTTACCCTAACTTTACGTTAGGACCGACTTTAGTGATGGAAGAGAGAATAAAAAAATACGGTAACCCTAATGGGTGGGGAGATGACCAATTTATAGAGATTCTCACTTAATCTGGTACGTCCATCAAGTGACCAATCGGACGGATGAGATTTAATAATTAATTAAATATTAATTATGGGCCTTAACCTACTGGGTCACATACACGTAGGAAAATAACTTACAGTGATCACCCATGGTAACAGGTCGGAGGAGCACTGCTCTGATATCAATGATACGCATTATACATAATTAGAAGGAGAATAAGCAAAACCTAAGAAGCAAATGTGCAGAGTTGCTCCTAAACAGTTGAGTTTGATGGAGAAGAAGAATAAAAGAAGAGCTGAGAGAGATAAGAGGGATTCTTAGTAATTAAAATGTTTGAATTAATTGTACAACTAAATCCATTGTTATGTATACACGAGCAATTCGAAAGAGAAAAGGAATCTGGAAGTTAATTATAACTAACTCCCTCACAGTTGTACCAGAAGTCATATGCGGCACGTGACCTTAACTAACATCTAATAAATTGATTAAATCTTCAACTAAAATACAAATTGGCTTCAACTAAAATATGACTTGGCAACTAAAATAGCTAATCTGGAAATCTAATTGAACCGACTCATATCAGTTTAATATCAAAATAACCATCTAAATTGCTGAAAGTTTGCAAATTCAAACTTCCTTTATGGGTGATATCAATTCCTGAAAAAGATTTTAAAAAAAAAAAAAAGAAACTGTGAAAAGGAATATTAAAAAAAAAAAAAAAAAGATGCGAGAGAAATTAATTACAATTGGGAAGAGCTTTGTGTATCTTCTGCAATGGTTAGCCGAACTTCTGAGTTACAAGTTTGTGCTCTTATGTGTTTGAGGTCCAGCTCTTGTCCTTTTTATAGACCTCATGAGCAAGTGGAGTCTTACTTGGTGTACAAGACTTCCCCGTTAAATAAAAAGAGATTCCTAGTTGATTACCAAGTCTCTTGTTCTTTAAAGAAAAGGATTCCGAGTCGTATTTGAATTCAATAAAACACCATGCTGGGTGAATTAATTTTGGCAGGGCTAGTGGTGCACGTCAAATTAGAGGAAGAAAATTAGAGTGGAGTCACAACTCAAGTGTACTAAGCTTATTATCAAATTTGGTGGTGGCCTTATATTGTCCTACGTGGCATATCTTTACATGTTGTGAAGTTTATTCTCATTGATTAAGTTCTAGCCTGACAAGGAAAAGCTACCAAACTTTTGTCTCCAAATCAAAGATACAACACAAGTGTAGGATACTCGTTATTTGACTAGGATCTGCTAGTCACTATGATTATGTGGTTCGACCTAATGCTCAACTATGATTATGTGGTTCGACCTAATGCTCAACCAAAGTGCATGAGCAAGTGTTTTTGTTAGGAGACAAAAAATTGTTGCCTTCGCACCGGTGCTTCAAGCCTCGTCGCTAAGGATTAATAAGTTTACACTTCGACAAGACTTGCAGAACGGGCATCTGTAGACATATAAAATTTATTAAATTTTATCCATACAAATTTTGGATTGAATCTTAATTTTATTTGGGTAAAATAATTAATTTGGACTTTACAAATTAAATTAGTCTATTTTATTATTTTCAAGCCCAATGTCCATTTTATCTTAAGCCCAGACTCATGCCATGTATCAGACATGGCATATCCAGTCAAACTCAAAGCCAACAAGATGACGCCACGTGTGAAATGATGTGATAATCCAAGTCTAAAATAGTGACCAATCAAGAGTTGCCAAGTGTCAAAAATGACATGTCTTGGCCAATCACAAGCAAGTTTATCACATAGTTTATGTGATAAGTTTGATGACTCACGTTAGCCAATCAGAATCAAGCAACAGAGTTCATATGTAGATGTAATGTCCATCATCTACCATTAAAAATGGAGGGGTTATATAACTCTCTAAAGACATTCAGTGTTGGAGAAGAGCTTCCGCAATTGGTGAAGGTATCCACAAACAGAAAGATCAATCATCAAGTGTATAGTTCTTCAACAAAGGAGTGGTCAACAGAGGTGGTCAACGGAGTTCTTCTCGGAGATCAACCTGAAACAACAAAGTACTGCTCGATGTACTCACAAAAGTACTACATCATCCTACATTCGAGAAAGACGCTTCTCAAGACCTCGAATCACGGAGAATTTCATAGAGGAGAATTAATGGATACATAGAATTGTACTCACAAATATTTATCAATAAAATTTCTTTTCTTCATATATTTTGCTGCAGTTTATTTTCCATAATAAGAAAATTTGGTATGAACAACCCCTAAAAATATTTTGTTTCAAATTCCACTAGTTTGGAAAGGCAAAGATAAAAACATGACTCTTTATCATGTAGTAGCTGGAAGAAATTACAATTACATACAATACAATCACTGACAAAGCAGCAAAACAAATACACAAGATACTACCTACTCTGTGAAAACCTGGCTATGCTAGTTTTCTTTAATAGGTAGTTTTATTGCCACAACTAAATCATGATAATTCACAAATAAGAAGTGTTTTTATTTGGGAGCTACTGCAGTTTGAAAGCGAGGTTGAAAATGGGCAAGTAACGCATCCCTTAAAGGTAAATATTCCTTAACTTGGCTGCAGTGAATATACTCATCTTTCCAAGCACAAAAATTAGGGTATTTTTCACTTGTCACTAGAACTACACCAGAGGCTTCTTCACCAATTCCAAGCCAAAATGCCATCAAATTAGCAGCTATATCAGCATACCCAAAGTCGTCTCCCACAAAGAATTTTTTGTCCTTGAACTCATTATCAAGAATCTTCAGTGGCTCACCAAATTCCTCTCTAGCTTTGTCTGACACCTCTCCTTTGCCATATAAAGCTTTCCCAATTGTAGTCAAGCACTGCAAAAAAACTCAAATCTTGAGTTCCAAACATTTCTACTTTTATCAAAATATTCTGCAGATAGGTATATATTGCATGACTTGCGGACGACAGTGTCAAAATCAATCCATTTATTCGTAATTCGCCAAAATCGTCCAACCTTAAAATTGGTTGGATTATGACTCATTTTACAAAATCAAAAATTGAGATTGGAGATTATATATTTTATCAGTTTCCGTTGGCTCTTGATAAAAGAAATTAAGGGAAATAACAGGGGGAGATAGCAGGAAAATAAAAGAGTATACTGAATAGATGTAAAAGGAACTGAAGCTGAAAATTTTATATTATTTAACTGCATTTGGACTACAATTTATAAGAGAAATGCTAACTTAAAAGACCTAAAAATCAGCACAAAATATGCTGAAAATAACAAACTCCTAGAGACTAGTTCACTCCTAAAGACTAGTTCAAAATTATTTCAACTTCAAAATAAATTATTGCAGTAAATAACTCTTAAGCTGAAACAGTAAAATAATTTTACTATTTTCAGCTTCTAAAGCATATTTCTAACATTCTTCCTTGCTTTTGAAGCTGCAAATTCTGAATTTATGCCTTGTAAACCTTTAACTGGAAGCGACTTTGTACGTAAATCTGCCAACTGATCTTTGGACTTGCAGTAAATTGAGTTCGATTCTCTATTTTGTTGCATCTCATGATTGTCAATGAACTAAGTTGGCTCTTTTTTCGGCTTCATTTGCATTTTGCCTTGAGGCTTGTCAACTTTCTTCCAAATTTTATTTTTCTGAAATATTGACAACTTCTTTGCCTCATTCACATATGTCCTCTTTTGGAGGATTATCTGCACTTTGTAAATTCTTTTGGATTCATTTTTCATCTTTTGTTGGATTAAATGAGAAGATTTTACCTCTCATTTTAACCCTTAAAATCTCAAGTCCAGTTGCATCATAAATGAAACAATATTTATCCTCAAAGGATACTTTAAATCCTTTTTCCATTATTGTCTAACACTCAATAAATTTTGATCAATATCAGGAACATAAAGAACATCTGAAATTTTCTTAGTACTTGACTTTGTTGGGATTGCAACAGTTCATTTTCCATTAGCAAGAATATAATCACCATTCCCAATTCTGACTTTCTTATTTCTCATAGACGTGCTCTTTGAAAATATTTTTGTCATATATCATGTGGTTTGTACAACCACTATCAATCAACCAAAAATCAGATTTCTTGATTGAAAGAATAGTTGCCACAAACAAGTGATCTTCTTCTTCTTCATTGGCAACTTGGGCATCAGCTTCATGCTTTTGATATTTTCCTTTGCAAATTACAGCTTCATGACCAAGTTGAATGCAAAATTTGCACTTTGCATCTGGCCTCTTCCAATATTTGAACGGTGGATGACCTTTTTTGCCATAGTGCTGACAAGTTGGGTAATTTTTCTTTGCATTATTACCCTTGCTTTGAGTTCTGTGGTTGCATGCCAAGGCTCCTTCAACCATACCATCTTGCCTCATAAGCCTTCTTTGCTCTTATGCCTGTAATGTATATAACAGTTCTGCCAAGGTAATCTTGGATAGATCCTTTGTACTTTTCAAGGTAGTTATGGATACTTCATATTTTTCAGGCACCGTAACAAGAATTTTTTCAATAATTTTCGAATCTTTAAATTTAGTGCCAAGCAACCTTACCTTGTTAACAATACCAAGCAACTGATCTGAGTATTCTTTGACGGTCTCATATTGTTTCATTTTCTACAACTCGAATTCCCTTATTAAATTCAGCACATTCATGCCTCGAATTATTTCAACTCCTGTATATTCACCCTTCAGATAATCCCAGATTTCTTTTGCTGATTTGAGAGCCATAACTCTCGTGAAAATTGGTGCAGACACACCAGCAAACAAAGTTGCATTTGCCCTTGATTTCCTGGTTTTCTTTTCCTTGTGACTCTTGATCTGAGGCACCGTGGGACTGTTAGGAAGCGGAAGAACATCATAATCCTCTTCCACGGCCTCCCAAAGACCAAGTAAGTCTCCATTCTCACTACCCACAATTAGTAATTTTCACCATCAAAGACTAGAGGATCCAATTGAGAAAAACTCGTTTCAGTCTTCATCTCACTCAAGAAAAGATTTACTTAGGTCCCTTAAGAAAATGACTCTTGATACGAATTGTTGGTTCTTAATAAAAGAAATTAAGGGAAATAACAGGGGAAGATAGCAGGAAAATAAAAAGAGTATACTGAGTAGATGTAAAAGGAACTGAAGCTGAAAATTCTATATTATTTTACTGCACTTGGACTACAATTTATAAGAGAAATGTTAACTTAAAAGACCTAAAAATCAACACAAAGTATGCTGAAAATAATAAACTCCTAGAGACTAGTTCACTCCTAAAGACTAGTTCAAAATTATTTCAATTTCAAAATAAATTACTACAGTAAATAACTCGTAAGCTGAAACAGTAAAATAATTTTACTATTTTCAGCTTCTAAAGCATATTTCTAACATTCCTCCTTACTTTTAAAGCTGCAAATTCCTTGTAAACCTTTAAATGGAAGCGACTTTGTATGTAAATCTGTCAACTGATCTTTGGACTTGCAGTAAATTGAGTTCGATTCTCTATTTTGCTGCATCTCATGATTGTCAATGAAATAAGTTGGCTCTTTTTTCGGCTTCATTTGCATTTTGCCTTGAGGCTTGTCAACTTTCTTACAAATTTTATTTTTCTGAAATATTGACAACTTCTTTGCCTCATTTTCACATATGTCCTCTTTTGGAGGATTATCTGCACTTTGTAGATTCTTTTGGATCCATTTTTCATCCTTTGTTGGATTAAATGAGAAGTTTTTACCTCTAATTTTAACCCTTAGAATCTCAAGTCCAGTTGCATCATAAATGAAACAATATTTATCTTCAAAGGATACTTTAAATCCTTTTTCTATTAGTTGTCCAACACTCAATAAATTTTGATCAATATCAGGAACATAAAAAACATCTGAAATTTTCTTAGTACTTGACTTTGTTGGGATTGCAACAGTTCCTTTTCCCTTAGCAAGAATATAATCACCATTCCCAATTCTGACTTTCTTATTTCCCATAGACGTGCTCTTTAAAAATATATTTGTCATATGTCATGTGGTTTGTACAACCACTATCAATCAATCAAAAATCAAATTTCTTGATTGAAAGAATAGTTGCCACAAACAAGTGATCTTCTTCTTCTTCATTGGCGACTTGGGCATCTGCTTCATGCTTTTGATATTTTCCTTTGCAAATTACAGCTTCATGACCAAGTTGATTGCAAATTTTGCACTTTGCATCTGGCCTCTTCCAATATTTGAACGGTGGATGACCTTTTTTGCCACAGTGCTGACAAGGTGGGTAATTTTTCTTTGCATTATTACCCTTGCTTTGAGTTCTGTGGTTGCATGCCAAGGCTCCTTCAACCGTACCATCTTGCCTCATAAGCCTTCTTTGCTCTTGTGCTTGCAATGTATTTAACAGTTCTGCCAAGGTAATCTTAGATAGATTCTTTGTATTTTCCAAGGTAGTTATGGATACTTCATATTTTTTAGGCACCGTAATAAAAAAAAATTCAATAATTTTCAAATCTTTAAATTTAGTGCCAAGCAACCTTACCTTGTTAACAATGCCAAGCAACCGATCTGAGTATTCTTTGACGGTGTCATATTATTTCATTTTCTGCAACTCGAATTCCCTTATTAAATTCAGCACCTTCATGCCGCGAATTATTTCATCTCCTGTATATTCTCCCTTCAGATAATCCCAGATTTATTTTCCTCATTTGAGAGCCATAACTCTCGTGAAAATTTTTGCAGACACACCAGCAAACAAAGTTGCTTTCGCCTTTGATTTCCTGGTTTTCTTTTCCTTGTGACTCTTGATCTGAGGCACCATGGGACTGTTAGGCAGCCAAAGAACATCATAATCCTCTTCCAAGGCCTCCCAAAGATCTAAAGCCTCCAAGTAAGTCTCCATTCTCACTGCCCATAATTGGTAATTTTCACCATCAAAGATTGGAGGATCCAATTGAGAAAAACTCGTTTCAGTCTCCATCTCACTCAAGAAAAGATTTACTTAGGTCCCTTAAGAAAATGGCTCTTAATACGAATTGTTGGTCCTTGATAAAAGAAATTAAAGAAATAACAGGAAAAGATGACAGGAAAATAAAAAGAGTATACTTAATAGATGTAAAAGGAACTGAAGCTGAAAATTCTATATTATTTTACTACATTTGGACTACAATTTATAAGAAAAATGCTAACTTAAAAGACCTAAAAATCAGCACAAAATATGCTGAAAATAACAAACTCCTAGAGACTAGTTCACTCCTAAAGACTAGTTCAAAATTATTTCAACTTCAAAATAAATTACTGCAGTAAATAACTCTTAAGCTGAAACAGTAAAATAATTTTACTATTTTCAGCTTCTAAAGCATATTTCTAACAGTTTCTCTCTCTAAAATCTCTCTCCCTTCTCTCTAAATGTGAAACGATGCTGCTGATCCCACTCGGCCACCTGACCCACCTTACCAAACGGCTAACCCAATGGCTAATTTCATCACTGACATAGGCGGAGCCACCGCCAGAAAACCTATTACAGTACCAAACCCCAACGGAAACAACCAAAAAACACCTTCTGATGCCATTCAAATTTCCAATTACTCATATAACAACACCCAAAATCACACCCAATACCAAACGGCTAACCCAACGGCTAATTTCATCACTAGCACAGGCGGAGCCACCACCGGAAAACCTACCACAGTGCCAAACCCCAACGGAAACAACCTACAAACACCTTCTGATGCCATTCAAATTCCAATTCCATAGAAAACAACACCTTAATCGCAATCCTTTCCCAAAAATTTCGAGCAATTTCGAGCAACCCCAACCCAAAACCTGACATACAAATGACCTAAATCAAAGTGACCAACAGTGCATGCAACCTCAAAATAGCAAACAGTTACCTGAATCTAAACTTCCTAAACAACAGAATGAATTAGCCTAAGGAAGTAATTACAACAAAACCAAGCAAATAGTGTCGAAACCAACTTTTGCCGCCATTGTCCGAACCAGCCTTCAATCTCCTGACACGGGCGCCATGGTTGATAATCAACACGGCACGCACCTTCGTAAACTGACTATTTTCTTCAAAGCAGAGTACTTTCATTAACTTAGCTAAAGAGTGCAGATACACCATCATCTGGTAAGTTCTATCGAGGTAAACCAACCATGGAGGAAATTAGGAAGACCTTTATTAGGCAATTCCAACTCACTACCTCTGTCAAGATAGCTTATTTTGATCCTAAACATGTTTACCTTGACTTCGCTAATGAAGTGGATTACAATCACGTCTTCGCGAAGGATTATATTGACATTGGCAATGCCCCTATGAAAATCCTCAAATGGACTTCGGATTTCAAACCGGAGGAGGAAACATCCATTGTCCCTGTTTGGATCCTAATTCACCAACTCCCCTAGCACCTGTTTAAATGGAATATTATATCCAGACTAGTCCAAGATGTAGGTATGGTTGTGGCTCCGGACATGGCAACATACTCCAAATCTAGAGGAAACGTTGCGAAAGTTAAAGTTGAAATTGACCTCCTAAAGCCTAGACTCGATCAAATATGGTTAGGTCATAAAGGACTCGACGGTTCTGATGATGGAAAATGGCTTGACATTGATTATGAAAAAGTACCAAACTATTGTGTCTACTGCAAAATGCAAGGTCACTATGAGAGCCAGTGCATAAATAAGATCAAAGATGAAAGGATTAAGGCACAGAAAGAAGCTCAACTCGATAAGGAGAAAGAACAAAAAATTGATAAGCCAAAGGACGATGGCTTCCAAACGGTTTCAAAGAAGAAGGCTGCCAAAGTAAGATTCCAGAACAACATACAAATGAAAATGCCCAACAAGCCCGATGATCACAACCATAAAGAACAGAGATTAAATGAAATTCAACTCCAAAAATACCAAGAAACAAACCAAGATCAAAGATCTAAGGCAAGTGCTGGCATTGTTATCATGGAACCAACCGAGGTGCAGAAGATTCACATGATGGAAGATGTGCCAGGTAAAAGGAAAAATAAAGTGGAAGAGGAAACCATACGCAACAACAATTACAAGTTTGGACAGAACATCAGTAAGAAGAAGAGGTCCAAAGCTAGAAAAAAGAATCAAAACAACAACAACAAAGAAATCCAAATCCAAAACACTTTCCTGGAAGAAGGCCAACCAAGTAACAAAAAGGTAGACACAATACACAAATCCTTGGAACAAAAGGCCAGCAACAAGGAAGATAACATTACTCTCCTCGATAATGATCAAAATAGTAGACACTTCTTCCAAAGGGATTTCAATAATGATAAGGACACTACCAAACTCACTGATGAAGAAGCCAACAGTAGAAAGGACACAGAAGCAAACAACACCAAGAATAATCAACTAATTGATCCAGGAGATATGCATAACACATATCTGAAACTTATAAGTGGTACCATCTTAGAAGAGGATAAAGAGGGTGAAGATATGTACATTACTAACAACTCTCACATGGCAGAATCTTCCTTCGAGGATGATGGGGAAGAGGATAGCACATAAGATGGTGATTATGAGGATGAAATGAGCACTGAAGAATCTGATGAGTTTGAAAGTGCAGATAGTGAAAGTTTTTAGAATGAGGACCAACCTATAAACCACACTACTGATGAACATGTTGCCCAACTTATTGAAACCTTCAACTCTAATGCTCTAGTGGAGGTAAATGTAAGCTTGGAAATGGATAAAATTGTGGAAATAAAACACTTATCTCTTAGAGATAAAGGAAGAGGCAAAAGTAATGCTTTCATGGGCAGACACAACTTAAGAGGAAGAGGTGGCAGATTCACCTATCAACAAGCTGTGGTTATACCACATGAGCAAAACCTCTCCAATTGATTATGATGTTTAAGTCTCTATACTGGAATATTAGAAGCATTATTTCTAGTGGTTCTCTTGATAGACTTAAGCAAATTATCTGACTTCAATATCTTTCTTTTATTGCTATTAATGAACCTTTTCACAAAGCAGACCAACTGAACAAGTTCTGGACAATTCTGGGCTATGTAAAGCTTATGCCAATACAAATAGCCAAATCTAGATCTTTTGGAGTAATGAGTTGAATTTTAATATGGTGGAAGAGTCTGATCAGCAGATTACTTGTATCATCGAACGGATGGGATCAAACATCCTGGTCACTTCAGTTTATGCAAAATGTGAGGCGGTTTTGAGAGAACAACTATGGAATAACCTAAGGGATATCTCTCAGAACTACAAGCTACCTTGGTATATTGCAGGAGACTTTAACTATTATTGATCCAAGTGAAAAACAGGGCGGCAACCTTCATCGAATGTCCAAAAGCATGCCTATGATACAGTTCATCATGGACTGTGATCCCATTGACCTGGGCTTCTCAGGCTCACAATTCACATGGTGCAATGGATGGGCTCCTAACAAGAGAATTTGGACAAGGCTTGATAAGGTGCTGGTGAACCAAGATTGGATGAACAATTATGATTATACTAGTGTCAATCACTTGATCATAATAGGATCTGACCATTCCCCCCTCCTTACCATTGCTAAAAACACATCCCAACCCGCTACCAAGTATTTAAGATTCTTAGACTTCTGGACTAATGAATAAGGTTTTAAAGATATGGTAAAACAAGCATGGGATATAGAGGTTCATGGCTCTACTATGTGGAAATTTCATCTGAAACTTAAAACTACTTGCAAGTGCCTATCCCACTGGTCTAAGATATCTATTGGAAATATTCTTGACAATGTCAAAGATCTGGAGTAGAAGGTGGAGGAATTGGAGCATAAGATCATTACAAACAACAATGAGTATAATAGAGCCGAACTTAACCGTATTAATGCTCTCCTTATTAGGGCATACAAAAATGAAGAGTCTATATGGAAGCAAAAATCTAGGATCAAATGGTTTGTGGAAGGGGAAGTTAATTCTAAATTCTTTCACTCCATTTTCAAGGGCAGAAGGAAGAGGTTGACTATCAAGAAGATCAGACTTAATGATGACAATTGGATTGAAGGAGATGATCATATTGCCAATGAAGCTGTATCCTTTTTCAAAATCAATTTACTAGAGAATATACTTAGTCCAATTTCTCTATTCTTAATTGTATACCTAAAGTAATAAATGAAATGGACAATGCAGATCTCACTGCTAATCCTACTATGGAGGAATTGAAAGCAGTTGTATTCTCCTTGAGCCCATCCAGTGCACCCAGACCAGATGGGCTCTCTGGAAAATTTTATCAGTTATGTTGGGACATTATTAAGGAGGACCTATTACTAATTGTTTCTGATTTCTTTGCAGGTAACCAAATATCAAAGACAATTACTCACACCTACCTGATCCTCATTCCTAAAGTGGACAACCCTCAAGCTGTCAATGAATTAAGATGTATTAGCCTTAGAAACTTCTCCTGCAAGATTATCTCTAGCCTAGTGAATCAAAGGCTACGCCCGCTCATGAACAAGCTGATCTCTCCTTATCAAACAGGTTTCATTAAGGGGAGATCCATAACTGAAAATATTATGATGACTCAAGATATGGTCCATAATATTACAAAGCCCTCATTACAATGGAATGTGGTTTTAAAAGTAGACATGACTAAAGCATATGCCAGAGTCTCATGGGAATACTTACCTCCTTTTTTATACCTTCGCCCCGCGAAGGGCGTAAAGGAGTTTTTCCAATTAAAGGACAATCGGAACGAGATTTAATTATTAGTTATTCAGAGTCGCCACTTGAGAGATTAATGGTGTCCCAAGTCACCGGTTGGATCCCGAACCGAGGAAATTTATGACTCTGTTAACAGTCCACGAACCAGAAATCCGAGTAAGGAATTCTGTTAACCCGGGAGAAGGTGTTAGGCATTCCCGGGTTCCGTGGTTCTAGCACGGTCGCTTAACTGTTGCATTTGATTTTATCTAATTTTAATACATGCTAGCTCATGTGCCTTTTATTAATTTTACACCGCTTTTATTATAATTATTTTTTTTAAGAATTGCGACGTCATGAAAACGCATTCCGAGCCACGTCGCAATCAATGCACCCGTAGTTATCAACACATTTCGACTTTGTCGAGATTTGGATTTGAGTCGCATCAATGCGCACCCTAATTTTAAGAAGGTTATTTAATTAAATCGTGCCTAAAGATACTAACGTAGTGTTATTTTGGGGAAAAGCCATGAAGTTCGCTAAACGGCCATTCCAAATTCTAATTATTTCGACAATTATTTACTAAAGGCTCACATTTATTTATTTTTGTGCGGTGAGGCTCGTCTCAATTTGTGAAACTCTTTTCTATCATTATTTATTTTTAAGGATTACAATGTCGCGAAAACGCGTTTCGAACCCCGTCAGTTCCGGACCGTTGGATTGATGAGATCCAACGGTCCTGATCCAAGGACCTCGAAACGACGTCGTTTCATTTAAGGGGGGGCAGACCGGGTAGGGACTTGGGCTGGACTGAATCGGGATGCTTGAGGCATTTGGGCCAACGGATTAAATGCAAAAGTGGCCCAAATTTGGCCGTTAATAACCACTCCCTCTATATTCTTTTTAATAATAATTTTTTTCATTTTTCATTTTGCAATCTTGTATTTTTTGTATTTATTTTTCTGAATTTTACAAAGATGTGAAATTAAACTAACAATTAAGCTAAAACCAATTAATGCCTAAAATTAACTTAATAACTATTTGCGACTGTTTCATAATTAAAATAATAGAATACAAAAGTGAACTATTTTTGTCATTTTCTTCATATCCTATTCTAAAACAAATTAATCCCTAATTAATACTAAAATATAAAATTAAATCCTAAGTGCGAATGCATATTTTATGTATTTTTTGTATGAGTTAACGTGCACAAATAAAAATGCAATAATTATCAGAAAATGACACCAAAATGCACAATAATGAAGAAAAATCATTTTGCTTGAATTTTGGGAATAATTCATATATAGGACAAAAATCACATGCTCACAATAGGAATACTTGTGCAATATTATGAGGCACCTTGGGTTCAACGAAACCTGGATTGATATTATTTGGAGACTTATTTCTAATGTCTGGTACTTTGTAAATATCAATGGAAGTAGACATGGATTTTTCAATTCTACTAGGGGTTTAAGACAAAGGGATCCTCTATCTCCATCTTTCTTTCTTATTGGGGCTGAATTTCTATCGAGATTAATGAAATCTTTAAACAATCACGATTTTATCCCATTTTCAATAGATAATTGTAGTCCTATTATATCTCATCTCTGCTAAGATGATGATACAGTTTTGTTTTCCTCAGCTGATCCGGAATCCTTGAAGATGATGATGGACAAGATGGAGACCTATGAAAATATCTCAGGACAATTAGTAAATAAGTCTAAATCTGGTTTCTATGTCAAGTTCAAAGATGATGATCCAAGAATCAACCAAATCATGCAGACCACTGGTTTCAAGCATTCCAAGTTTCCAATGCAATATTTAGGATGTCCTATTTACATAGGGAGAAAAAAGTCATTTACTTCAACAACATGGTGGCTAACATAGCAAAAGGACTCCAAGGTTGGCAAGGTAAATTTCTATCCTATGGTGGCAAAGTTGTTCTTATCAAATATGTTCTGTAGGTTATCCCAATCCATATCCTATCAGCAGTTCACCCACCTAAGACGATTTTCTACCAGATTGAGAAGATCATCTCCAACTTCTTCTGGGGTAAGGATGGTAACAAGAAAAAGAAGCACTGGATTGCTTGGAAAGATATGTGTTGTCCAATAGAGGAAGGGGAAGTTGGCTTCAGATCTCTCACAGACACATGTGATGCCTTCTCTGCTAAGTTATTGTGAAAATTCAAAACTCAAAATTCTCTTCTTAAATACTTTCTCGAATCTAAATATTGTAAAAGGTTCCATCCTGTTGCAAGAGAGAAAGTTCTCGGCCAATCTCATACTTGGAGAAGAATGATGGACATAAAAGACAAAGTGAAACCTTATATTTCATGGAGGCTTGGAATGGGGGAATTATCATTCTGGTGGGACTCTTGGACTGACTTTGGACCTCTAGTTCATATGGTTCAAAATAGCAGGACTCCTAAAAGAGTTATGGTAAAGGAGTTCTACTTCACGATGATTGAAATCAGAGTAAATTGATGAGGATTCTCCCTTTACAAGTAGTCAATTCCATTAAAACCATCTCTTTCAACAGCAATAGAGAAGACAGACCCATTTGGACCCCGGATCCTTCAGAGGAATTTTCTTGTAAATCTGCATGGCACACACTGAGATCTAAGAGAGGAACTACTCTTACAGGTATTACTGTTTGGCATAAAAATCTTCCTTTTAAAGTCTTCTTTTTTATGTCTAGAGTCCTTTTAGATAAGGTAGCAACTGATGTTCCTATTAAAAAATATGGGGTAAATATTGCCTCCATATGTAACTGTTGCTTCACTAACCATTATGAGGAATCCACTGACCACCTCCTCAGTGAAAGCCATATTCCCAACTTAGTATTGTCTTTCTTCTGTAACTCTTGTGGTATCAGGTTAGTCCAAGGCCAGGTAAGACAGAGAGTTATGAGATGGTGGTTGACTAATCCCAAAAATAAAGTCCATAAGGCAGTACTTCAATGCTTTCCTTCAATCATGTGTTGGCAGATTTGGAAGAACAGATGTTCAGCTAGGTTTGACAAAAAACACATATCACATTGCTTCATCATCCAGCAAGTGATCAAGATGATAAATATGCTTATCCATACGAGTTTCCCAGATTTGCAATTGACAAACATGTGGCATGATACTTACAGTAAAATTGAGAAGCTCTCCCCTACTATTCATTGTCAGATCGTTTATTGGCATAAACCTCTAACAAACTAGTTTAAACTCAATACTGATGGTTGCAACAAGGGTAATCTAGGCTCGGCAGGTGGTGGTTGTCTTATCAGAGATCACAATAGTGTGTTGATGGATGATTTTGCAGAATTCTATGGAGATTGTAGTTGCAATATTGCGGAAGCTAAAGCTATGAGGCGAGGCATCAAAATGTGTATTACAATGGGCCTCACAAATGTTATAGTCGAATCTGACTCGACGATTATTTTAAACTTGATCAAAAGAATTAGGAAACCACCCTATAGATTCAATGATATTATTGAGCAGATTCAAACCATGACTAAGGATCGTAACTATGTCTTTTGACATACCTTGAGGGAAGGAAACAACTCTGTTGACATGCTTGCTAACTTGGGTGAAGAATCCAAAATTGTTTCTATCTTATGAGGTTGTATCATTACCTATGAATGTTAGAAGGTGATGGGATACCTAACTTCAGATTCAGACAAAAGAAGAACAAGTTCGTTATCAATGACAGCACTTAGCAATAAACTCCTCTCTAGCACCTTTTTGTACAAAGCATCCATGTGTGTTGCTACACTCTCGGAGGAATCACAACCTTCTTCTTAACCTATCTAATTTATTTTTGTCAATTATGTATCATAGAGTGAGTCCAATCACCTACCTCACTGTTCTGGAGGCCAAGGTCTATGTCATCCTCCGTGTAGATAGGTATATATTGCATGACTTGCGGACAACAGGGTCAAAACTAATCCATTTATTCGTAATTCGCCCAAATCGTCCAACCTTAAACTGGTTGGATTAAGACTCATTTTACAAACTCAAAAATTGAGATTGAAGATTATATCAATTTACTAGTCCAAGCTATCTTTTAACTTGACATGTTTGACTAGCCCAAATTTGATTCAACCTGCCCCTTTGTCACCCCTTACAACATGACCATGAATTTCAATTGAAAGAATGCAAGAGCAACACAAATTTATAAAATAAAAAAATGACATAGCAAGATGCAAATTAATAATTAAAGATGGAATAGTTAAAAGAAAAAGGACAAGTTAATTTGTGGAAAAGCAAATTCAATCTTACCTTAACATCAAGAAAATTAGCCCAGAAACGTGCCATCGCTCGTTCATAAGGATCTTTAGGCAAAATAGAAGGGCCTTCGAATGTCTCGTCAATGTATTCAAGAATGATCATAGACTCAGAAATGGGCTTCCCATTGTGTATAAGCACTGGTATTTTCTTGTGAACAGGGTTAGATTCAAGAAGCAGAGAGGCAATACTCAGACACATGAATATAGTTGTAAGGCCATAATTAGGACAAAGTATAATAACTTACAAATAGCTTCACATAGTGTGAGCACCTAATTTTTGACAATATTTAATTTTTTGTCACTTCTTCTATGTAAATATTTTAGGGGTTTTAACCTACAATTTTTAGCTTTGTTACACTTTTTATTATATGGTAAAAATACAAAATTTTAAAAGGTGAATTGTTATTATTGTTTTTTGGCAATCCGCTAGGCAAAATAATAAAAAAAATCCGAAAAATATTAATTTTTTTTTTAATTTTCGGGTGAGATATAAAAAATAAGAAAAAGGGAAGTATGGAATAAAAAAAATAAAAGTAAAAGTGGGTGGAATTCTCTTTTAAAAAGTAAAAGAAAGTAGAAAATTAAAAGTAAAGTATTGTGAAAATTTTAAAAAAATAAAAAAAAAAGTTGGAATTAAAAAATAAATATAAAGGTAGATGAAAATTAAAAAAAATTAAAGTAAAATAAAATAGAATTTTTATAAGAAAAGCAAAAGAAACTGGATTATTGTTTTAAGAAAAGTAAAATAAGTGGAATCCCCTTTTAAAAGTAAAAAAAAAAAGTGAGATTTTAAATAAGATAAAAGTAATTAAAGTTGGAATTTAAAAAATAAAAGTAAATAAAGGTGGGATTTCTTTTTATAAAAAAAAAGCAAATTGTAAGTGGGATTTCTTTTAATTAAAAAATAATAAAATATTTTTTTAAAAAAATCTGAAAAATTTCGAAAATTTTGCTATAAATAGAAGAGAAAATCTGAGGAGAAAAGGGAGAAAGGAGAGAAAAGAGAGGGGAGAATTGAGAGAAACAAATTTTTTTCTTCTTCTACGCTACGACAATTTCTACTCGTGTTATTCTTTATTCCTCTTTCTTTCGAAAATTTCCAGCAATTCAACACCCCAAAACCCAACAAAAAATACTTCAAAACATCCCCTTTTACACGCCAAAGAGTGGTGTTAACAGTCGAGGTCGAGGATTCCGTTGGAGCTCTGTTCACCGGCTTTGATGATCATCTTTGCTTATGCTTGTTCGGCGTTCGTCTGAGTTATTGTACATATTCTTGGAGACTCATTTAATTGGAAATCTTGCATTAAAAGGTTTATTCTTCCCTCTCTTTTTATCTTATTTTATGTGATTTTATTTATTTATCTTTAAACTTTATAAATAATAATGTAAATCAATCCTTAAATGTTACTCCCTCCGTTTCAATTTATGTGAACCCATTTGACTGGCCACGAAGTTTAAGAAAAGAGAGAAGACTTTTGATCTTGTGGTATAAAATGAGGCACATATATTTTATGTGGCTATAAATCATTGTGTAAAGGTAAATTTTTTCCAAATAATGTGATTTTATTTATTTATCTTTAAACTTTCTAAATAATAATGTAAATCAATACTTAAATGTTATATGTTTAATCATGTTTCTGAAAATATAGTATTTAAACTTGCTAAAAGTTTGGAAGATTTGGACACTAATAAGTTTAGGCTTCAATTGTTGGGATGTAGGGTATTGGTATATGATAATTTATTTATTCAAATATCTAAAATCATACACTTTTTCCGCAAACAATTCCATAACTTTTGGCCTTACAATAATCTTAAATTAGTTTAGGAAAATACTTCAAGTGCGCTAGTTTATTTAGGTGCGCTTTAAATAATTAAATATCATGGCTATGTGTATGGTCTCCGTGGTATAATTGTGATATGTAATAAAATAAGTATTAGAACGCGTAACTTATTTCAAGATAATTTTTTTTTTCATAATTTTAATCAAGCAATAAAGCGGACATAGGTAAAAGATGAGAACCAATAAAACACAAGTTATCCAAAAAATAGTATAAGCCAAATATAGTCAATAAAGCGACCGTGCTAGAACCACGGGACTCGGGGAATGCCTTACACCTTCTCTCCGGTTAACAGAATTCTTTACCCGGACTTTATTTTCGCAGAACAATAATAAAAGAGTCAAACTTTCCTTTGAATAGGGATCAAATAAAAGGTGACTTGGAACACCCAAAAATCAATTCCAAGTGGCGACTCTGAATAACAAAATAATCCCTATTTAAAATTTGTCACTTTAATTGGAAAAAACTCTTTAACCCACAATCTATAACACCAATTATCTTTTGGAGGGGTAGAAAAGGGGTGTGACAGCTCTAGCGACTCCGCTTGGGACCTTTTAAGAATTCGAGCTTATACATGTTGACTTTTTATTTGGCTTTATTAATTTTGTATATATTGTGATTTATCTGTGCCTAATGTGCTGCCTGTTCGCTTTTTACTGCTTCGATATTGTTGAACTGTACATATAAACTGGCTTCTCACGCACCCCCTCTGAATCTTCTTGAAATTAAAAATGGGCATTTACTTGACATAGCCCGCTTTCTTTGAGATAGCCGAGGTGCTTGTTACCCGGTGAAGGATTTTAGTCTCACATATTTTAGGCGGGGAGCACCACCAGTTAAGCCGGAAAGCAATGCTACCAGTACACTGACCCTCCTCGGCTTGAGTTGTCCGCTCGAGTATGCCAGTCTAGATACCTTATCCACCAGGATTTAAACCTAGAAGAACAAACCTCATACCGGATTTCCCTAGTAGGTTCGCTCTATGTGCATCACATGCATTTGACTTAGCGAAACTTGGCACAGAGGCCGGGTCCGTATAAGACAGGTATCCTATTTGAGACCATCATGTTCACGTATGTGCTACTTGATACATCATTTGGAAGGCTTACTTGCATTGTCGACCGGCTTTAGAAAATTGGCGCAACGGAATCATTAAAAAAAGAAAAAAGAAAAAAAAGGAGTCTTTCTCATAGTTTAGCGCAAATAACCTTTTTTTTCAAAAATAAAAATTAGTAGTTTGGCGCGAGGTGTAAAGATTAATTTTCAATAAAAATCAAAAGAGAAAAGTACACAGTTTCCCTGAACTACGTAATGATCTGATTCATGCGGCGACATGATACGTAGGCAACCCACAAAAGGTTCGATCAAAATATTTTTCAATGAATCTAAGTTGGGATCAAAATGGGGGGAGTGTAACTTGATAAAAAAAAGGGGGGGAAGGCGCTAATAGGAAGCAACTTGATAAGTCGGAATAAAACATGAAGCCTTCCAAAATGTATTTTAGAAACGGTGATGATGTTAGGAGCGTGGCATGTTATGTGTAATTCATATCTATAAAATGTCTAACCCTAACACGTTTGTTGTCCCTTATAGAGAGTAAGTTTAAGGTGGTTGGTTTGTGGTTAATCTGGCAACACATCATTACTTCACAAGATCTAAGGGACCAGTAGTAATGGATAACAACAATGAAATCGAGTTGGTCAGTGACAATCCGCAGGGTCAGTCAGTTGAGCAAGAGTCGGAAGAAATAAGAAAATTGAGACAACAACTGTCAGATGTATATCAAGCTTGGGTTTCCGGTTGACCTCCACCCCAGGGTCCTTTAGAGGGAACATCCACCATACCCCAGGATACTCAGACACCGCTCTATGCAACGAGCAATCCCATTCTACTACCAGGGTATGTGCCAAACTACAGCCTCCATGCTGCCCCCGGTACTTTTAATATGCGATCTCCAGTCGCACCGTTTAGAACACCCCTCTAGTTGTATCTGGCGCACTGGTATATACAATACCACCACCACCTGTGACGAGACCCAACAACGAGCCACTACCTCAGGTTTATGATGGCCAAACTACTCCCCAAATATGTCTTTCAGGGCCTCAGCCCCTACAATCAGACTCCTCAGTACAAGTCACCAGCAGAAAATGAAAAGCCTGCAAAGACAAGTGAGCCGGATGAGATGGCCAGGAAAGTGAAAAGTCTTGAACAAAACATAAAGAACATACAGGGAATAGGTGGTCACAAAAGTGTCTCGTTCAATGATCTGTGTATGTTCTCTCACATCCATTTGCCACCAGGTTTCAAGACCCCAAAATTCGAGAAGTATGATGGACACGGCGACCCTATCGCCCACTTGAAAAGGTACTGTAACCAGCTGAGGGGTGTAGGCGGAAAAGAAGAATTGTTGATGGCATATTTTGGAGAAAGTCTTATAGGGGTAGCCTCTGAGTGGTTCATTGACCAGGACATATCTCACTGGCATGTCTGGGACGACATGGCCCAGGCCTTCGTAGCAATTCCAATACAACATTGATATTGCACCGGATCATAATTCTTTGTCCAATATGAAGAAAAAGCCGATCGAAAGTTTTAGGGAATATGCCATCAAGTGGAGGGAGCAAGCGTCTAGAGTTAAGCCACCCATGGATAATCACGAGTTGATCACTGTTTTTCTGGAAGCTCAAGAGCCTAATTACTTTCAGAACATGATGTCTGTGATGGGTAGACCTTTTGCAGAAGCAATCAAAATAGGGGAGATGGTCGAAAATGGCCTCAAGACAGGTAGAATTGTAAGTCAAACTGCTATCAAAGCCACCACCCAAGCTATCCAAACTGGGTCGGGAGGTTTAGTAAATAGAAAGAGAAGAGATGAAGGGTCCATGATGGCTTCGGGATCTAGGGAGTTTAAAAGAGGGGCATCGCACCATTATGTGCAAGTTCAGCAGGGGCAATCCAGCTACCCTCAACATTATTATCCCCCGCTGATTCCTCAATACTCGATGGGCCCACCGCAATATACAGTGTTCAATGCTCAATCATATGCTCGGCCTCCCAATCAACAGGTACATGCGCCAGCTCCAAGGGCCCCCCGACCTCAGCAACAAAATTTTTTGGCACCCTACAATGCTCATCCTAGGCAGGATTACTATCGAGAGCAGAGTCCGGTGGAAAATTTCACCCCATTGGCTGAACCATACTCTAGTCTTTTCCGGAAGCTGAAACAGATGGGCGTGATTGGACCCATCGCTCCCCACCATATGCATCCCGATTCACATAGATTTCAAGCAAATGCTAGATGTGAATATCATTCAGGTGCCCCGGGGTATAACACGGATGACTATTGGACTCTATAAAGAGCTATAGAAAGACTCATCAGTGAAAAGTTAATTGTGGTAACAAATGGCAAAGAACCTACCAATGTTACAAACAAATCATTGCCAGCACACAACGATGCTCATTTTGTAGGAATGATTGGACGAGATCTGGAATGCAGGCCATTTAATCGGGCAGAGATGACCGTGGGAACAATTCAAGAGGGAACCAAATGGGATGTAAGTCCGATCCAAGATGTGCCATTGTTTGTGAAAGGCGCCCCGAGTTCAGAAAATGTAACTTTATTTGTTCCCAAGGTCACGATATTGGAAGTTCTCTCTAATGTTCCAAGCCCAAAGTTGTATGTCCTTGGAGTCTACCCCATCACAAGACAGAAACAGGGCAGTACAAACGGTATAACAAAGCCGATCATAATCAGACCTGCCATGTAACCCCCTGTGACAAATACAAAAACCATTCCTTGGAACTACAACAAAACTGTGATGACGTACAAAGGCAAGGAAATCATAGAAGAAGTGGGGGAAACTGGAGGTTTGACTCGATCAGGGAAGTGTTACTCTCTAGAGGAGCTGAGGAAGGTCAAGAAAATCAGAGAGGGACAATTGCCAATAAAGAAATCTGTCATGGAAGAAGAGGCAGAAGAGTTTTTGAAAAAGATGAAAGTTCATGACTACTCAATCATTAAACAGCTAAGAAAGACTCCTGCCCAATTTTCTCTACTATCTCTGCTCCTACACTTAAAAGAGCATGCACGTGTACTAATCAAGACCTTAAACGAGGCACATGTCTCAGAGAAGACCACAGTGAATGAGTTGGAGAAGATGGCCAATAGATTTTTCGAGGTAAACAGAATCTCCATTACTGATGATGAACTTCCCGAGGAAGGATCCGGGCACAATAGGGCTTTGCACTTGGTCGTCAAATGTGAGGGGCATTATGTAAAGCAAGTCATGGTCGATGGAGGCTCGAGTGTAGATGTATGCTCTCTCTCTACTTTGCAAGGCATGAAGATCAACACAGACAGAATCCGACCCAGGAATGTTCGCATCCGGGCTTTTGATGGTTCAACGAGAGATACCATTGGGGAGATCAACCTCACTATGACGATTGGGCCGGTTGACTTTGAAATTGTCTTCCAAGTAGTGGACATGGAAACTTCTTATAACTTTCTTCTTGGAAGGCCATGGATGCATATGGCTCGAGCTGTGCCATCCACATTGCATCAGATGGTCAAGTTCGAACACAATAGGCAAGCGATTATTGTTCACGGAGAAGACGAGTCATCCATTTATAAAGACCCGTTAATCCTGTGCGTTGAGGCCAAGGAAGGGTGTGAGTCCATTGTCTATCAAGCTTTCGAAGTGGTTTCTGTGGACCATGTTGAGGAAGAAAAGCCCATTTTGCATCCTCTCTTTCCACCACATCTATAATGGTGGCTGCGATTATGATGAGACAAGGTTATGAGCCAGGGAAAGGCTTGGGGGCATAATTGCAAGGAATTTCAGAGCCTATTTCTCCGTTCGGTAATCGGGATACTTTTGGCTTAGGCTTCAGGCTAACACAAGCAGACAAAAACAAAGCCAAGCACCACAAAAAGCATGGATGGGTCTTGCAACAACCTATCCCTCACATTTTCTACACTTTTGTCAAGCCACGACTCCAAGAGGTTCAAAATTCCTCGGCGCATGCAAACATTAATGAAATTTGCCATGACCTCAGCTAGATGTTTTCTGAAGTGAATATGATCCAGGCCGGTGAAGGCACTAGTCGTGCCGATATGCGACTAATTGACCCAGACACCATGCTCACCAACTAGGAAGCAACTCCTCTCCCCACAAGGAAGGAGTCTTGGTAGTTTGCTTTTGCAGCTTCTTTTTTGTATTTTTGGGTTACTTTCAGGGTTGTAATCCAAACATCTCAGTGTGATTGTTTTATTTTAATGTTAACCCTTCTATCCTTTCGAATTCAATGAATGCAGCTCAGTTTCGTATTAAGTTTTGTATCTTTCCCTTTTCCTAATTCCTGTCATTTTATTTCCATTTCAGTTTTGTTAATGTCGGCTTTAATAACATGACATGCATGAGGAATTCACGCCCAGATCTTAAAAAGTTGTCTAATATCGAAATAATGTATCAAGAGGTGGAATATGATGAAGATGAGGTTGTTGAGGAAATAAAAAGAGAGTTGGAACAATTTGAAAACAAGCCTAAGCCCAACCTCAATGAAACTGAGCCAATTAATATCGGAAGTTTTGAAGAAATTAGAGAAATGAAGATAAGCATTCACACCGAAAAGAAAACCAGAGATGCTTTGATTCAACTTTTATTTGAATACAGAGATGTGTTTGCTTGGTCTTACGATGATATGTCGGGTTTAAGTGTCGATCTAGTAGTTCATGAGCTTCCTACGTATCCTGATTTTCCACCAGTCCAACAAAAGCAACGAAAATTTAAAACAGGTGTGAGTGACAAAATCAAAGAGGAAATAATGAAGCAACTGAACGCCAATGTGATCAGAGCTGTCCGATACACCACCTGGGTGGCGAATGTTGTGCCTGTGCCGAAGAAAGATGGAAAGACCAGAGTCTGTGTTGACTACAGGGACCTGAACAAAGCAAGTCCAAAGGATAATATTCCTTTGCCAAATATCCACATTCTTGTAGATAATTGCGCAAAGCATGAGATACAATCATTCGTGGATTGCTATGCTGGGTACCACCAAATTCTAATGAATGAAGATGATGCAGAAAAAACTACTTTTACCACTCCATGGGGTACTTATTGTTACAGGGTCATGCCACTCGGTTTAAAGAATGCAGGGGCAACTTACATGAGGGCCATGACCACCATTTTTCACGACATGATGCATAAAGAGATTGCAGTATATGTCGATGATGTCATCATAAAATCAAAGACACATGCTGATCACGTGTGCGATTTGAAAAGTTCTTCGAACGGATTAGAAGGTATGACCTTAAGCTTAATCCAGCCAAGTGCACATTTGGGGTTCCATCTGGGAAACTCCTCGGTTTTATAGTCAGCCGAAGAGGCATTGAACTGGATCCATCTAAGATAAAATCCATTCGAGATTTGCCACCTCCGAAGAACAAAAAGGAAGTCATGAGTTTACTCGGGAGGTTGAACTACATCAGTAGGTTCATTTCTCAGCTCACAACCACATGCGAGCCCATCTTTAAGTTGCTAAAAAATGATGTCGCTATCAAGTGGACGGACGATTGCCAAAAAGCCTTTGACAGGATCAAAGATTATCTGTCAAAACCCCTTGTACTGGTCCCACCTGAACTTGGTAGGCCTTTGTTTTTTTATATATCAGTGATGGATAATTCCTTTGATGTGTTCTGGGGCAACATGATTCAACATGTAAAAAGGAACAGGTAATCTACTATTTGAGCAAGAAGTTCACCAATTATGAGGTTAAGTACACCCTTTTAGAAAGGACATGTTGTGTCTTGACTTGGGTCGCTCAGAAGCTGAGACATTATTTTTTGGCCTACACTACTTACCTCATATCCAGAATGGATCCTTTGAAGTACATCTTCCAAAAGCCAATGCCCACTGGCAGGCTCGCAAAATGGCAAATCCTGCTCACAGAGTTCGACATCGTCTATATCACTCACACCACGATGAAAGCATAGGCTTTGGCAGATCATTTTGCAGAGAATCCAGTTGATGATGAGTACAGGCCACTTAGCACATACTTCCCAGACAAAGAGGTCAACTCAATAGAGGAAGTAGTTTCAGACGATCACCCTGTATGGAAAATGTATTTTGATGGGGCTGTCAACATCAAAGGAGTTGGGATCGGGGCAATCCTCATCTCACCTATTGGACATCATTACCCTGCAATAGCCCTACTTCGGTTCTTCTGTACCAATAATACGGCAGAATACGAAGCTTGTATCATGGGTTTGAAAATGGCCATCGATCTGGATGTGCATGAACTATTGGTTATGGGAGATTCTGACTTGATTATCCGACAAGCCCAAGGTGAATAGGAGACTCGAGACATCAAGCTTATTCCGTACAGACAATGTGTGCGAGACTTGAGCAAAAGATTCAGATCCATCGAGTTCAGGTACATTCCCAGGTTTCACAACGAGCTAGCTGATGCCTTGGCCACTTTAGCCTCGATGCTCCCTTATCCAGGCAACACTCATGTTGACCCACTAGAAATCCAAGTTCGGAATCATCACGGTTACTGCAATACAATCGAGACAGAACCAGATGGTGAAACATGGTATCATGACATCAAACGATTCCTGAAAACAAGAGAATATCCAGAGCATGCCAAAGGAGATCAAAAAAGAACTATAAGGCGGCTCGCCAATGGTTTCTTCCTGAATGGGGAAATTCTGTACAAGAGGACCCCAGATTTAAACTTGTTGAGATGCATAGGTGCTACAGAAGCAGAGTGGATCATGAGTTAAGTGCATTCAGGGGTATGCGGACCTCACATGAATGGATATGTTTTGGCAAAGAAGATTCTGCGGGCAGGGTATTATTGGCTTACTATGGAGCGAGATTGCTTCAGATTTGTTCGCAAGTGTCACCAATGCCAGATTCATGGTGATCTGATTCACTCGCCTCCTTCGGAGTTGCATCCCATGTCCTTTCCTTGGTCGTTCATTGCTTGGGGAATGGATGTCATTGGGCCAATCGATCCAAAGGCTTCAAATGGGCATAGATTCATTTTGGTTGCAATTGATTACTTCACCAAGTGGGTGGAGGCTGTCACTTTCAAAGCAGTCACCAAGAAAGCAGTGGTAGATTTCATTCACTCCAACATCATCTGTCGCTTTGGTATCCCAAAGACCATTATCACTGACAATGCAGCCAATCTAAATAGTCATTTGATGAAGGAGGTATGCGAACAATATAAAATCATGCATCGCCATTCTACCCCTTACCGGCCAAAAGCCAATGGAGCCATTGAAGCGGCAAACAAGAACATCAAGAAGATTCTTCGGAAGATGATCCAAGGTTCCAGGCAATGGCATGAAAAGCTGCTTTTTGCTCTTTTGGGATACCACACGACTGTTCGCACATCTGTTGGTGCAACTCTGTATCTGCTTGTATATGGAACTGAAGCTGTAATACCCGCTGAAGTCGAAATTCCCTCTCTCCGAATTATTATGGAATCAGAGATTGAAGACACTGAGTGGGTCAAGACCCGATTAGAACAACTGATGTTGATCGATGAAAAACGGCTAGCAGCAGTGTGTTTTGGCCAGTTGTACCAGCAAAGAATGGCACGCGCTTACAATAAGAAAGTGCACCCAAGGCAGTTTGAGGTAGGCCAGCTGGTGTTGAAACGCATCCTTCCACACCAGATGGAAGCTAAAGGAAAGTTCGCCCCGAACTGGCAAGGACCCTACATATCAAGAAAGTGTTACCAAAAGGGGCTTTGCACTTGGTAGATGAAGAAGGACGGGTACCAGACATGACTATTAACGCAGATGCAGTCAAAAGATATTATGTCTAATATATACCCACTGTAGAATTTCATGCATTGATTTTCTCAGATTGAAGTGACAAAGGCTATCATTTGCTCGCTACTCCAAATAGGTGTCACCCTTTTGTTAAGCCTTTTGATCCGTATTTGTCTACCTGTGTACTTGAAAAAAAAAGCAAAAAAGCCAAAACAAATCCTTGCATTGAACTACATGAGACCTGATTCCGAAAGGATACGTAGGCAGCCTTACCCTGGTTCAGTCCCATCAGATCAAAAAACCCATATTCCTAGTACTCCAAAACTGGGGCAGAAGTTTGTTTTATTTCACGGTTTTTCTATAAAAACGGTTTCCAAAAGTTGTAATTTGTTTCAAGGTTCATTTCGCCTTTTTACCTTTTAAGAGTTTCTGATCGATGTGTTTGAGAATGTTTGAAGTTCACATGCCAAGGGCGTTGGGTAACCTCCCTCATGCAGTATCTTAGTCAACAAAAATATGAGAGAGTCTTATCAGTGAAAACCTGTACGGGCACTATAAGGCAACAGTGAACAAAGAGATAAGAGAGTCTTATTGGTAAAAACCCAGATGGGCACCATAAGGCGACGGTTAGTAGAGAAATGAGAGAGGTTAGTTAACGAAAACCTGCAAAGGGCGCTACTAGCCGAATAAGGGTCTTCGATTCTCCGGCATGAGCACAACCAAGACAAATTCAAGATGAGCATTTGCGGCAGATTTTGAGAATTAGACAGATTAGACAGATCAGGCGTCCAGTCCAAAATGCATGTCATCATTCATTGAAGTCGGCACATACCTCTAGATAAGTCTCCATATTCCTTTCCGCGAAAGGGACACCTTTTGTTTAAGCACAATTCTTTTTCCCTTCCAATTATTATTCTATTTTTACCCATAATTTTTCTTTGAGTCCCTTTCGGTCTAATCCTGCATCAAAATCGAAGCAAAGAAAGGGCTGCAAAATTAGATACAGTTTCCCTGTAATGTCAAGCACAATTTGGGGCATATATGGCATTGACGAAGGCACAAATACATATGTGATCTCATTTGATAAAGCGAATAAAGTGTCTCAAAGAAACTGAAAAGGTCGCCTAAGGAAAACCTGCTTCATAAGAAAAGTTGATAAGCACTACGGACACAAACTGATACTGGGTGCAAGACAACTGAGCTTGATTTTAAAGAAAAAATAGCCTTGCCTTAGAGACAAGGGTAGCGGTACCATGGACATCTCGTTACCACGCTGACAGAATAGGTTCTTTGACAGCAGTAGCCGTGAACCAAGCTACTCTGGGCATCAAGGCCACAAACCAACCACCACTTTGAAAACTCACAAATTTTTCTTTGTTTGAAGCAGGAACAAAGCATGCAGAATGGTGATTCTAAAATAACGAATGTCACAAAACGTAAGTTCCTTAAAATCTCCATTTTTCTTTTACTTTTGGCATACGTCACTATTGTTCCCACCTCTTATTTTTACGTAGCTTAACCCAGGTAGAACCTTTTCGCCTAGGGGGATCCAGCTCATATTTTCGGGTAGAAGTACTTTTTGCTCAGGTTATTTTACATTAGCTTAACCCAGGTAGAACCTTTTACCCTAGGGGGATCCAACTCATAGTTCCGGGTAGAAGTACTCTTCGCTCAGGTTATTTTTACGTAGCTTAACCCAGGTAGAACCTTTTCGCCTAGGGGGATCCAGCCCATAGTTCCGGGTAGAAGTACTCTTCGCTCAGGTTATTTTTATGTAGCTTAACCCAGGAAGAACCTTTTCGCCTGGGGGATCCAGTTCATATTTCCGGGTAGAAGTACTATTTGCTCAGGTTTGTTTTTACATTAGCTTAACCCAGGTAGACCCTTTTCGCCTAGGGGGATCCATCTCATATTTTCGGGTAGAAGTACTCTTCGCTCAGGTTGTTTTACATTAGCTTAATCCAGGTAGAACCTTTTCTCCTAGGGGGATCCAGCTCATAGTTCCGGGTAGAAGTACTCTTCGCTCAGGTTATTTTTACATAGCTTAACCCAGGTAGAACTTTTTTGCCTAGGGGGATCCAGCTCATATTTCCGGGTAGAAGTACTCTTCGCTCAGGTTGTTTTTACATTAGCTTAACCCAGGTAGAGCCTTTTCGCCTAGGGGGATCCATCTTATAGTTCCGGGTAGAAGTACTCTTCGCTCAGGTTGTTTTTACATTAGCTTAACCCAGGTAGAACCTTTTCGCCTAGGGGATCCAGCTTATAGTTCCGGGTAGAAGTACTCTTCGTTCAGGTTGTTTTACATTAGCTTAACCCAGGTAGAACTTTTTCGCCTAGGGGGGTCCAGTTCATAGTTCAGGTTATTTTTATGTAGCTTAACCCAGGTAGAACCTTTTTCGCCTAGGGGGATCCAGCTCATTGTTCCGGGTAGAAGTACTCTTCGCTCAGGTTGTTTTACATTAGCTTAACCCATGTAGAACCTTTTTGCCTGGGGAGATCCGGCTCATAGTTTTCGGGTAGAAGTACTCTTCGCCTAGATTTGCTTTTGTTAGTTTAACCCAGGTAGAACTTTATCACCCAGGGGGATTCAACATTTTTTTTTTGGTCAGTAATACAGGGTGCCAACCCCTGGTTATATTTCCTTTTCAATAATACATGGCACCAACCCCTGGTTACATTTCCTTTTCAGTAATATATGGTGTTAACCCCTTGTTACATTTCCTTTTCAGTAATACATGGCACCAACCCCGGGTTACATTTCCTTTACCATTATAGGGTACGCTAATCCCTAGCTGAGCTTTCCAACAGAGGGTCTCCACTCCCTAGTAGACTTTTAGTATAGATATAGGGCCCACTCCCTAATCCCTTTTTCTCAAGGATACACAATCCTGATTTTATTGCTTTCAATAAAGAAGTAGTTTAGAATTTTGTTACAATAACTCACGAAATGTTTTTAGTGAAAACTAGGGCAGAAAAATTTCGTTCGTTTATTTGCTTTGGTGTCTGAGCAGGTTTTACCTCGAGGCACAGGGTTCGAGATGCCCAAAGAATGAGTCTCAATCCAGAATAAAGAAAAAGGAAAAGAAGTGAATCCAAAGTGCAGAAGAGAAGGAAAGATGTGGATTGCTCAAGACATAGTTGAAGTCACAAGCTCTGCATGTTCCGTTTTGATCTGAAAAGCCGAAGAAGAATGAACCAGCGGTTGCAGCTAACGAGCATCAAGATTCAGATCAGAGCCTGTAGGAAGAACCATCCAAGACTCAAGATCAAGCTTCAGTAGACTCATAGATAGAAATCTTGTAACTCATAGTTGATAGGCTTGTTCAGTTTTTTTTTATGTAATAACAGACTTACGGACCGGAGACTTGACGGAACCTCACTCGACTTTTCAACTCATCATTCCACAGTTCTCCTTGAACTACACGCGACCTGATTCCCCTATAACCCGGGATATGTAGATTGTCCAAAACCAAGACTCGGTTGCACCCTTTCTCTTTTCTCTTATCCTTATTTCTTCCCTTTTGAATAAAGATATGTTCAAAAATTAGTTACATGGCTCACCTTATCTTTGCTCGAAAACTCTTCATGTTTCCAAACAAAGAGGGGCAGCTGTGAGCACCTAATTTTTGACAATATTTAATTTTGTCACTTCTTCTATGTAAATATTTTTGGGGTTTTAACCTACAATTTTTAGCTTTGTTACACTTTTTATTATAGGGTAAAAATACAAAATTTTAAAAGGTGAATTATTACTATTACTATTATTTTAATTTATTTTTTATTTTTAAAATAATAAAAAATATCCGAAAAATATTTAAAAAAAAAATTAATTTTCGGATGAGATATAAAAAATAAGAAAAAGGGAAGTATGGAATAAAAGAATAAAAGTAAAAGTGGGTGGAATTCTCTTTTAAAAAGTAAAAGAAAGTGGAAAATTAAAAGTAAAGTTTTGTGAAAATTTTTAAAAAATAAAAAGTAAAGAAAGTTGGAATTAAAAAATAAATATAAATGTAGCTGAAAATTAAAAAAAATTAAAGTAAAATAAAGTAGAATTTTTATAAGAAAAGCAAAAGAAAGTGGATTATTTTTTTAAGAAAAGTAAAATAAGTGGAATCCTCTTTTAAAAATAAAAAAAAAAGTGAGATTTTAAATAAGATAAAAGTAATTAAAATTGGAATTTAAAAAATAAAAGTAAATAAAGGTGGGATTTCTTTTTATAAAAAAGAAAAGCAAATTGTAAGTGGAATTTCTTTTAATTAAAAAATAATAAATTATTTTTAAAAAAAATCTGAAAAATTTCGAAAATTTTGCTATAAATAGAAGAGAAAATCTGAGGAGAAAAGGGAGAAAGGAGAGAAAAGAGGGGAGAATTGAGAGAAACAATTTTTTTTCTTCTTCTACGCTACGACAATTTCTACTCGTGTTGTTCTTTATTCCTCTTTCTTTCGAAAATTTCCAGCAATTCAACACCCCAAAACCCAACAAAAAATACTTCAAAACATCCCCTTTTACACGCCAAAGAGTGGTGTTAACAGTCGAGGTCGAGGATTCCGTTGGAACTCTGTTCACCGGCTTTGATGATCATCTTTGCTTATGCTTGTTCGGCGTTCGTCTGAGTTATTGCACATATTCTTGGAGACTCATTTAATTGGAAATCTTGCATTAAAAGGTTTATTCTTCCCTCTCTTTTTTTATCTTATTT